>NC_058085.1:193986062-194339636 GCF_014858855.1 Bufo gargarizans | reverse complement strand
AAATTTCGGCCGAACTTCTCGAACCCGAACATCCAGGTGTTCTCTCAACTCTAGTTATAACAATGCTTTACATATTTAGAGAAGACAAGATGGAGACACATTTCTCTTCACTCCTCAGCTGAATAAACTCTTTTGGATAATTAGGATTCATTTTTTTCCAAAGAGGTGTTTAATATGTATGATTCAACATATGTAAAGTGTGTATACATTTTATTTATTCACAGGAGTGCATATGTAAAGCTGTTACACGTGAAGTGGCTGCAATAACTTCCATTCCGTGTTTCTCAATTCACTTCAATAGAGAAAATGCACCCAAAAACCTCAAAATCCAGTTGTGAATTATTCTTCTGCACTCCATATCACAGGATATATATGATATACAACTACAATACCAACACCTTCTCATAGCCAACAATGCATGCAAATACAGTTTGCATTCATCACAAAGCAAGAAAGCCTATGCAGGCTTGGACTGTCCCACAGGGGTACAGACAGGGGCATAACCACCATGGCGACAGACCACGCGACTGCTATGGGACCCAGGGCAAGAGGGGGCCTAGTCTTAGTTGGGATTATCTCCTCTTCTACTGGAGGTGAAAACTTGGTTGGGACTCTGGCCTCTAAAGGAACAACAAGGAAATAAGGCAGTGGAAAATGGCCCAAGGGTCATTGAAAAGGGTTTAGGCAGAAACCTTTCTGTCCTATGTGGGGGTTCTGTACTTCTCTATGTACGCCACTGGGTACAGGTGAATCCCTGGTGTGCCCCTGTACAAGTGGCACATAACACAGCAGATTTACTGCACTACATATAGATAGGCTGGTTGATGTGCTGTATACTGCCTATGTTAATATATAAAAAATATAAAAAACTTGGTAAATTATCTTAGAAACCATCAATTTTATTATTATAGATGCAATGAGGTGGCTGAGATGACTTCTAGGTATAGAGGCCACCAGCCAGTATCTTCTCTTCTCCCAGGAACGCACCTTCTCAAAGTCACTGCAGGGACCTCCATAATCAATCAATCATGTAGCATCTTGCAGCGGGGGGTAATATCAGGAGCAATGCCAGGAAATATTATTTTACTGAAAGAGTGGTTGAAGCTTGGAACAAACTTCCAGCAGATGTGGTTGGGAAATCTACACTCGGTGAATTTTAACATGCCTGGGGTAAGCACACACCTAGGATAAAAAGAAGTAATAAAAGTGCAGACAAGATGACATAGGTGGTCATTTTATGCCATCAATCTTCTATGTTCCTATGCTATGTAAGCAGGTAATATATAAAAGTAACCCTAAAGTGGGCCCCCAAAATAAATTTTACTGGTGGGCCCTTGGCATTCCAGTCCAACACTGAGCCTTTGTGCTTTCAAATGCTCTCTGCTATGGGACCTCTCTCCTCTGTCTGGGTGCCGGGGCCTAAATATCTGACAATGGCCTGTTCTTGTGGTGGGTGACGTGAAGCCTGATTCTCTGCTATGACATGAAGCCTGATTCTCTGCAATGGGACCTCTCTCCTCTGTCTGGGTGCCGGGGCCTAAATATCTGACAATGGCCTGTTCCAGTGTTGGGTGACGTGAAGCCTGATTCTCTTCTATGACATGAAGCCTGAATCTCTGCTATGGGACCTCTCTCCTCTGTCTGGGTGCCGGGGCCTAAATATCTGACAGTGGCCTGTTGCAGTGGTGGGTGACATGAAGCCTGATTCTCTGCCATGATACCTCTCTCCAATTTATATTGGTTAATTTTAATTTATTTTATTTTTATTTTTATTCATTTCCCTATCCACATTTGTTTGCAGGGGATTTACCTACAATTTGCTGCCTTTTGCAGCCCTCTAGCCCTTTCCTGGGCTATTTTACAGCCTTTTTAGTGCCGAAAAGTTCGGGTCCCCATTGACTTCAATTGGGGTTCGGGTTCGGGGTGAAGAATAAATTTTACTGGTGGGCCCTTGGCATTCCAGTCCAACACTGAGCCTTTGTGCTTTCAAATGCCAGGGCGCAGTACCCCCCCCCCCCCCCCAAAAAAAAATATATAAAATTAATAACCAGTATTAGTATATCACACTGTAATATTTAGAATTTCTCAAACAATTGAATTTTTTTAACTCGTAAAACATCATAAAAACTTGTAAAACATAATACAAAAATTGTATATCTTTGTATAAAAACAATATAAATCATACCAACCCTTAGTATAAGGGAATCATTAAAGTTGAGCAGACACCTGGATGTTTGGGTTCGACGGGTTTGGCCGAACTTCACAAAAAAGTTTGAGTTCGGGACCCGAACCCCGCTGAAGTGAATGGGGAGCCGAACTTTTGAGCACTAAAATGGCTCTAAAAATGTCATGCAAAGGGCTAGAGGGCTGCAAATGGCATCAAAATGTGGTTAAGAGCATGGAAAGTGCTCTTCAAACAAATGTGGATAGGGAAATGACTTTAACCCCTTAGGGACCCATGACGTACTGGTACGGCATGGATCCCGAGTCCTTAAGGACCCATGACGTACCGGTACATCATGAGTTTAAAGAGAGATTGTGGCACCCCAGGGGTTAATCCGCACAGGATGCCGGCTGAATGATTTGTCCCAACGCTGTCCCAACGCTGTCCTGTCCCAACGCTGGGGGGGGGTCATATGACCCCCCCCCCCTGTATCGGCGATCGCAGCAAACCGCAGGTCAATTCAGACCTGCGGTTTGTTGCGATTTCTGCAGTTTCTTATCACCGCAGTCCCTGGTTTAAACGGCTGACATCTGTGAATGGATGTCAGCCGTTTAAACCTTTCCATACAGCGGTCCGTACGGACCGCTGTATGGAAGGAGTTAACAGAAAGATGCGGCTCCCTCCCTCTCCCATCGGGGGGCTGCTGTGCCTTTGCAGCCCCCCGACAGGATGGGGTCACAAAAGGAGGGAGCCCCAGTCCTTACCCTTCCCCATCTGCGAAGTTCTGGCCACAACTTCGCAGATGGGGAAGGTTCCCATGGCAACAGGACGCCTTCTCAGGCATCCTGCTGTCCATGGTGCTGAACAGATCTGTGCTAAAGGCATAGATCTGTTTAGACAAAGTGTAAGTACAATACAGTACAGTACAATATATATTGTACTGTACTGTATTATGCAGACATCAGACCCACTGGATCTTCAAGAACCAAGTGGGTCTGGGTAAAAAAAAAGTTAAAAAAGGGAAAAAAAAGGAAACATCAAAAAACAAATTTATCACTGATTAAAAATGAAAAAAAAAATTCCCTACACATGTTTGGTATCGCCGCGTCCGCAATGACATGATCTTTAAAACAGTCATGCTACTTTCCCCGCACGGTGAACGCCATAAAAAAAAAACTATGAGAAAATTGAAATTTTGCTCACCTTACTTCCCAAAAAAGGTAATAAAAGTGATCCAAAAAGTCGCATGTACGCAAAAATAGTGCCAATAATCAAACCGTCATCTCATCCTGCAAAAAATGAGACCCTACCCAAGATAATCGCCCAAAAACTGAAAAAAACTATGGCTCTTAGACTATGGAAACACTAAAACATGATTTTTTTTTGTTTAAAAAAAGAAATCATTGAGTAAAACTTGCATAAATAAAAAAAAGTATACATATTAGGTATTGTCGTGTCCGTATCGACCGGCTCTATAAAAATATCACATGAGTTAACCCCTCAGGTGACCACCGTAAAAAAATTAAAATAAAAACGGTTTAAAAAAAGCTATTTTTTGTCATCTTACGTCACAAAAAGTGCAATAGCAAGCGATCAAAAAGTCATATGCACCCCAAAATAGTGCCAATAAAACAGCCATCTCATCCTGCAAAACATGAGACCCTACATAAGATAATCGCCCAAAAACTGAAAAAACTATGGCTCTTAGGCTATGGAGACACTAAAACTTTTTTTGTTTTAAAAATGAAATCATTGTGTAAAACTTACATAATTAAAAAAAATTGTATACATATTAGGTATCGCCGTGTCCGTGACAACCTGCTCTATAAAATTACCACATGATCTAACCTTTCAGATGAATGTTGTAAATAACAAAAAAAAACGTGCCAAAAAAGCTATTTCTTGTTACCTTGCCGCACAAAAAGTGTAATATAGAGCAACCAAAAATCATATGTACCCTAAACTAGTACCAACTGCCACCCTATTCCGTAGTTTCTAAAATAGGGTCACTTTTTTGGAGTTGCTACTCTAGGGGTGCATCAGGGGGGCTTCAAATGGGACATGGTGTAAAAAAAAAAACAGTCCAGCAAAATCTGCCCTGCCATGTGCCCGTACAGTGGTTTACAACCACAGAATAAGGGCCATAAATACAGAGTTTTGTTTGGCTGCTAACCCTTGCTTTGCTACTTGAAAAAAAATTATTAAAATGGAAAATCTGCCAAAAAAGTGAAATTTGGAAATTGTATCTCTATTTTCCATTAAATCTTGTGCAACACCTAAAGGGTTAACAAAGTTTGTAAAATCAGTTTTGAATACCTTGAGGGGTGTAGTTTCTTAGATGGGGTCACTTTTAGGGAGTTTCTACTCTAGGGGTGCATCAGGGGGCTTCAAATGGGACATGGTGTAAATAAACCAGTCCAGCAAAATCTGCCTTCCAAAAACCAAACGGCGCACCTTTCACTCTACGCCTTGCTGTGTGGCCGTACAGTAGTTTACGGCCACATATGGGCTGTTTCTGTAAACGGCAGAGTCAGGGCAATAAAGATACAGGCTTGTTTGGCTGTTAACCCTTGCTTTGTTAGTGGAAAAAATTGGTTAAAATGGTAAATTAGGCAAAAAAAAAAATTTCTCAAATTTCATCCCCATTTGCCAATAACTCTTGTGCAACACCTAAAGGGTTAACGAAGTTTGTAAAATCAGTTTTGAATACCTTTTCTATTATGTAAGCCTCGCAAAGTGACTTCAGACCTGTAGTGGTCCCTAAAAATTGGGTTTTTGTAAATTTCAGAAAAATTTCAAGATTTGCTTCCAAACTGCTAAGCCTTTTAACATCCCCAAAAAATAAAATATCATTCTCAAAATAATTCAAACATGAAGTAGACATATGGGGAATGTTAAGTCATCACAATTTTTGGGGGTATTACTATGTATTACAGAAGTAGAGAAACTGAAACTTTGAAATTTGCTAATTTTTCCAAATTTTGGGTAAATTAGGTATTTTGTTATGCAAAAAAAACAAGAATGGCCTGGATAAGTCAAAGGCCCAGATTCAAGAAGCACTTGCGCGGGAACAAGTGTGATTTGCGCCGCGCAAGTACTGATTTGCTCCTATGCAAATTTGCGGCTGATTCTGTAAACCAGTTAAGCCTGAAATGCGGCCATTTTCCCGCGCACGCAGCCTAGCTGTTCCTGCGCAATTTTCGTGCAATTTTGCGCGGGGTGTAAGTTGCGCCTTCATGGAATTCCCTCAGCGAATATGCAAATTAGGTACTGCCGATGATTCAGAAACATGCGCGTGTGATGCGCATCTTGCGCTGGAAGCGTGCAAGCTTTTTTCCCTGGGCAAACTTGCTCCTGTTAAAAGCAGGGGCAAGTTAGCAAAAGATGGCCAAATGTCATCTGAAGGAGCGCGCAACTTCAGCAGCACCTAGACAGACGATCTGAACAAGCAGAGCACCCACATTTTCGGGACCTCACATCTGTGCACCAACATGCCAGGGGCAGCTATGGTTCTTGATATTCTATTGACTGAGCCGACTCGTAGGAGGGCACGGGAGAGGATTTACAGAGGGCGCTACAACCTTTTTCAGATGACTGATACTGAGGTGTATCGCATGTTTCGCTTTAGCCCTGAAGTCATCCTTGAGTTGGTAACAATCCTGCAGGATGACATCAGCAGCCCGACCCATCGGGGACAGGCAGTGCAGCCACTGGTGAAGGTAGTGGCAACCCTTCATTTTTTGGCAACTGGCTCATTTCAGCGCACAGGTGGAGTGGTGGCGGGGATGTCCCAATCCAGCATGAGCAGGTGTGTGCACCAAGTGATCCCTGCAATACTCAGACGAATGGGCACACAATTTATCAAACCAACCACGGCTGACGTGCGGCAGAAGGCAATCAGTGATTTTTATTTATTAGCCAGATTTCCACGCACTGTGGGTGCAATAGATTGTACCCATGTGGCACTACGCCCCCCCCCCCCCGGCACCTCGAGCATATCTACTGCAACAGGAAACATTGGCATTCGATAAATGTGCAGATGATTGTGGATGCACATGGCCTCATATGGCATGTCCGTGCCAAACACCCAGGGTCAAGCCATGACAGTTTTATTTACCGACACAGCCCCATCCCAACCGAGTTTGACCAGAACATGTATGGAGACAGCTGGCTGATTGGTGAGTGACATGGGTGTCAGGTATGACTGCCCCCCCCCCCCCATGATGCACACATCACAAGGGGCACAAGCACGACTAACATCCTCCTGTCTTTTCCCTTCCAGGTGACTCTGCCTATGCCCTGGGACCTCACATGATGACCCCATTTCGTAACCCTCAAACACCAGGAGAGGAAAGATATAACGAAGCCCATGCACGTACCCCTGCGGTGGTGGAGTGCACATTTGGCATCCTTAAATCTCGATTCAGATGTCTGGATAAATCAGGGGGGACCCTATTGTATTCACCCAACTTTGTATGCCAAATCGTAGGGGCATGTAGTATTCTCCACAATTTAGCTCAAAGAAGGGGCATGCACATTGAGCTACGCAATGACCTTACCCCCGAACCACGCAACCCCCCCCCCCCAAGAAACACTACCGGATCTTCTGAGGGAAGAGCAATCCGGAATGGTCTTGTGGAACGTCTCTTTGCACATTAAACACACCCTGATCTTGTCACAAGTATAATGCATGTATGTACACCACTGTAGTCCCTAGCACACACCCGACACATGCACCCCCAATTGGATTAGACCCAACAATACCCCATGGTATTAGGGAGCAGCAACGCCGCGTCAAGGCTCCAATTATGTTGCTGTTCATTCATACACCTTTCACATGGCAGAGGGTGACACCCCTTTTCCAGCAGGAGTGCCACCCCCCCCCCCCCATTCACACACCAGTCACACTGTAGTATACACTCCTCACCGTGTGTAGGGACTACAAATAAATCTAAAAACTCATATCCTAAGCATATAAAAAAAAAATAATCTCATACCCTGAGCATATCGAAAAATAATAAAAAAATCATATTGTGTTGAGCAAAAAAATGTAGACATAAAATTATTTTTTAGTTTTTTTCTTTGGGCCAAGGGTGCCCCGGCTCTGGCTCCTCAATCTCCGTGGTGCGGAGGAGGCATGGGGTGGGGATGGAGGGGTGGGGGGAGGAGGGGGGGGAGGAGCATCAACCCCTACTTCCACACTCCTTGCAGGTGGTGGCTGCATGCCCTCCATGGCGTTGGCCAGGCGGGCAAGGATGGTGTTGGTCTGGGCCAACATCCGCATTTGGCGGGTGGTGGTATCCCGCTGATGCCGGCGGGTAACTCTCGCCTCCTCCTGCACTGCAGCGGTGTTGGCCTGCACAGCAGCGGTATTGGCCTCCACCGCAGCTGTCATCCTGCTTAACAAAGCTGGTGTGGTCTCCAGAGCCACCAAGCAGGTGACTATGGCCTTAGAGTTGCCACTAATTTCCCCCAGGCTCTGTGCCACATGTTTGTCCCGGTCCTCATGCAGGGTGAGGGCATGCTGCATAGAGGTGGATGCCATGCTGTCCGCCAGACGACGCACCTCTCCCACCATGGCCCCTATATGGCGGGTCTGCAGGGCCTGCTCCTCCAGCAGACCGTCACGGAGGCTGGAGGATATATGCCTCGTTTTGGACAGAGCCTTCCTGGGAGGAGAGGCTCGGCCACGGACAGAGGGAGAAGGGGAGGGGTCCACAAGGGAGGGGCTTGCCCTGGAGGGGCTTGCCCTGGAGGGGGATGACGTGCTGGGCGGGGGGGTGGTGGGTTGCACAGGGATGGTGGTATCCTCCTGGAGGGAGCCAGAGTCCTCCTGGATGAGGAAAAAGGAATCCTCCTCCAATACCACTTGCTCCTCCATACTTGGCCCCGGTATGATCTCCTCCTGGACCAGCATAGCCAGAATGTCCATGGGGCCTGACTGGACCCCTGGCTCTGGTCTGGATGGGCTTGGTCGAGCCGCAGCCGAAGACGGCCCAGCTTCTTCTTCCTCATCACCACCTGTGGATGACACCAAAACGACATATTTTGCTGGTGCAACACACTTCTCATATGTTCACTTGTACCCCCTCCCATGATGCACAGCAGATATGAAAGAAAAATAACTTACCAGTCCCCAAGTTCCCAACAGTGGAGTCGTACCCTTCAAGTCCCTCCACCTGCTCCTGCACGAACGTTTGTGCAATAAGCTGCTCCTCCTGATTGAGCCGGATCATACATCGCGGACCACCTCCCGTGCCACCGGTATGCTTCCTGATAAGAGCCAGTTTTTCACGGACCCTGCGCCTCATATCATTTAATTTCTTCTGGATGTCATCCCAGGTACGCACTTCATTACCCAGGGCATTGATGTCCAGGGCAATGGCTTCATATATAGCCCTCCTTTGGGCAATGGTGGTGTTTGCCCGCTGGGCACCATATAGGACTTCCTTATGCTGCTGGAGTGCAGCAATCAGGATGTCCATCTCTGCAGCCACAAAGTTGGCCTTCCTTATTTTGGTCCCTTTGGGAGGTGCCATGTCTTGCAAAAGGGCTGAATTTCCTTGCTCAGGGGGGGGGTAGGAAAAAGCAGGATGAAATTCAGCAAAGAACCTGCGCAAGTCTGCTCCTATTTATTTGCTCAGTGCAAGCAGCTGAGCAGGATTTGCCCTGAAATTATGCTAGCAAACCTCTGCTGAGCCGAAAATTCCTCATTTACATAGGGGCACACCCACTTTGACTTGCACGGCCTTGCGCCCTCAGCTTTGCCTTAAACAGGAGCAAATTAAATGAACAAACGATTCCTGAATCAGGTGGCAATTTGGCAAAATTGCTCCAGCGCAGAGAAATTCAGCTGAGCGGCTCAGGTGTAAGTAATGGGCAAATCTACCTGAATCTGGGCCAAAGTGTTTTAAAGTTATCAGCACTTAAAGTGACACTGGTCAGATTTGCAAAAAATGGCCAAGTCCGCAAGGTGAAATAGGGCTGAGTCTTTAAGGGGTTAACACTTGAAAATGGCACATGGGGGGTGTTTGGCACTTGAAACTGACACATGGGGGGTTTGGCACTTGATACTGGCATATGGGGGTTTGGCACTTGATACTGGCACATGGGGGGTTGGCACTTGATACTGGCACATGGGGGGTGTTTGACACTTGAAACTGGCACATGGGGGGTGTTTGGTACTTGAAACTGGCACATGGCACATATTTTTTTTTACTTCATTTTGCCAGTGTCATGAAGTACAATATGTGACGAAAAAACTATCTCAGAATGGCCTGGATAAGTCAAAGTGACACTGGTCAGTATTGCAAAAAATGGCCAAGTCCTTAAGGTGAAATAGGGCTGAGTCCTTAAGGGGTTAAAGAACATAAAATACGTAAAAAAAATAAATAATATAATCTTGATCTAGGAGGACGAGGTCCATATGGAATAGGAGGTTGAGGAGGCAGTGGCGGTGTAGGTGGAAGCGTCGATGAAGGAGGAAGAGGTAGCCTACACTCCTTTTTGGTTTTAAATTTATTTTTTTTTTTTTAAATTAGAGTACACACCAAAACATTGGGAAATATAACCTGTGATAAAACCCTCCAGTCGTGCTAAACACACATTCAGACAATATACTGGCTGCAGGGCAGGCCAGCACCTCCAAGACATAAAGGGCAAGCTAAAGCCATGTGCCCAATTTGGAGACCCAGAAGTTGCAGGGGGCAGACCCATCAGTCAGTTCGTGTAGGCATGTGCACACATACTGCCCCAGCATGTCGCATGTCCCCGTGATGTTCACGATCTAATTGGATATCTGCTCTATTAACTTTTGATGTTCTTTTCTGCGCCTACCATGTTGATCACGGTTAGCGGCAAATCAGCGTTCCACGCCAGAGAGGGAGCGTGAGAAAGAGAGACCATATCCAAGGGAGATAAATGGATGAAATGTTATTGTGATTGAGCGGAAATGTGGGAGAAGCTATTAAAAAGGGGTAGGTAGTGACGATAAATAACAATACAGGACTCTAAAGATGCCCTGTTATTTGAATGATTAATAATAAATTATAGAGAATGTCACTGGGGTATTTTGGATTTGGAAACGTTAGAGAGGAGAGGCCCTGCTGCTGCTTTGTTGACTCTAGATAACTTCTGCCTGATCGCACGTCACCGTGACGTCCACTAACCATTTGGATATCTTCTCTATCAACTTTCGATTTTCTTTTCTGAGCCTACCATATTGATCATGGTTATCCACGAATCAGGGTTCCTAGCCGGAAAGGGAGCGTGAGAAAGGGGTACCACATTCAAGGGAGGTCAATGACAATGTGATCGAGCTGAAGTGTGGGAAAAATTATTAAAGCAGAAGGATCGAATGATAGGGCCAATTATAGACAAATTTTGCAAATTTTCTTCCCTGTCACCTATGCAGAGCAAGGGTTTTTCATCACCAGAAATGGGTTAATGTCACCCACCAATAGTGATGTCCCGAACTATTCGCAGGCGAATAGTTCCCGGCGAACATAGCTTGTTTGCATTCGCTGCTGCGAACATAGCTTGTTCCCCTATACATCATCATTGAGTAAACTTTGACCCTCTACCTCACAGTCAGCAGACACATTCCAGCCAATCAGCAGCAGACCCTCCCACCTCCAGGACAGCATCCATTTTAGATTCATTCGGAATATGCATTCACAGAGAGAGGAGAGAGAGTACTGCTGCTGCTGATTCAATAGGGAAAGCGTTAGCTAGGGCATTGTTCTGTGTCCACAGAGTCATCTGCTGTAAGGACAGCTCCCCAAAAAGCCCTTTTTAGGGCTGGTACATCAGTCTGCATTTATTTTATTTTTTCATATATATATATATTGCAGTTGCCTGGCTGCCAGTGTGTGAGAGGCTGCAGGCTCAGTCATAGACAGCACTGTGTGCATAGTGCACACCATTCATACAGGGTGTGACAGAAAATACCTTGCAGATAAAAAAAAAATTCTATTTAATATTTTTCTGTGATCTAATTACATTTGCAAGCCCGTGTGTGTCAGGCGCCCACACATACTGTATTGTGTCCACTGGCTAGTGGCTAGGCCTGCACTCATACCGTTACAGGGTGTCATTCACCCAAATACCTTTCAGAAAAAAAAAAACAATTTAAAATGTAACTGTGATCTAATCACATTTGCAAGCCCGTGTGTGTCAGGCGCCCACACATACTGTATTGTGGCCACTGACTAGTGGCTGGCTAGGCCTGCACTCATACCGTTACAGGGTGTCATTCAGTCAAATACCTTGCAGAAAAAAATATTATATTTAAAATTTAACTGTGATCTAATCACATTTGCAAGCCCGTGTGTGTCAGGCCCCCACACATACTGTATTGTGGCCACTGGCTAGTGGCTGGCTAGGCCTGCACTCATACCGTTACAGGGTGTCATTCAGTCAAATACCTTGCAGAAAAAAAAATTATATTTAAAATTTAACTGTGATCTAATCACATTTGCAAGCCCGTGTGTGTCAGGCCCCCACACATACTGTATTGTGTCCACTGGCTAGTGGCTAGGCCTGCACTCATACCGTTACAGGGTGTCATTCACCCACATACCTTTCAGAAAAAAGAACATTTTATTTTAAATTTTACTGTGATCTAATCACATTTGCAAGCCCATGTGTGTCAGGTGCCCACACAGACTGTACTGTGCCCACTGCCCACCACTTATATAGAGTGGCACAGTACCTTGCACACATAGTAACACTTATCTATTGAAAAATGAAAGGCAGAGGCAGGCCACGCCGCAGGGGCCGTCGTATTCGTGGTGCTGTGATTTCCACTGGCCCTGGAATAATGCCCAGTGTTCAGAGGCCACGTACCCTAAACCCCAAAAATTCTGAGAAAATATTTGACTGGCTTACACAGGACACCCAATCTTCAACAGCTTCCGCTAAGAACCTTGACGCACCATCCTCCTCCAGCTCAGCTTTGGTCACCACTCTCCCGCCCGCCGCCACCACCACCACCACCACAGCCACCACAGCCGCTTCACTTGATCCCTCAGAGGAGTTATTTTCACATCAGTTGGATGAAATTAGTGATGCGCAACCATTATTGCCAGGGGATGTAGATAACAGGGATATATCTCAGTCAGGCAGCATTACACACATGGACGTACAGTGTGATGATGATAATGATGTTGTACCCGCTGCTGCTTCCTTTGCTGAGGTGTCAGATACAAGTGAAGTGGTTGATGATGACGATGTGTCCGTGGATGCCACATGGGTGCCTGCTCGAAGAGAAGAAGAAGAGGGGGAAAGTTCAGAAGGGGAGACAGAGAGAAGGAGGAGACGAGTTGGAAGCAGGGGGAGGTCATCGCAAGGAGCTAGTGGTACAGTCAGACAGCATGTATCGGCACCCGGGGTCAGCCAGACAGCACGCCAATCAATGCATGCTGTTGCCACCACCAGAATGCCGTCATTGCAAAGCTCAGCATTGTGGCATTTTTTTTGTGTGTCTGCCTCTGACAACAGCGATGTCATTTGCAACCTGTGCCAAAAGAAACTGAGTCGTGGGAAATCCAACACCCACGTAGGTACAACTGCTTTGCAAAGGCACATGATCGCACATCACAAACGCCTATGGGATCAACACATGATGACGAGTAGAAGCAGCACACAAGCTCAAAGCCACCATTCTCCTCCTGGTCCAGCATCTTCAGCCACGTCAACCACTGCTGTCCTCCTTGCCCCCTCTCAACCACCCACCACTCCGCCTCACACCTTCAGCAGTTCCATCTCATCTGCCCACAGTCAGGTGTCTGTAAAGGAAATGTTTGAGCGTAAGAAGCCAATGTCACAGAGTCACCCTCTTGCCCGGCGTCTGACAGCTGGCTTGACAGAACTCTTAGCCCGCCAGCTTTTACCATTTTACCATACCAGCTGGTGGAGTCTGAGGCCTTCAAAAAATTTGTCGCTATTGGGACACCACAGTGGAAGGTACCCGGGCGAATTTTTGTTTCTAATAAGGCAATCCCAAACCTCTACTCGGTGATTGAAAAGGAAGTCATGGCATCTCTAGCATACAGTGTTGGGGCAAGGGTCCATCTGACCACTGATACCTGGTCTGCAAAGCATGGTCAGGGCAGGTATATCACCTACACTGCGCATTGGGTCAACCTTCTGACGGCTGCCAAGCATGGAATGCGTGGCTCTGCAGCGGAGTTGGTGACACCACCACGACTTGCAGGGAGGCCTACTGCCACCTCCTCTACTCCTCCTACTCCATCCTCTTCCATAACCTCCTCGGCTGAGTCCTCTTCTGCTGCGGCATCTGGCTGCACATCAACTGAATCCCCCCAGCTCCCCAGGGGCTATTCCACATCCCGGATACGACAGTGTCACGCTGTCTTGGGGTTGACTTGCCTGAAAGCCGAGAGCCACACCGGACCAGCACTCATGTCCGCCCTGAACGCACAGGTGGATCAGTGGCTGACCCCGCACCAACTGGAGATCAGCAAAGTGGTGTGTGACAATGGAAGCAAGTTGTTGGCGGCATTGAATTTGGGCAAGTTGTCACATGTGCCGTGCATGGCACATGTGTTGAATCTCATCGTCTGACGCTTTGTGTCTAAGTACCCAGGCTTACAGGACGTCCTCAAGCAGGCCAGGAAGGTGTGTGGCCATTTCAGGCGTTACTACACGGCCATGGCGCACTTTGCAGACATTCAGCGGCGAAACAACATGCCAGTGAGGCGCTTGATTTGCGAAAGCCCGACACGTTGGAATTCAACACTCCTAATGTTCGACCGCCTGCTCCAACAAGAAAAAGCCGTCAACGAGTATTTGTATGACCGGGGTGCTAGGACAGCCTCTGCTGTCATGTTACTGGATGCTCATGCTCAATGCCTGTAGGCTCATGCGTCCTTTTGAGGAGGTGACAAACCTAGTCAGTCGCACCGAAGGCACCATCAGCGACCTCATCCCATTTGTTTTCTTCCTGGATCGTGCCCTGCGAAGAGTGCTGGATCAGGCTGTAGATGAGCGTGAAGAGGAAGAGTTGTGGTCACCATCACCACCAGAAACAGCCTTGTCATCATCGCTTGCCGGACCTGCGGCAACACTGGAAGAGGAGTATGAGGAAGAGGAGTCAGAGGAGGAATGTGGCTTTGAGGAGGAGGAAGACCAACCACAGCAGGCATCCCAGGGTGCTCGTTGTTGTCACCTATATGGGACCCGTGGTCTTGTACGTGGCTGTGGGAAAGAACAGACCGTCAATGACATCAGTGAGGAGGAGGAACGGGAAATGAGTAGCTTGGCATCCAACCTTGTGCAAATGAGGTCTTTCATGCTGTCATGTCTGTTGAGGGACCCTCGTATAAAAAGGATGAAGGAGAACGACCTGTACTGGGTGGCCACGCTACTAGACCCCCGGTATAAGCAGAAAGTGGCGGAAATGTTACCAAATTACCGGAAGTCAGAAAGGATGCAGCAGTTCAAAACCAAACTAAAAAATATGCTTTACAAAGCTTATAAGGGGGATGTCACAGCACAACGGGAATCTAACTGGGGAAGAGGTCAAAGTAATCCTCCTCCTACCACGACCACGGCGGCAAGGACAGGACGCTTTACAGATGTGTTGTTGATGGAGGACATGTAGTGCTTTTTCAGTTCTACACATCGCCACAGCCCTTCGGGATCCAGCCTTAGAGAACGACTCGACCGACAGGTGGCAGACTACCTCGCCTTAACTGCAGATATCGACACTCTGAGGAGCGATGAACCCCTTGACTACTGGGTGTGCAGGCTTGACCTGTGGCCTGAGCTATCCCAGTTTGCGATAGAACTTCTGGCCTGCCCCGCTTCAAGTGTCCTGTCAGAAAGGACCTTCAGTGCAGCAGGAGGCATTGTCACTGACAAAAGAAGTCGCCTCGGTCAAAAAAGTGTTGAATACCTCACCTTCATTAAGATGAATGAGGCATGGATCCCGAAGGGACTGACAGTAGGGGATACGTTTAACTAACAAAAGGCCTGAAATGCCTTGGCCTCAAAATGGTCGCCACGCTGCTGTATTTAATCTCTGCATACCGGATGACTTTCGTGATTTCTCCGCCACCAACTAGGGTTCAAGCCGCAATGTGGACCTTTCCACAGATGATGTTGCGCAGTACACACCTGATTTTGTCCCCCACTTGGTTGTGCAGGGAAAGGATGGCACACCTGGAAAAGTAGTGGTGGCTGGGCACGACGTACTGTGGGACAGCCACCGCCATAAGGCTTTTAAAACCATCCGTCTCCACCAGACGGAATGACAGCATTTCAAAGGACAGTAATTTTGAAATGCTGGCATTCAGGGCCAGGGATCGCAGGTGGGTAGTACTTTCACTTCTGCCTCAGTGTTTGGGAGATGGAGAGCTGAACGCTTCCTTCGGACATTGTCGAGATGCTTAGTGACCCAGGTGGTGGTTTTACTGGCAGATCCTCTGTTTGCGGGGTGGCAGGTGGCACTGTCACTCCAGAGGTGGATGAATAGGCAGAGATTGCAGCAGAAAAGAACGCAGGAGAAGCCAGAGACCTTTCTTGGTTTTTGAGGTGTCTAATCCACTGCAGCTTGTGCTTTGCACTTAGATGCCTGGTCATGCAGGTTGTGCTCAGGTTGAGAACGTTTATGCCTCACTTCAGGCTCTGATTGCACAGCGTGCAAACCACTTGTGTCTTGTCATCAGCACATTGTCTGAAGAATTGCCATGCCAGGGAACTCCTTGGTGCTGGTTTTGTTGTGCTCGGTCCCTTGCTGTGGTGGGCAATAGCAGGCGTACTGTATAGGGGACCGCCGCTCCGCTTTTGCACCCTGCTCCCTATTCTGCTGTGCTAGTGCCTCTTTGTGACCACCGCCTCTTCCTCCGAACTACAAAGGTCACTCGCAGGACCTTGATTCCATGTGGGGTCGAGGACCTCATCGTCCTCCACATAAACTTCCACCCTGTCTTCACCCCTGCCCTCCTTGTCGGTCTGCACACTTTATAAAGCCACAGCAGTTGGCACATGTGTCTTATCTGAGACATGCTGCGGTGGTCCTTCCATGTACTCATCTTGAAACATAAGAGGTTGGGCATCGATGCACACAAGCTCTTTTACTTCTAGGGCAGGGCCAGGTGGATGGCCCTTAAAAACCCTGCTAGCAGAGTCATCAAAAAGCAGAAGAGAGGGGGCGTGGCTAGCTGAGGAAGGAGGAAGACGTCCTGCAGCACAGCTCTGCTGAGAGTTTTACAATCTCGGCCCATCCGTTGCATATCAAGGCTAAAAAGCTCCCATCACACACATTTTGTGACTGTGGACACCTCCACCATCATTTAAAGACCTTTTTGGGGCTGTGAACTGGTCCCCGGCCTGGACTAACATTGCGGCCTAGTGGCGAGGTGCACCCGCGGCCTAAATTTGATCTGAGGTGGTCGTTCTCTGGGTCCCACGAACTGTCAGCGGCCGTACTGAGACATACTCAGCACCTGAACAGACGCCGCACCTCTGCGAGTTACCGCCCGCTACTCCGTGGAGCCTCTGTAGTTGGCGTGACATTGCGCCTGGACCCGTCCATCAGCAAGTGAGTGCCATTTTAAGTCCGGATCGTCCATCGGCAGAGCAGCCACCAACGGGCACTGACTCAAGCCTCAAGGTACCCCCCCCTGGCCCTCTCTGCCCCGATTTACCGAGTACCCATAAGCACTCACCAGTGGGACTTGTATCTTTGCGCAGGCCTCAGCCGCAGCATCAGCTCATTGCCCCGATCCTCTGGTGTTCAGCCAGATTCTGGCGCTTCCCTCTGAGCTGATTAGTAGGGCCACACTACCTCCACTGCCTCTGAGCTCATGAGCCTACCATAGGATCATATAATATCGCTCTCCTGCAAATCGGCTGATTTAAAGGGACAGCAGCCCTTTTTCCTTAGCACACAATTTGCAGCAGCAATACTCTGCATTGAGAAAATGGTTGCACAGCTTGAACCTGGGCACTGACTCTACTTCAATTCAAGTCATGTTCTCATTGTAATGAAGCTCTTTTCACCTGAGATGTTGTAGTGTGCAAAATTCGATATAAAGGCAAGATCGAACGCACTTATGGTCAAAGTGGGCAGATATAGAGGGGTGGAACAGGACTCTCATAAACAAGCCAAAGCCCCATCTCTTTCTCAATCTGATTTAGATAAATACGTGATGAAGAAGAACACTGCTAATCAGGGGATCCCTTCTTCTACTTCCAAAAATAACCCTCAAAAACAGCTAACATCTCAGCTTGACAGAGAGAGTGAAGATGAAGATTCTTATGAGACCGCCTCAGATTTACCCATCTCCAGATCCTTCATCTCACAGGCCTTATCTAAAGCTCTAAATCCTGTTTTAGAAGAGTTATCTGAAATAAAACCAGAAATGAGACAAGTGGGCCAAAGAGTTGAAGCTTTAGAGACCACCCAATCGGCTATGGCTGAATATACTAATAAAAACTCTGCCGCCCTGTCTGTATATCAAAACCACATAAACTTCCTATATGATTATATTGAGGACCAAGACAATAGAGGCAGGAGAAATAACATCCGCATCAGAGGCGTTCCAGAGTCTGTTGCTAATGAGGCCATCCCCAATGTGGTCAGTGAAATCTGCAAAGCGCTTCTGGGTGAAGAACATCCTGACCCAATCATAATTGAAAGAGCCCACCGTGCCCTCCGCCCTTGTCATGGTCTTACCTTCTTGCTGTTCTCCTTCGTTTGACATGTGCTGGCGGCCATCTTGGTTTCTGGGTTTCTTGTAGCCTCCCACCCTGCGGCTTCTCCTTCCCACTGGGAGGAGCTGGATGCCTAGCTCATATATATAGGAGGTCTGTGGCTTCAGTTCCCTGCTTGGTCCTCCTGTGTTCACATGCTTCCAAGACTGCTGCTCCTTCTGGTTCCTGATCCTGGCTTCGTCTGACTACCCTTCTGGTTCCTGATCCTGGCTTCGTCTGACTACCCTGCTGGTTCCTGATCCAGGCTTCGTCTGACTACCCTGCTGGTTCCTGATCCAGGCTTCGTCTGACTACCCTTCTGGTTCCTGACTTCTGGCTTCGCAAGACCCTGCTTCGGTTTAGCCATCCGCTTGGACTTTTTGCCTTACAGCTTTATTTTCAATAAAGCCTTCTTATTTCCACCTATCTCTTGTTGTACGTCTGGTTCATGGTTCCATGACATTAGGACCAAGCCATGAATTCTGACGGTACAGGGCCATCCTCGCTACCTATGCTGGTTGCCAGACTTGATCAGCAGGATCACCTGTTGGGTCGGTTCGCTGTGGCGTTGCAAACCCTGCTTGAACGCACGGCTCATTTAGCTTCCGTTGCCGATGGGTCGGTTGTCGCTCCTGGGCCCGCTCCTACTGCCGCTCCGGTTGTTGCGCCAGAGTCTACCCCGACACCTGTTGCTGCGCCTGCGGTGTTTCGGGGTATGACCGGTTCTGCCCCCCTTCCACAGCACTTTGGGGGAGAGCCAACTCAGTGCCGAGGTTTCCTTAACCAGGTGGGCATTTATTTCGAGTTGCTGCCACATGCCTTTCCTACTGAGAGATCAAAGGTGGGCTTCTTGATCTCGCTGCTCTCGGACAAGGCCTTGGCCTGGGCCAGCCCTTTATGGGAGAACAACAATCCGGTGGTTGCCGAGTTTTCCGGTTTTGTTGCTTCTCTTCGGAGGGTATTCGATGTGCCGGCTCGTGCTGCCTCTGCTGCGAAGCTCCTTATGTCCATCAGACAGGGTTCACGATCCGTAGCTGAATACGCCATTGAGTTTCGTACCCTGGCAGCAGAGGTGGGCTGGAATAATGAGGCCCTGGTCGCTGCTTTCTCTCATGGTCTCTCGGATGCCTTGAAGGATGAGGTTGCAGCTAAGGACCTACCAGTGGAGCTCGAGTCCCTTATTTCTTTCCTGATTTTGATTGACACCAGACTCAGGGAGAGACCTTCCTTTAAGGAGAGCCTGCGGAGGTCTTCTAACAGATTGGCGCCTACGTTTGCTGTCCCACCCGTGCCTCCCTCTCCTCCCACGCCTCCTGGGGATGACTTGTCTGGGGGTGAACCCATGCAGCTGGGGTTTGCTCGCCTGTCCGAGGGGGAGAGGGTACTCCGGAGACGCGAGGGCCGATGCATGTACTGTGGTCTCGGTGGGCATTTTCGGTTGGCATGCCCGAACCGTCCGGGAAACGCTCGCACCTGAGATCCTGTCGGGGGCAGATCTTGGGTGGAGTCTCCTCGTCCCCGGTTTCCCGTGTTGACAAACCACTGATTACTGTTGTCCTCTCCTGGGTCGGGGGCTCGGTGACGACCCAGGCGTTGGTGGACTCTGGTGCTGGTGGTTTGTTCATTGATAGTGTGTTCGCTGCCGCCAATTCCATTCCTCTGCAGCCTCGAGGTTCCCCACTGGCTCTTGAGGCGATAGACGGCAGACCCCTTCTGCCGCCACACGTGACTCAGGAGACCCTTCCAGTGGGGATGGCCATTGGTGCCGTTCACAGAGAGTCGGTCTGTCTCCAGGTTATTTCGTCTCCACACTACTCGGTGGTCTTGGGGTACCCCTGGCTCCAGAAGCATAATCCGACTTTCGATTGGAGATCGGCCGAGATCCTCTCGTGGTCACCGCAGTGTGGGGCTAGTTGCATCCATGGGCCTGTCAAGTTGCTGTGTACTTCCTCGGACTCTCTGTTGCCTCCTGAATACGAGGAGTACCGGGATGTATTCGATAAGGTGCGTGCGGTTGCCCTACCTCCGCACCGCCCATACGATTGTGCCATAGAGTTACAATCTGGTGCCGTTCCTCCTCGTGGCAAAGTCTATCCACTGTCGGTAGCGGAGAATGAGGCCATGGAGGAGTACGTGAGGGAGGCGCTTTCACGCGGACACATTCGCAAATCCTCGTCCCCGGCAGGGGCTGGATTTTTCTTTGTGAAAAAGAAGGGCGGTGAGTTGAGGCCTTGCATCGACTACAGGGGTCTCAATCGCATCACGATCAAGAACGCTTACCCGATACCCTTGATTTCCGAGCTGTTCGATCGCCTCAAAGGGGCCACGGTCTTTACCAAACTCGACCTGAGGGCGGCATATAACCTGGTAAGGATCAAGGCGGGCGATGAGTGGAAGACCGCGTTTAACACCAGGACCGGTCATTATGAATCCTTGGTTATGCCCTTTGGGTTGTGCAATGCGCCCGCAGTCTTCCAGGAATTCATCAACGATGTTTTCCGTGACCTGTTGCAGCAGTGTGTGGTGGTCTATTTGGATGACATCTTGGTATATTCTGAATCCATGGAGGCCCACATTCTGGATGTCAGACGAGTGTTGCAACGCTTACGAGAGAACAAGCTGTTTGGTAAGCTTGAGAAATGCGAATTTCACCGATCCCAGGTAACCTTCTTAGGTTACATCATTTCCGCTGAGGGGTTCTCCATGGATCCTGAGAAGGTTTCGGCTGTCTTACAGTGGCCCCAGCCCAGTGGGCTTCGTGCCCTGCAGCGCTTTTTGGGCTTCGCCAATTATTATCGGAAGTTCATCAGGGACTTTTCCATGCTAGCCAAGCCTCTCACGGATCTGACCAGGAAGGGCAGTAATCCCCAGGTCTGGCCGCTCGAGGCCATCCGAGCTTTTGAAGCTCTAAAGTCCGCCTTTGTGTCGGCTCCGATTCTGTCGCATCCCAACCCTGGGTTGCCTTTTGTCCTCGAGGTGGACGCGTCTGAGACGGGAGTAGGCGCCCTCCTGTCTCAGCGTAGAACACCAGAGGGTCCTCTGCTTCCTTGTGGGTTTTACTCCCGGAAACTGTCTTCCGCGGAGTGCAACTATCAGATTGGTGACAGGGAGTTATTGGCCATCGTGCAGGCCCTTAAAGAATGGAGGCACTTGCTCGAGGGCTCGGTGGTTCCGGTTCTCATCCTGACGGACCACAAGAATCTGACCTACCTCTCTGAGGCCAAGAGATTGACACCACGTCAGGCCAGATGGGCTCTGTTCTTGTCACGTTTTAATTACGTGGTCTCCTACCTACCCGGTTCCAAGAACATCAGAGCGGATGCCTTATCACGGCAGTACTCCGAGCTGTCCGGGGAGGAGTCGATTCCGACTTCGGTCATACCTCCGAATCAGATCCTGGCCGCTATTCGCACCAGCCTGACCTCTCCCCTGGGTGAGCAGATTTTGGCGGCTCAATCTGGTGCTCCCTCCGGGAGACCCAACGGCAGATGTTTTGTGCCTGAGGAGTTGCGCACTCGGTTGTTGCGAACCTACCATAACTCCAAGGCCGCGGGGCATCCTGGAAAGAATCAGCTGTCCTGGGCTGTTTCACGTCTGTTCTGGTGGCCTTCTCTACGTTCCGACATCGCCGCATATGTAGCGGCATGCTCCGTTTGTGCCCAGAGTAAGTCCCCTCGGCACCTTCCGTTGGGCCTTTTGCAACCCATAGCCACAGGGGAGCGTCCATGGTCACACCTGGGGATGGATTTCATTGTGGACCTCCCTGCATCCCGAGGCCATACGGTCATTCTCATGATTGTGGATCGGTTTTCCAAAATGTGCCACTGTGTTCCTCTCAAGAAGTTACCCTCTGCACAAGAGTTGGCCTCGATTTTTGCCAGGGAGGTCTTCCGGTTGCACGGTTTGCCCAAGGAGATTGTGTCGGATCGGGGGAGTCAGTTTGTGTCCAGGTTCTGGCGCGCCTTTTGCTCCCAGTTGGGGATTCATCTCTCTTTCTCCTTGGCCTACCACCCTCAGTCCAATGGGGCCGCAGAACGATCCAATCAGGCCTTGGAGCAATTCCTTCGTTGCTATGTCTCCGATCACCAAGACAATTGGGTTGACCTCCTGCCTTGGGCTGAGTTTGCCAGGAACACGGCGGTGAACTCTTCCTCTGGGACGTCTCCCTTCATGGCCAATTATGGGTTCCAACCTGCCGTGTTACCGGAGGTATTCTCTCCCCAGGACATTCCGGCTGTGGAGGATCACCTTTCCGTCCTACGTGCTTCTTGGGTACAGATCCAGAGGTCCCTTGAGGTCTCTGCGCAGCGCCAGAGACTCCAGGCTGATCGCAGACGAGCGCCCGCTCCTTCCTACCAGGTCGGAGACCGCGTATGGTTGTCCACCCGCAACCTCAACCTTCGAGTGCCCACTCCCAAGCTGGCGCCTCGCTTTGTTGGTCCCTTCCGAGTGCTTCGCAGGGTAAACCCGGTAGCCTATGCCCTCGCGCTTCCTCCTGGCATGCGGATCTCCAACGTGTTTCATGTCTCCCTGTTGAAGCCACTGGTGTGTAATCGTTTCACTTCCTCGGTTCCTCGGCCTCGTCCGGTCCAAGTGGGCAATCGTGAGGAGTATGAGGTGAGCAATATCCTGGACTCACGCCTGGTCCGCGGTCGGGTGCAGTTTTTGGTCCATTGGCGTGGTTATGGTCCAGAGGAGCGTTCCTGGGTTCCCTCCGCAGATGTCCATGCTCCTGCCTTGCTCCGAGCCTTCCACGCACGCTTCCCTCAGAAACCGTTCTTTACTCCGCGGAGGAGGGGCCCTTGAGGGGGAGGTACTGTCATGGTCTTACCTTCTTGCTGTTCTCCTTCGTTTGACATGTGCTGGCGGCCATCTTGGTTTCTGGGTTTCTTGTAGCCTCCCACCCTGCGGCTTCTCCTTCCCACTGGGAGGAGCTGGATGCCTAGCTCATATATATAGGAGGTCTGTGGCTTCAGTTCCCTGCTTGGTCCTCCTGTGTTCACATGCTTCCAAGACTGCTGCTCCTTCTGGTTCCTGATCCTGGCTTCGTCTGACTACCCTTCTGGTTCCTGATCCTGGCTTCGTCTGACTACCCTGCTGGTTCCTGATCCAGGCTTCGTCTGACTACCCTGCTGGTTCCTGATCCAGGCTTCGTCTGACTACCCTTCTGGTTCCTGACTTCTGGCTTCGCAAGACCCTGCTTCGGTTTAGCCATCCGCTTGGACTTTTTGCCTTACAGCTTTATTTTCAATAAAGCCTTCTTATTTCCACCTATCTCTTGTTGTACGTCTGGTTCATGGTTCCATGACAGCCCTAAACCCAAAATGGGCGACCCTCCAAGAGATATTATCTGCAAGTTGCTTAATTTCGCCCAGAAAGACCTCATTATGAAAAGAGCCAGAGAAAGCGATAACATTATCTACGAAGGAGCCCAAATCCTTCTTTTTCAAGATCTTGCCCCTGCTACTCTAAATAAGAGACGTGCCTTGAAACCACTCACAGACCACCTAAGGCACAAACGTATCGCCTTCAGATGGCTTTTCCCATTTGGAATGCTTATCACTTGGAAAGAAAAGAAATTCGTCCTCAGAACACCAAAAGATCTCCCCGACATTCTGGAAGCATTGGAGATACAAGACGTGGACATCCCAGATTGGTCTGCTACGAATGACGTTCTTATTCCACAGGACATCTTGCCTCCCACTGCTTGGGAAATAGCAGGAAATGTCAGACCTTCAAAGTCCAAGAAAAAGCACGGGAAACTAACCCCAAGACGTATCATTCCTGAGGAGGACTGAATTTCTGCTCTTTACAGTTTTACATTTGATATGTTCATTCATGCCTGCCTTCATGGCGAAAAGTGGGTGACGACTGGGGGCTGACCGCGTAGACCCTTTGTTTGACACACCAGCTCTCATACTCGGGCGCTGGTGTTGGGTCTGGGCGGTTGGTGGTCCCGGCTCGTTACACCTCTATACTATGGCGAGTATCAGATACTTCCTTTCAGTTCTTGCTATGTGGTCCTAGGTAACTGTTTTCTCTTTAGTAGTCATTTAAACACTACTCATCTCTTTTCTCATTGATGTGTTCAATGTTATTGCCTCTTATGCTGGCCCTGTACTGTTTCCAGGGCATAGTACTTCGGTTCTTGACCAGAAGTACGGACCTGATAGGGTCCTATACTGGGAAAATGAAATCCCTTGTTTCCTCTTTCAGCAGAGGTCTGTTACCACAATGTTGTGTATTGAGTTTGACGTTCTTTCCTTTTTATTTTAGTTCCTTCCCACCCCCTCAAAAAGGTAACCTTTTTGCGTCTATGACACCAATTTCCTTTCCATCAGACTACATTAAAGGAGTCGAATCAGGCATCCGACGGTATGTAAGTACTGCGTCCTCTCATCTCGAATATATCCATGGCTGACATTCACATAGCAACATACAACGTCAAAGGTTTTAAAAATCCAATTAAGAGGAGTCAGATTCTACACTATCTCCACAAAGAAAAAACGAAAGTTATACTATTACAAGAAACTCATTTTAAAAATAACAAGATCCCTAATCTCTATGGTTTCATAGTTCTTCCATACACTCAAACAGATTAGGTACTAGTATAGGTTTCCATAAACATATTGACTTCAATTTGACCAAATTGCTATCTGACCCTAATGGCCGTTTTGTTTTTGTAAAAGGGACTATTAATTCCCAAACTTACACATTCGCCAACTTTTACGCACCGAATATCGCCCAAAAAGTATGGTTCGAAAAGACCTGTAAAAAGTTTGAAGATTTTAGAGAAGGTACAGTAATCCTAGCGGGAGATTTTAATGTCGCCCTCAACCCTCTACTTGACACTTCATCTGGAAAGTCCTCTGTCCCATACAAAACTCTTAACTGCATAAAGAAACTTATACATAATAGCAATCTTATAGATGTATGGCGAGCAAACAATCCTAAAGGAAAATACTTTTCCTTCTTCTCCGCCCCGCATAATTCTTATCATAGAATAGACTACATTTTGGTACCTGCACCCCAAATACATTTATGCTCTCAAACGCATATTGGTAATATGACTCTCTCTGATCACGCCCCCATTTTTATCTCTTGGACCTTAGCCGACTCCCAACCCAAAACCTTTATATTGCGACTAAACGAGACACTGTTAGACAACACACAGGTCCGAGATAAGATAGAGAAGAAGCTGAAAGAATATTTTGCGCTAAATGAAGCAGATAGTTTAGCGCCGCATATACTATGGGAAGCACACAAATCTGTGATCAGAGGTGAGTTCATATCTACAGCCTCCTTTATTAATAAGAATAGACGTGCTAAAATGGCCGAGCTCTATGATAAAATATCCAAGCTTGAGACTGCGCATAAACAATCTCAAACAAACCAACTTTTGGTGGAACTAGCCTCAACCAGAGATGAGCTTAAAGAACTTCTAAACAAGCAATCAGCGAAGCTATATCTCGCCCTTAAGCAAAAGTTTTTTGCCCATGGCAACAAACCTACCAAATTTATGTTGGCCCTGATTAGACAGCGTAGCGAAAATCTAGGATCTCGGTCATTTTAAATGATAAGAAAGTTTTAGTCAAGGATGACATAGATATAGCAAATGCTTTTCAGGACTTCTATTCAGCGCTATACAATATTGATAGGTCTGATCCCGAAATCACCCGTAGAGAGAAAGCAGATCGTTCATCAGCATTCTTGAATAATCTTTCACTCCCATCTTTGTTACCTGAACAAGCCACTGCTCTTTGCTCCCCAATTACGCCTTCTGAAGTCTTGGCCACTTTAAAGCAAATGGCGAAAGGTAAGGCCCCAGGACCAGATGGTCTGCCTCTGCTATATTATACTTCTTTTAAAGATACGTTATTCCCACACCTACTTAACTCATTTAATAATGCTCTTTCTGGCAAGGCATTTTTACCACAAACTGTTAATGCCCATGTCACCCTGATCCCAAAACCACAGAAGGACCCTAGTCTGTGTTCAAGTTATAGACCCATCTCTTTGCTAAACCTTGACGTAAATTTTACGCCAGGGTCTTGGCTAATAGAATAAAACCTCTTCTGAAAGATCTGTTACATCCTGATCAGACTGGTTTTGTGCCTAACTGTGAAGGTAAAGATAACACCTACAAAGTTATTAACACTATAGCCTTGGCGAAAAAGACCGGGTCCCCCTTGGTGATTTTGGGTACAGATGCTGAGAAAGCATTCGACCGGGTGTCCTGGGCATTTATCAAAAAAACCTTAGCTAAATTTGGCTTCCCTGAACCCTTCATTTTAGCCATTTTCTCTATGTACGGCTCACCTAGTGCAAATATTAAAGTAAACGATATCCTCTCCCACCCGTTCCAAATCAACAATGGGACTAGACAAGGGTGCCCCCTCTCACCAATACTCTTCATCCTTACACTTGAACCACTTTTACAGTTTATTAGACAATCTGAGGAAATTAAGGGTCTGGACTGTGGAGGCTTGGAGATCAAGCAAGCAGCTTATGCGGACGACCTTCTGTTGTTGGTCTCCAACCCTCTACAGGCCTTTCCTGCCATCATCAAGGTATTCGCCGAGTTTGGTTTCATTGCCAACTTCAAAATAAATCTGCCAAAGTCAGTAGCAATGAACATAAACCTCCCATCCAACTTTTTAATTAAGCTTAAGGAAAACTCTCCATTCGAATGGACGCAATCATATATAAAGTTCCTAGGTATAAATATTACATCAGACTTATCTAAACTATATGAGGCTAACTTCCCCTCTCTACTAAAAGCCATACCTGAGACCTTGAATTCGTGGTCCCCTTCCTTCATCTCTTGGTTAGGTAGGCGTAAAATTTTTAACTCCCTGATAGTTCCTAAGATCACATACTTACTTCAAGTTCTACCTATAAAATTGCCTGGTAGCTTCTTCAACTCCTTCAGGAAGATCTGTTCGGCTTACGTCTGGGATAATAAAAAACCTAGAATCGCTAACAAGATCCTATTGCTCCCCTTTCCAAAAGGAGGAATCGGCTTCCCCTCCATCACAAGATACCATAGGGCGGTCCACATTAATAGAATCATTGACCTTTTGAGACAACCTACGCATAAACTTTGGATTCCTCTGGAAGAAAAGCTGATCGGATGCCCGATCAGACCTTTGCTACTGTCAGAGACGGTGAAGGCCTTTCCCCTGAAAAAAGATAACCTATTCATCTCAACCACTCTGTCTATTTGGAATATCCCAGAAGTTAGGAATATTTGTATGTCCTCCCCTTCCCCCCTCATGAATATTAAAGACTGTCTTGGCCTTAACACTGAGAGTTTTAAAATTTTACCTTCACAATTACGCAACTCCACTCTTCCAATAGATGAACTATTAGATAGTGATGGTACACTTCTAAGTGCTAAAGATATAATTACCAAGTTCCAATTAGTCAATCTAAGCCTGATGCAATATTCGAGTTTGAAAAACATTGTAAGCCCCATTTGTAAGAAACTAGGAGGAAACACAACTCTATCCTGGTTTGAGAAGCTGGTCACGCAAACCTTATACCCTACTAAGATTATCTCCACTGTCTCTAAGAATCTATTGCAAATAGAAATCCCCCCCCTCCTTATACTTTATAAAGGAATGGGAAAGGGATTTAAACTTAAAATTCACAGAAAAAGAAACGCAAACCTTGTTGTTCGCGCCTAAACTGACATCTAGGTGTGTGTCAGTGCAAGAGAACGCATACAAGATTCTCACTAGGTGGTACTTAACCCCTGTGAGATTGAGTTTGATGTATAGCAATGTCTCGGACAGATGTTGGAGATGCCAAGTGGGGAAAGGCTCCTTTCTACATATATGGTGGTCCTGTCCTCAAATTCAAAAATACTGGGAGAAAATTTTCGAATTAATTAGAGAAATTTTGGGATTAAAAACGGACTTACTCCCTACTTGCCCCAAGATTGCCCTTCTGTCCCTTTTTTCATGTCCTTTAGCTAAATATAAAAAAGCATTACTTAATGCTCTCCTGGCTGCTGCTAGATTGTTAGTTGCATCTAATTGGAAATCCACTTCATCTCCGTCAATCTCTCTCTGGAGAGGAAAGGTAGAAGCTATAGCCAGATTAGAGGAGTTATCCCACTGGGAATCACGCTCTCATCACAAGTACGAGGATATCTGGTCCCCCTGGAAAGAAAAAAAGAAGTATATCTCCACTCACCAGATCATAGAGCTAGACTCCTCCCTCTCTAGTTCTTAAATCTCTTGTGGCCATCGTTCGAACCTTCCCCTGTCTATAATCTTGATTCCTCAGTCAGATATACCATAAATTTCAAGCGTAGCATTGCAGTTGGATGCCTGATCACTCCGGTTAGCTCACAGATGGCTACCTCCTTTTCTCATGAATATTTTGCCTCCCTTTTATACATTGGTGGTCGGTGTACGTCAGCTCTACTTTATACTCCCCCCCCCCTCCTTTTCCCCACTATTCACGGTTTACGTTAATGTTTACTCTTTCTTTCCCTCTTACCTGGTATTCCTTTGCAGCATCTATTGGGTGTTATTCTCTGTGTCCCACCCTAGCCCGGCAGATGGTGCCTTTATAGCAGTGACAGTGTTAGTCTGCATGGAATCACGGCAGCAATAGTATTAACCTGCATAAAACTGTGTTCCACGCAAGTACTGTTTAAAAGAAGATATGCCCTCTTGATTTTCCCTCTCGCTGACATGGAGGTGCCGGATAGCAGGGTATGAGGGCTGGATTACTTTTGATTTTAATGTCTGTATACGTTTATATATCACCACATCAAGTTCTGTCCTGCTTCATACCGTAATAAACTTGTATCCCAGTTTTAACTGCTTCAAATTTCGTACAGACTTGCTTGTGTACCATTGTACAAATTGTCTTTATTGCAATACTGTTTTCTGAATACCATTATCTTGTCATAAAATCAATAAAAAGATTTTGAAAAAAAAAAAAAAGCAGAAGAGACTGCTGCATGACTTGGCGCTCAGAATGCTTGATTAATTTGCAAGGGGGTGAGGTGAAAGATTGATGGACATCGGCTGCAGGTGCCAACTCTGATCTTTCAGCAGGAGACTTGGTGAGATACAATGTAAAGGAACTGTAGGCACTTTCAAAACCCAATCTACTATCGCCTGTACTTGTTCTGGACTCACCATTCATAGAGCCGCATTAGGCCTGACCAAATACCTCTGCAGGTTCTGTCGCCTACTCGCACCTGAAGAAGGTGTTTTACCTGTGCGTGTAGCTGGCACAGATCGAACACGTCCTCTCCTTGCAACAGGAGCTCCACCAGCAGCACCATGACCAGGGCCACGTCCCTTATTTGACGCCCTCATAGTTCTCAAATTTAGGATCTTGCCCAAAATGCGTGTTTTTTTATTAGCAGAATAGAACAACATTATCTAAAGGATGTATCTCACAATGACAGATGCAGCAAAGGCTGCAAAATTTAGATTTTTGCCCTAAATAGGTGCTTTTTTAATAGCAGAATAGAACAGTCGTATCTAAAGCGTGTATCTCACAATGGAAGATTCAACAAAGGCTGCAAAATTACGATTTTTGCCCTAAATAGGTGTTTTTTTTCAATGGCAGAATAGCATAACAGTGTCAACATTATGTATCCCACAATGACAGGTGCAGACATGGCCGCAAATTAAGTATTTTTCCCAAAAAGGGTGTTTTTTTAATAACAGAATATGACAGCAGCATATAACGCTTGAATTTCACACGTACAGATGCAGCAAGGGCTGTAAAATTGAGTATCTTGCCCAAAAAAGTGTTTTTTAAAACCCTGAATGTTATAGCTGTATTTCTAGCTTAAATTGCACACTGACTAATGCGGCAGAGGCCCCAGATGGAGGGTATTGCCAAAAATTGGTGTTTTTTAAAACCCAGAAAATTATTGAAGTATTTCAAGCTTGTTTTTAACAATCACAGATGCAGCAAAAGCTGCAATATTAATTGGATTCTGTCACCTCGTTTTAGGTTATAGAGATGCGAACATGCACGGCTAGATCGCTGCTAGCATGTCCGCAATATACCTGTCCTATAGGGCAATTTAATTTTACTCTATTTAATTTTCACTCCTCTTCCATGAACTTTTGTTTGACCAAAAATCTATAGAGAACACTTCACCTTTGCAATGTAGCCTGATTGTGTAGTCTGGGATGTGGTTTTTAAAGTGCTTGCCTTGGAGCCAACGACTCCTATCATCTGAACCTGTGCCCTGACACAAAAAAAAGCAGCCAATCACAAACCTTAGTGTACACATCACTCTGTACATTACTCTACAGCTGTGATGTATCGTTCAAGGCCAGATATGACCAATGAGGCATGTGATTGGCTGCAGCAGTCATGGGACCCAGCCACTTCATGGTCCTGTTGAGACTAGAAGCATCTAGGAATGAAGTGCAGCTGGATCACGGGCAGGTGAGTCTGCTTTCTTAGGCTACATTCACACTAGCGTTTTGGCTTTCCGTTTGTGAGATCCATTCAAGGCTCTCAAAAATGGTCCAAAATGGACCAGTTTTGCCCTAATGCATTCTGAATGGAAAAGGATCCACTCGGAATGCATCAGTTTGCCTCCATTCAGTCACCATTCCGCTCTGGAGGAGGACACCAAAATGCTGCCTGCAGCGTTTTGCCCTCCGCCTGACGAAGCGGAGCCAAACGCATCCGTCCTGGCACATTTTCAACGGTGTTCAAGACAGATCCGTCATGGCTATAGAAGACATAATTCAACTGGATCCATTCATGATGGATTAATGCGGTTGTATTATTGTAACGGAAGTGTTTTTGCAGATCCATGACGGATCTGCAAAAAACACTAGTTTGAAAGTAGCATAATGTTCAGAGTCACAGGGTATTTTGCAGTTTTTTTCTCCTGATCAATGCAGTTTAAAATCTAATGAGTTTATAAAAATTATAAGTATTATAAAAATAATTTGCACACACAGGCATTTTTTTTCCATTTCTCAAGTTAAGCAGATTTTGAAAACAATTTTACCTCACGACTACATACAACATTTTATGAAAGCAAAAACAATTTTTGCTAAAAACGAAAATAATCAAAAAATGTTTATTGACCTTCACAATTCAAAGTTCACCAAGATACCTCCAAGTAATCGATAAACTGCCATATAAAAAGCAATGTACACGTTGCATTCATGTCATAACTGAGTTACTGCAGGCTACAGTCTTTGTTAAAAACATTATTTATTTTTAGGTAATTTGGGGCAATTTTTTTACAGTACCTGAAAAAGGTGAGTGAACATGTGAGCAGATACTTTGCTGTTGGTAGTTATATTCAATGTAATTTTTTTTATTTCTTATAAAGTCTTAAAGACATTTAATTTGTGTGAAATTATTAAACTAGATATCTTTCTATTTAGGTAAGCCATGATTTTCTTCGTCCGGACCTTCAGCTTCACATCAGCAATATTTCTAATGTTATTCACCAGGACTCTGTCTGACACATCACCAGCATGCTCTGTAATACAAGGGCTTCCAGGTCTCAATGGACGGGATGGAAGAGATGGCATTAATGGATTAAAAGGAGATCCAGGTAAGGAATAAAGACAAATGGAGTTTAGAGAAGGCTCAACTTTATAATTGAACATATTTGCATAGTTAACTTAAAACTAAATGTCAGATATTTCAAAACTGACAGCAACGATAAAATGAGAGATAGTAGATTGTCATTTTTATTTTTTATTTCTCTTTCTACTTTAGATTTCACTAATATGGTTTTGTCATATTTTTTTTTATAAAACAGAACAGAAAAAAAATGAAATGCATTGTTTCACATGAACATTAGTTGGTAAACTAAAATAAAAAAGCTCTAAATAAAACAAATTGAGCCTTCAATGTAAGAAATATTGAGCCTGTGATATAAAATATAAAGCTATGGTCAAACCTAGACTTTTTTTTAGCACTTTTAAGCTAAAAAACAACAACTTTTGAGCTAAAGCTGTAGTCCAGAGCAGTAAATTGACTTGTATGCAATCATATGCACTGCAGCTGTTATTCAACAGTAAAAATCTATGAAAAGTGGTACAAAAAGTGTAGCTCCAGCTTTACATTCTCTAGCAAATATTGTTACGCAAATTGTGGAATAAATAGTTTTTAATGAAAAAATTAATCTTTCAGATACTTGATTAACAACAAAATGATGCCTCTGCAGTATTCAATATTTATTTTTTTAATACTCTTTTTATTAACAAACAGTAACTCAGCATATTACAGAAATTTGTCACATATAAAATAGAGACATCCAGCTGTACAAATAGAAGCAAGAAATATATGTAACAAACAAACAAACTGCTGTTGGAAAAGAAAGTCACCAATGTGAAACTAACACAAAGGGAAAGAGAAGCAGAGATGTTTGTGTCCCTTCATAATAAAGGAATAAGTAAGCAAGCGGCAGTGATAAGCATGGCAGGTAGGTTATTGCCAGCTGGGGTAAAGCAGGGTCTAAGGCACCACAAAAGGAAAAGTTGCGGGTCTAGTGTGATGGCCGTTGAACATACATGATTAATAACCCTCTCAACTGCTGATCAAAATGGTCGTACAAGCGTACCAGAGATGCAACAACAAATATTTTCCAGTGTTACACTGCCAGCACGAGTCTAGGATCTCTGCATTGATCATGTGGAGGAACACTGGTGTCTCATACCATCGAGTTAACAGTTTATACACGTTCTCTTGTATTTTAATACACCTATTAAAACCATGTGAGTAAGTAAGAATAAATGTTTTTCAGGTTCAGTTAGATTGACTCCAAGTTCCAACTCCCATTTACCCAAGAAATATAAGTTTGGGGCTGTCATGGACAATAGAGACTGGTAACAAAGAGATAGAAGTTGTTAAGGGGTGGACGGAAGAGAAATGTACTGTTTGAGCCAAGATTGCATTGTAGTACGGTTATATGGAACAGTCACCTTTCTGAAATCCCTGAGAAAATCAAGGAGATGGAGGAATGTAGCTGAGGATACTCGTGGAAGGGAAAGGGATTTCTCTCATTCTGGAATTCCAGTATCTGAGATGACCTCTTTCATGGGAACTTCTGACAACAGCACCCACACCAGAAGTCTCTACAAATAAGCTTGTAAAAATCTCATAGTTATATTAGGGTGCGGAAAGCAAAGAACCTTATGTAGCAAAGACCACACTGCTAAGGTGCCCTTCATAATGGGAGTGGCAGTTGAGAAAGGGCACAATCCTCATAGAACAAGCCTTTCTTGACGGGACTGGAGTTCTAGGGTGGAGCAAAGAGTCGGAGAGGTGTGATAGACAAGAGACAGTCCTCTGCCCACCTGCATGGCTTTATAGTATAAATGCAAATTAGGGAGTGCAAAACCTCCAAATCTCTTTTCACTAGTAAGGATGGTATAAGCGATTCTGGGTAATCCAGTACCCCAGAAGAATGTGCAGCAGAGCCAGCGGACTTGAATGAGGAAAAAAAATGGGGAGCCAAATAGGGACTGTACAGGAATAAATACAGGAATCTGGGGACTACATAGGTCTTAAGAAAATTATTTTGTCCTATCCAGGAAATAAAAGAAATTGACAGCTTGTAGAAGGGGGGAATAACTAAGAGCATAAAGTTCCCCTAGGTCCTCGGAGATCTACGTTCCTAAATAGTGTGTCTTCAGTGTGCAGGAAAAGGGGGTGGAGTGTTTCAGGGAGCTGACAACGAAAGAGGAACAGGATATATTTATTTATTTGACTTATTGTACTTAATTTTAAAATTGGAAATTAAACTCTTGAAATATTCTATATTTATATTTCAGAAATTATTTCTTCCAGAATGGTAGTACTGATGAGTAGTGTTGAGCGAATCAAAGTTGGTATAGTGGAATTCGATCTGAATTTCAGGAAATATTTGATTCGTCACGAATCCAAATTTCACGGTGATTCGTAGAAACAAATCAGATTTTTTTCTAAAATGGCTGCTGCACATGTAACAATGTGAAAGTAAGAAGCCCGGGAAGGAGGGACCCATACACCCATAATGTTGTGCAGTCAGTCAATCATCAGATAGCCAGCCCCCATGATGTCACGACTAGAGATGAGCGAATCGAATCAGACGAAGTGGAATTCGATCCGAATTTCATAAAAAAATTGATTTGCAACGAATGCAAATTTCCTCACGCTTTGTGGCAACAAATTGTACGCAATTTTTCCTAAAATAGCGGCTACAATGGCGTCTACACGTGTGAGGACATGGGGCAAGGAACTCTGGGAAGGCGGGCTGACCCATTATGCAATGCATGCAGCCAATGAGCAGCCAGCCAGCCCTGTGATGTCACAGCCCTATAAATACGGTGGCCATCTTAGAGTCAGACATTTTCAAGCAATCTGAGTGCAGGGACAGATGTGAGAAGGTGCTAGGGACATCAATTGGAAAAACCTCATTATGAAAAAAAATATGAAAAAATTATTTATAAGTGCAGGGGAAGGATAGGGAGGAATCATTTCACAGCATCTTAGTGCAGGGAGAGAGACGTCAGAAAGCACTAGGAACAGTGCCAGAAAAGCGATTTACAAGTGCAGGGAAATGATAGGAAGGAATCATTTCACAGCATCTTAGTGCAGGGAGAGACGTCAGAAGGCGCTAGAGACAGTGCTAGAAAAGCGATTTACAAGTGCAGGGAAAGATTATTTGGGGATTCCAATAGCCATTATACAGCTCTCTAATTCCAACAATTTGTTCTTGGGGTGCATGTGCTATGTTGAAAAGTCTTTAGTGGCTTATATCTTTTCAAACAAGAAAAATATATACGCAGTTCACTTCTTCAGTTATATGTGTTGAAAGCATACATAAAGAAAAAAAATACACACTTCACTGGTGTACTTATTTGTGGTAAAAGCGTATAGTGGCCTATTTTATTATAGAAAGAATAAAATATACACACTTCACTGGTGCACTTATTTGTGGTAAAAGCGTATAGTGGCCTATTTTATTATAGAAAGAATAAAATATACACACTTCACTGGTGCACTTATTTGTGGCAAAAGCGTTTAGTGTCCTATTTCGGTACAGAAATAAAAATATATACGCACTTCACTGGTGCATTTATTTCTGCTGAAAGCATTTACTGGTCTATTTCAGTACAAAAAGAAAAATATATTCTCAGGTCACGTCAGCGGTTATATGTGTTGAAAGCATGGCTTTCAGTGGGAGGTCGGGAGCAGTGGGAGGTCGGGAGCCAAACATGCCCGGGGTAGACCACCAAACCACCTGCTTCGTAGCAGGCTATCTACCCGGGAAGTAGTGGTGCAGGGGTTCACAGAAGTAGCGGCTGTCGCAGTCAGTCAGTACGGCGGTTATAAGTGTTATTTTGTATTTTAGTAGAAAAATAAAAATATATTCTCAGTTCACTTGTGCAGTTAGATGTGTTCAAAATGTTTAGCCCCCTATTTCAGTACAAAAAGAAAAATATATACGCACTTCACTGTTGCAGTTTTTTGTGGCAAAAGAGTTTAGTGACCTATTTCAGTACAGAAAGAAAAATATATACGCACTTCACTGGTGCATTTATTTCTGGAAAAAGAGTTTAGTGGCCTATTTCAGTACAAAAATAAAAAATATATACACATTTCACTTCTGCAGTTATATGTGGTGAAAGCGTTGTGTCCTATTTCAGTATTTCAGTACAAAAGGAAAAAAATATACGTACTTCACTGATGCATTTATTTCTGCTAAAAGAGTTTACTGGCCTATTTCAGTACAAAAGAAAAATATATACGCATTTCCATCCTGCAGATATTATTATTTCTGTACAAAAACAAAATATATTTAGCGTTCACTGTTGCAGTTATATGTGGCAAAAATGTTTGTGATGTATTTTGGTCGTAAAACAAAATATATTAAGCGTTCAGAGCTGCAGTTATATGTGGTAAAATCTTTATTGCTGTATTTCGGTTGAAATTTTTTTTATTCAGCGTTCAGCACTGCAGTTATATGCGGTAAAATCTTTATTGAAGTATTTTGGTCGAAAAACTAAATTTATTCAGCGGTCAGCGCTGCGGTTATATGTGGTAAAATCTTTATTGAAGTTTTTCAATTGAAAAACAAAATTTATTCAGCAATCAGCGCTGCGGTTATATTCGGTAAAATCTTTAGTGACGTATCTTGGTGAACTTTGCGACTCTTCCAGGCTCAAAGCTATCTGGACGCTTTGTCTTCTCATTGTCTGTAGCTACTAGAGGCCTGTTCATGGCAGGCAGGTTGCCCCAGAAGTATCTGGGTCGATGAGCAGCAGATACCGCACTTGCATCAATCTTGACAGGATTCGTCTCCAGGTGGAGAGAAATTGTTTTTTGGAATGCTTTCTCCATTGTACCACGTCGTCGAATAAACTGAAGACTGGCAGATTCTCTCCTATCTTAGACTCCATTCAGATGTCCATAGTGCATTGTGGATACACAATGCACCCGGCTGGCACCCCCATAGAAATGCCTATTTTTGTCTGGACAAGAATGGGACATGCTCTATTTTCTTGCGGACCAGAAGAATTTTTGGGCAATATACAACATCTGGTGAATTTGCAGGATTAGTCAGTGTGCAATTTAAGTTAGAAATACAGCCATAATTTGCTGGGTTTTTAAAAAACACCCTTTTTGTGCAAAATACACAGTTTTACAGCCCTAGCTGCATCTGCACGTGTGACATTCAATCGTTATATACAGCTTTTATATTCGGTTATAAAAAAACCAACCTTTTTTTTGCCAAATACTTAATATTGCAACCCTTGCTGCATCTTTGATTATTAAAAACTAAATTTTCAAAAATGTAAATAATTTTCTGTCTTTTAAAAACCACCAATTGTTGGTAATATCCAACATCTGGTGCCTTTGCATAATTATTTAGTGTGCAATTTAAACTAGAAATACAGCCATAATTTGGGGTTTTTAAAAACAACCTTTTTTGGCAAAATACACAATTTTACAGCCCTTGCAGCATCAGCATGTGTGAAATTTAAGAATTATATACTGATGTCATATTCAGTTATTAAACAAACACCTGTTTTAGGCAAAAAAGTTAATTTTGCAGCCTTTGCTGCATATGTCATTGTGAGATACACATTTTAGATACTGTGGTTATATTCAGTTATTTGAAAAACTGCCATTTTATGCCCAAAATGTAATTTCCGGTCTTGTCTGGATCAGGAAATGTGAGATTATTTTCAAACATATCTTTCTCGAACAATAATCGCTTGAGATTCAGAAAGCAAAATATCAATAAAGGATCTCGCAGGATCCACATTGTCAGTGGCAATCAATGTATACAATTGAAGAAAGTATGCATACAAAACAAGAAAATTACAGAGAATAGTTTCAATAAAGCGGCATTATACATATCATGCAGCTAATTAGAAACCTATCGCCCTACCACTAAGGGATGCCAATAAATCGAGTGAAGTCAGCTCGCAGATAACATTTGTGAAATATAAACCAACCAATTAGGGCCCAGGAAAAGTGAGTGAAAAAGACCCATAAATGGAAAACATTATGTATGTGTCCCCAAGGTTTTCAATACGCAAGTTAGGAAAAGGCAAGTGTAAGAGGGAGTTATGTAAGCGTGCTGCAGTTCCATTAATCCCTGGGTCTCAACCCATCTTCTATATTACTGAGTTCTCCCACTAGTCTCGAAAAATTTGCAGAATGAACAAATTCTACTAAAGAATTCCATCTGCCATAGAACAAGCTCTCCACACTATGCGAGTGTGCTGTAAGTTCTTCCATTCTTAAAAAATATCTGAGTTTGGACGCCCATGCACAGAGAGAGGGAGCATCCACCTTTTTCCACTGTTGTGGAATTACCATGCGTGCTTCTAGAAGAAAGAACCGTAGTGGGTTCTTCTTTAGACTAGCTATCGAGCCTGGGATTAGCGATAGAAGAGCAATTTTAGCGGAGTTGGGAACGGTTTTGGCTGTGAATTTGCTGCAGATGAGGAACACCTGGTCCCAAATTTTATTATTATTGGACATGCCCACCAGATGTGTAAAATTGAACCTACCTCCGAATTGCATCTCCAGCATAGGTTAAAGACATTCGGGAACATTTTGTTGAGAGTCGAGGGGCAGTAATACCACCTGGCTAGGATCTTAAAGTTCTTTTCCTTCGCGTGGGCAGCTATAGACAATCCATGAGAGAGTGTACATACCTTAAGGACATCCTCCGATGAAAAGGTACACTGGAGATCAGACTCCCATTTTTTAAAGAACGGGGCTATTTCAGAATTGCTACAGTCCATTAGAAGCCCATACAATTGTGATATGAGCTTGTAATGAACATCAGGCTTCACATAGATGCTGTCAAAAGCTGTTAAGTCAGGACATGACCTTCGGTCGAATAAACTGTGTATGAAAGATCTTATCTGGACATATGCAAGCCACATGGAACCATTCCGTCTATCTTCAGGTACAAGGGAATCATAATTTTGTAAGTGTTTTTGTGCCATAGCATCCCGAACCCTGGGACATTGGGATTTGTGCCAAATCAAAAGATTAGATGCCTTTTCCCCTATCAGAGAATCAGGGTTACTCATGATTGGGGTCATAGGACCTTTTTTTTGCGAAATCTGAAATTTAAAGGTCCAATAATCCTAACAGGCCAAGGCGTGTCTCGTCAAGAAAGGCCAACCAACCTGGGCTGGGCGGTTGTTAACCCATGGTGCCACTGATAAGTTTATTGGGGAAAGCTCCCTCTCCATCTTAATACAAAGTTTCGGTGAGTTCCTATCTGACCAATTTATGATTCTCATCAGTAATGCTGATGCATAATATACCTTAAGATCTGGTAGACCCAACCCTCCTTTATGTTTAGTCAAAACTGAAGAGCTAATCCTAACTCTACTAGAATTCCAAATGAATCGAGTAATGGCCCTCTGAAGAACCATAAAATACCCCCTGGGTACACTTATTGGGACAGTTTGAAAAAGATACCGAAATCTCGGAAGAATGTCCATCTTAACGACTCCAAGTCTTCCGAACCATGAGATGTGCTTCACATAGTATTTCTGTAAGTCTTCCAAAACCTTCTTCTGTAGGGGTAGGTAATTAATAGGGTAGAGTAGATGGAGCTGCCTTCGGATTTGTTATACTGACGTTCTGCCATTGAAAGGGAAAGTTGCCTTGAGTTTGGGAAGCTACATCTGACGGGAGTGAAATATTGAGCATCTCACTTTAAGTGGGATTCATTTTAAAGTTACTAAGTAGGCCAAACCTTTGGAATTCCTGTAGAATAGATGGAACAGCAACGTGAGGATTTGAAATATACATGAGGAGGTCGTCAGCATAGAAGGCCAATTTATCATGCGCGTTTCCCAATCGTATGCCTTTAATATCCGTGTTAGCTCGTAAGGCATTAGCTAAATGTTCCATGGCTATCACATACAATAAGGGAGAGAGCGGACATCCTTGCCGAGTCCCATTTTTTATGTCAAAAGAAGAGGCCAATATGCCATTGGTTCTCACTCTGGCAGTGGGATTCGTGTATAAAGCACAAATTTTCCCTATTACCGTGGGGCCTAAACCAATCTGTTTCAGCACCGCAATCATAAATCAACAATTAACTCTCTACGCTTTTTCTGCGTCGACTGAGAAGAGACAGAGAGGATCCCTCATGCCTTTTGCTCTAGAGATGAGGTTAATCGTGCGGATAGTGTTATCCCTAGCTTCTCTACCGGGTATAAACCCTACTTGATCTCCATAGATAACACTAGGAAGTATTCTATTAAGGTGATTCGCTATGAGTTTGGAATATACTTTGATGTCACAATTGATCAGGGATATGGGACGACAATTAGTGCAAACTTTTGGGTCTTTATTAGGCTTCAGGATTACGACTATGTGAGCTTAAAGGGACTGTTTAGGAAAGGGACACGTAGGAGAAATGCTATTGAATACTCTTAAGAGAAAACGTGATAACAGCTCTTTAAAGTCCTTAAAAAAGGGTGCAGTGAAACCGTCTGGGCCTGGACTTTTCCCCCCTTTTAGTGATTTCAGAACTTCTCCTATCTCATATTCTGTAAAATCTCCCTCAATTTCTGTTCCCTTTTCTATGGGTATCGTGGGAAGAGCTGTATCTTCCATATATGTATTTATTTGGTTATCAAGCGTCTCTTCATGCATGTCCGCAAATTGCCCCTGTATGTTAAATAGACCCTCGTAGTATGCTTTGAAGGTTTCCGCAATTTGTCTCGGTTGATGCACCAGCGCGCCTCTAGCATCCAATATATTTGGGATAAAGCTAGCTTGTTGTCGAGGGTGTATATAACGTGCTAGCGCCTTCCCGGGTTTATTGGAATGCGCAAAAAGATAGCTTTGAAAACGTTCAGTGTTCCTAAAAACAAAGCCTGAGAGTAACTTTTTAAGCTGATCTCTAGTTGATGCGAGTTTAGAAAAGATATGTGGATCCAGTGATTGCTTGTGTGACTGTTCAAGATTAGCTATCTGCATTAAAAGTTGCCGTATCTTTGCTCCCTTCTCCCTTTTGAGTCTGTCTCCGTGGCTTACTAGAACACCGCACAGCACACATTTTAATGCTTCACACTGTAGGGGGAAGGGCCGTGTCATCTAGTGATTGATTCTAAAAAAATTGTTTAATCGTAGATTCTAAGTCGGCTCTACATACACTATCCCTCAACAGGGTCTCATTTAACCTCCATGTCCATTCTTTGGCTATCAGGCCCGGCAGTTCTAGAGATAAGAATATTGGTGCATGATCTGACCAAAGTGGGGTGCCTATATGTGAGCAAGGAGAAAGGGACAATGAATGGTGGGAGATCAGGAATCTATATAGTCTGCTGTATGATTGGTGCGCCGGGGAAAAGTAAGTGAAATCTTTATCCTTAGTATCCTCCAAACATCTACCAGTTGTCTGGCATGTAGCAGATGTTTGGATCTAGTGATTATTGACCATGGAACCGAAGTTCTACCCGAGGAGGAGTCCAATAAGGGCTCCATGATCATATTGAAATCACCACCCAGCAGCACCAATCTCTCAGCAAAGATGTCTAACTTATTAAGAATACCTGATAGAGCTCTGCTGTGTCTGGTATTTGGCAGGTAGAGATTCCAAATGGTGTACACTCTCTCATGGATCCGCAGCTTCAGGAACAGGAACCGACCCAGAGGATCCAATTGTGACTCAAGAAAAGTATAAGGTAGTGATTTATGAAGAGCAATTGAAACTCCCTTAGATTTAGAATCCGGATTAGTACTATGAGCCCAAAAAGTATAGTGTTTTGACAGGATTTTTTGGACATGTTCTCTTTTGAAATGCTTTTCTTGCAACAGCAGAATTTGCACCCTCTCCCTGTGCGTGCCATATATATGTATAAAACCCCTGAGCGTTTCTCCGGGGTGTTAAAACCTCGGACATTTAGAGATGCCAGTTTCACATTAGGCGGGCCCGCCATTCTGAGAATCTTAAGTTATTCACTCAAATATACGCAAGACTGTTGTAGTGGGGGATAGTCAAGGGATCACTCAAACCACCCCAAGAGTACACGGCATCTTGAGGAGGTCTGGCGCTCTCTGACTATGAGGGCAGGGAGGTAGAAGTAGAGGGGAAAGAAGGAAAAAGGAAAGTGAAAGGAAGGGGTAAGTTGCAATGTCAAGTAACTGTCCCAAGTAGAGGGACCGACTCGTCCTATACCTGATAGAACGAGGGTTACAATAGGGGACGGACTTCCAGTGACGGAACAAGAAAGCCACCACAAGGCTGAGAAGCCCCTGAGAGATTTGACTAATAGGTGAACATGAAAACATTCTTATATAACCTTCATCATTTAGCGAAGCATTGCCTAGATACTAAGCTTCAGATCACAGATAAACTCTGTAAAACTAAGGAGAAATAAAGGTAAGTTAGCCTTAAACATGAAAGCAACACAATTGGAGAAAAGAAAGCATAAGTGCATTTTCAATCCCACCAAATGATCTCTTGTTTCTGAGATTGTCTCTGGAATAATATGAGAGATGATTACATATAAATCTCAGCCTCAAATTCACGTTCACGTTGCCTGCTGAGAATGCACCCTCCCTGAAGTTGCTCTTCTCAAGTGTAAAGGGGGAATATGAATCACTAATATTTATGCAAATATCAATAATTAATATTCATAAATAGGAGGAGCCATATATCGATGACCCCGCCTATTTATACCTTTATATAACACAATACAATACTTTCACTATACTTTGCCTTACGCTAATCACTAAACTAGCTGCATGCGCCTTACTAAACTAACTATCTAATAACCACACATTACACAGATAGTTACAAGTAGAACACAGTATTTATTACTACAATACACTACGCACGCAATACACTAACAATACAGCACTAAATATACAGTACTAAACTACACTACACGTTCCCAAATTCCACCCATAAACTAACTATACAGTTCACACATACAAGTATTAGCAGCCCACCCACCTAGTTCTACTTACTGTCCCTATGGGGTACGACGAGGGTTAACGATGGCACTGCAGGGGTGTATGCAGGCCACAGACACAAATACAGTAATGAACAATGGGGGTGATCAGGGCTGTACAACAATGCAGGGGTTAATACCCTGCAAGTGTACAGTGAGGGGGTGTGTGGCAGGGATTATTCAGGGGAGTAGGGGTTTGGATCTACCAGGGGTGTAGGGGTTGTGGGTAGGTAGGGGTGAGGTCAATGCAAGGGTTAATACCCTGCAATTGTTGGTGGAATAGGGGTGTGGGGTTAGTAGTAGCGGGTCAGGGATCGTTGGTGGGATAGGGGTTAATACAGGGGGTGATACTTAAGGTTAGCTGCTCGTTCGTCCAGGGGTGGTCTCCTGGTGGGGGGCGGCACGGCTCCTCTTGAGCGCCGATCGCGCTGTCCTATCAGGGGGGTGTCTGGTAGGGGTCTCCTCTTTGGGGGGGTCCGCTCCCTTCTCCCTGAGTGCCGATTGCGCTCTCATGGGGGGGGCGGTCTCAGTCTCCCCACCGTGCAGGGCTGCCGGGCTTTATACCCTGCAGCCCGCACTCCCGGGTCGCGTGCATGAGCTGTGCGCGCGCGCCACAGTCCTAGACACGTGGGCCGGCGCAGTGATATGACGTCACCACGCCAGCCCGCACGCCCCTGCACGCACACAGCGGGGCCGCGACTTGCTGACAGGCGGGAAAAGTCTTTGATCTCCCTCCTGCAGCACCTCGCATAGCAATCGCGTTGCCGGAATGTGCATAATAGAAGGAGGGGAGGTTTCTCCCTCCCCTCTATCAAGCATAATTATCTCCATTACATTAGCGCTGGAGATAATTACAACAAAGGACTCAGATTCTGTTGAATCTGAGTTCTTTGTAGTTCTCAGGATGACTGGACCTTAGTCCGGTCATTCTGATGCAATTAACCAGATTGCATCAGTGTGGATGCTTGGGGCACATTCACACTGATGCACCTGGTTTCAGGTATAGGGGGGGGGAATATTGTATAATATACATGGGTATGGATGCTTGGGGCACATCCATACACATGTATACACTGATATTGAGGTATTATAAGGGACCTATACACTATATATATATGTATATATATATATATATATATATATATATATATATATTATAAGGGGGATTTTTAGGGGGCACAGCTTCCAGGGACCACATATTTTCCACAGGGGCCTCCATTAGCCCCTGTGGGCCACTAAGGGCAGATGTGCCCAGCATCATCCTATAAAGTTACCATTAATGCATGCATATATATCATATATGCATGCACGTGTTTGAATGCATATATGTATATATATGCATGTGTCTCAACCCTTCCTCAACATCAAGTAACCGCCTGTGGAGCGAGATGGTAGAGCTGGAATGACCTGCCAGTCAGGTAGATGGATTGGTGGCAGATTCAATGCAGACAGGAACATGTCAAGGTCGTCAGGATCCCACAGTTCCACTCAGTGACCATTCTTACGGACTACCAGTTGAAATGGAAACCCCCAAGAATACGGGATGTCCTTTGACCTCAAGAGGTCTAGTCAGGGTTTAAGTGCCCTCCATTGGGCTAAGGTGTTCCTGGATAAGTCCTGAAGTATCGTCAGAGTGGCCCCGTCAAAATCAATTGTAGAAAAGTTGCGCGCCTTTTTCATTATAGCCTCCTTTATCGTATAATAGTGGAGACAACAGATCACATCTCTGGGCCTAGAGGGGTCTGAGCTGATGGGGGTTAAAGCTATGTGTGCTCTGTCCATTTCCAACCGGTCTGTGACAGGTTCCCCCAGAATGGTACTGAAGAGTCCCTGTAATGTAGATATCAAGTCCTCCGTCTTGGTGGCCTCAGGAAGTACTCTAATCCTTATGTTGTTCCGTCTTTTACGGTTTTCAATGTCATCATGGAGACGGTAAAGGTGACCAATGTGACGGTCTCTTACTTCCCCTTGATTCATAAGCTCATCCACCTGAGCAGCTGTGTGATCATGCAGGGACGCCACTTCCTCCAACTTCTCTTCAATAGCTTTTACATTGGATTTGATTGTGGACAACTCTTGCTTATATGAGTTTTCTAGTCGCTCCACATACTTTTCCATATCTTGCTTATTGGGCAGGAGTTTAATATATTCTCTTACGTCCCAGCTTTCTCCTGAGTTCCCTCCTTCTGCCATTTCTACGGTACCTGGTGATTGTGCTGCAGCGTAGCAGTGCTGAGGAGACAGAGCTGCGTCCCAAGATGGCGACTGCCTCGTGGTGCTGCCTTGCAGGTGATCTTGCTTGGACCGGAGCGAGTCAGGTGAGCGTTTTGCCTCAATGCGTCTCTGGGTCTGATGTCGAGACCCCTGAGTGTTCGGCAGTACCTCTGCTTCCGAGGAGTTGCTCCGGTGCACTGGTGTGAGGGGAGCCGCTTTCGGCTTGCGGCCTGTTTTGTCACCAGCCGTCCCCGCCGCAAAGTACTTGGGTAGCCCGCTCCTTTTTCCGGGGGATCTTGATGAGGGATCACCCGCTAGTGACCCTTTACGTGTACACACCATAAGAGCTGCTTCGGGTGCATTAGAAGGAAAATAGCTCCTGGTTTCTCAGACCTGTGGCGGGAGCTCCACACCCGTGCGTCCTCGTGCGGCCTCGCCATAGTCAGGCCACTCCCACGAGATACACCCTTTAGATACTGTGGTTATATTCTTCTATTAAAAAAACACCCTTTTTGGGCAAAATACACAATTTTACCGCCCTTGCTGCATCCGAACGTGTGAAATTGAAGGGTTACATACTGCTGTCATATTCCGTTATTAAACAAAAAACAGTTTTGGGCAAAAAAAGTTAATTTTGCAGCCTTTGCTGCATATGTCATTGTGAGATACAAACTTTAGATACTGTGATTATATTCAGTTATTTGAAAAACAGACATTTTTGGCCCCAAAAAATTATTGCGGCCTAGTCTGCATCTGTATGTGTGAGATACACCCTTAGATAATAATTTGAAAAACAGCCATTTTGGTCAAAAAAAATATAATTGCAGCCTAGTCTGGATCAGGGTATGCGAGATAAACTCTTTAGATACTGTGGTTATATTCAGTTATTTGAAAAACACCCATTTTGGGCAAAAACCTTCAATTGCGGCCTAGTCTGGATCTGTACCTGTGAGATACACGCTTTAGATACGGTAGTTCTATTCTGATATTAATTAAACACCCATTTAGGGCAAGATCCTAAATTTAAGAAATATGAGGAGAGCGTCAAATAAGGGACGTGGCCCAGAACATGGTGCTGCTGGTGGAGCTCCTGTTGCAGGGAGAGGACGTTGTCGATCTGTGCCAGCTACACGCACAAGTGAAACACCTTCCTTAGGTGCGAGTAGGTGACAGAACCTGCAGCGGTATTTGGTCGGGCCAAATGCGGCTCTACGAATAGTGAGACCAGAACAAGTACAGACGATGGTAGATTGGGTTGCTGACAGTGCCTCCAGTTCCTTCACATTGTCTTCCACCCAGTCTCCAGCTGAAATATCAGAGTTGGTACCTGCAGCCGATCCAGTCCATCAGTCTTTCACCTCACCCCCTTGCAAATCAGCCAGCGCAGTCTAGGCCCCAAGTCATGCAGCAGTCTCTTCTGCTTTTAGATGACTGTTAGCAGGGTTTCCCAGGGCCATCCACCTATCCTTGCCCCATAAGTGGAAGAGATTGAGTGCACCAATGCCCAACCACTTATGTTTCAAGATGAGTACATGGGAGGACCATCGCAGCACGTCTCGGATTATGACAAAACACAGGTGCCATCTGCTGTGGCTTTCAAAAGTGTGCAGATTGACAAGGAGGGCAGTGGTGTAGACTGAGCACAACCTGCATGACCAGGCATTTAAGTGCAAAGCACGAGCTGCAGTGGAGTAGACACCTCAAAAACCAAGAAAGGTTCCTCCTGCTTCCTCTTCTGCTGCAGTCTCGGCCTCTTCACCCACCTCTGGAGTGACAGTGCCACCTGCCACCCCGTAAACAGAGGATCTGCCAGCAACACCACCATCTGGATCACCAAGCATCTCCACAATGTCCCACAGAAGCATTTAGCGCTCCATCTCCCAAACAGTGGAGAGGTAGAGGAAGTACCACCCTACCCACCCGCTATCCTTAGCTCTGAAGGCCAGCATTTCTATTTTACTGGCCTTTGAAATGCTGTCATTCCGCCTAATTGAGGTGGCTGTCCCACAATACGTCGTGCCAAGCCGCCACTACTTTTTTAGACGAGCCATCCCTTCCCTGCACAACCAAAAGGGGGACAAAATCAGGTGTGCACTGCGCAACGCCATCTGTGGCAAGGAGTACCTCACTTCAGATACGTGGACCAGTAAGCATGGTCAGGGACGTTGTCGTTCCATAACAGCACAGCTGGTAAATGCCGTGGCAGCTGGGCCTGAGGTGGATAGCAGTTTGGTGCATGTCCTTACACCATCGAGGATTGCAGGGCGCTTCAGTATGCCTCCTGTTGCTTCCTCCTCCTACTCAGCTTCCTCATCCTCTACCGGCTCCTAATCTGGTCAGCGTAACACCTTCACCACCAACTTCAGCACAGCCAGGGGTAAACGACAGCAGGCAGTTTTAAAACTTATCTGTTTGGGGGACAAGCCCAACACCTCGCAGGAGCTGTGGACGGGCCTTAAACAACATACAGTCGTGATCAAAAGTTTAAGACCACTTGAAAAATGGCCAAAAATAATATTTTACATTGTTGGATCTTAACAAGGTTCCAAGTAGAGCTGCAACATGCAACAAGAAGAAATGAGAGTGAGACAAAAAATTTTTTGAGCATTCAATTTATTGAAAATAACGATTAAACTGAAACAGGCTGTTTTTCAGCTGATCCAAACTTTAGGACCACATGCCTTTAAAGGCCAAATCTGTGCAAAGATGTGTGGATTCATTGTCATTTTCTGTCAGGTAGTCACACATTGTGATGGCAAAGGCAAAAAAAAATTCTCCCTTTTTTAACGTGGTCAGGTTGTTGAACTGCATAAGCAGGGTCTCTCACAGCGCCCCATCGCTGCTGAGGTGGGACGCAGTCAGACAGTCATTTGGAATTTCTTAAATGATCCTGAGGATTATGGAACAAGAAAGTCAAATAGAAGACCCCAAAAAATTTCATCAGCACTGAGCCGGAGGATCCAATTGGCTGTCCGTCAAGACACTGGACGATCCTCGACCCAAATTAAGGCCCTTACTGGTGCTGACTGCAGCTCCATAACCATCAGACGGCATCTGAGACCTCGTCTCCTTGAACTCCACAGATCTGCTCGTTTGGACTTTGTAACAGAGCACCAAACCTGGGACATTCAAAGGTGGAAGAAAGTTTTATTCTCTGATGAGAAAAAAATGTAACCTTGCTGGTCCTGATGGTTTCCAACGTTACTGGCATGACAAGCAGATCCCACCTGAGATGTTTTCTATGCGCCACAGTGGAGGGGGGCACCATAATGCTCTGGGGTGCTTTTTCCTTCAGTGGAACAATGGAGCTTCAGGAAGTGCAGGGGCGTAAAACGGCCGCTGGCTATGTCCAGATGTTTTTTTTTTTTTTTTTTTTTGGTTTCAAAATATTTTTATTCTGAATCATGAGCAGAAAATACAAAAGATACATAAACCCCACACTGGGGTACTTGCCATACAGCCAAAAATGAAAACACAGTTAAGTACCATCAATATAGGGGGAGGAAGGGGGGAGGGAAAAGAAAAGTAGGACGGTAAGGTGAGTAGTGGGGAGGGGTAGGGGAGGGGAAGAAAAAAAACCTACGACCCCGATACAAATACTGTATATAAATACTGTATAGCCCTAAGCACTATTAGGACGAAAAGCCTCTAAATTTTTTCCATGGGGACCATGTGGCTTCAAACACATGTGATCTCTTGGTTTCCCACCCAGCAATTTGCTCCAATCTGTAGAGCGCATCACATTTCGCAGTCCACTGGGAGATAGAAGGGGCCCTGCTACTCTTCCAGTTAAAGGCTATGAGGATCCTAGCAGCGGCTAATAATTGACCCAGCAAAGCGATGATATGTCTATTCCCTTTAAAGTCCCCCAACAACCCCAACAGACACCCTTTAGCTGAAGGTAAAAACTGTATCCCACTAATCTGTGAACATATAGTACATATCCTTTTCCAGTACTTGACAATATCAGGACACGTCCACCATATATGCACTAGCGAACCTTCTGCGTTAAGACATCTCCAACATCTGGAGTCACATTCTGGGTATATAAGATGCAATCTACGGGGTGTGAAGTACCATCTTGTAATCACCTTGTAAAGGTTCTCCTGCAATTTGACACATCTAGATACCTTTGGTGTGATTGAGCATATCTGTCTCACCTCCCTATCTGAGAAATGTATATCTAGATCTTTCTCCCATTTGCTAATGAAACCATATGTGTCAGGTCTGATCTGGGAGACCAACACAGCATATAGCCGCGAGACTTTTTTCAAAGGAGGGACCTTAGCGAGGACCATTTGCTCAAATTGAGTTGTAGAGGCCGACGCGGAAATTTTCTTTTTTCCCAAGTACTGTTTAATGTATAATTTGTGAATAAATGATAACTTTTGTAATTTAGGATGGCTGTCCCAACCCTCTATTAAATGACCTGTCGGATCCAATAGGTCAACCAATTGAAATGACAACTCCGTAAGATCACCTGGCAAAGTAGAGCCAAATAGATCTCCAGAGCTCCATAGGATGTCTCTAATCTGAAGCACCGGCGACACCTCGTGGCTTGAAAGTAGCACCCCCGATAGATCGGAGCGCCACAGGTTCAAAGTGTTCTTTGTCGTGAGGCTAAGTGTTCTAATCTGCTGAGGCATATCTCTAGGGGGAGAGAGAAGAAATGATCTCAGAGGGAGTTTCCTATCACCTGCTTCTGCTAGGATGTCAAGTCTATTTTCCGGGCCTCTAATCCATTCCAAGCATCTCATCCCTTGAATCGCCCTATAGTATTCTGCCATATCCGGCAGCCCCATCCCCCCCATCTTATTAGGCTGAATCATCGTCGCATGTGGAATACGAGGTCTGGATTTTTTCCAAAGAAATCTGGAAAAACATTGTCTCAGCTGGACAAAAAAGGATTTTGGCAAGTGAATTGGGAGTACTAGCATGTGATACAGGATTTTGGGGACTAACACCGATTTTATCAATGTGCGTCTTCCAAACCACGAGGTGAAGGGAATACACCACGCATCAATAGTGGCTGATATTGATCTATGGAGATTACTGAAATTCTCCTCAAATAGTTCTTCAGGATCTGAGGTCAAGTTTACTCCTAAAAATTTTATAGAACGAGTTGTCCAGCCATATGCATATTGCCTTTCCAGTGTCATCTGTAAGTCACTATCAGCTGTAACATTTAAAGCTTGGGATTTTGAGGGATTGATAAGGAAATTAGACAAATTCCCAAACCTTTGGAATAATTCCTGTACTGCAGGAAACGCCTCCAAAGGATTGGTTATTATGACCAAAAGGTCATCGGCGAAAGCCGCCAACTGGTGAGAGGCATTACCCACCCTCATACCCTGGATTCTATCCTCCTGACGGATCGCCTGAAATAAGCATTCCACCACAAGGATAAAGAGCAGGGGAGACAAGGGGCATCCTTGCCGTGTGCCGTTGCCAATGGTAAAGCTGGGAGATAGGGTGCCGTTAACCATCACACTAGCCGTGGGGGAAGCATACATAGCCATTGTGGCAGCAATGAACTGGGGCGGAATCCCAAACTTAGCCAAGGCCAGACGCATAAAGAGCCAATCAATGCGATCAAACGCTTTTTCTGCGTCTGTCCCCAGGAGAACCAAAGGAATGGATTTCTCCCTAGCTTGGTGTATAACATTCACAATCCTAACAGTGTTCATCCTACCTTCCCTGCCAGCCACAAAACCCACCTGTTCAGCATTAATTAAATTGGGTAAGAAGGGTTGCAACCTAAGAGCTAGCATCTTGGCATATAGCTTCAGGTCTGCATTCAAAAGCGAGATAGGCCTGTAGCTGGCACAGGAGGAAGGATCCTTACCCTCTTTTGGCAAGATAGTTATAAGGGCCGACAACATTTGTGATGGTAGCGGATTACCCTTGTACACCTCATTGTATACAGCCAGCATCCTAGGTAGCAACAATGTTGAGAAAGTAGCATAGTAACCCGCAGTTAATCCATCTGGCCCAGGACACTTATGTCTAAGGACCGTACTTAGTGCCTTATTCAATTCCAGCAACGTGAATGGTTGAGCCAGGGACAGGGCTTGAACATGGGAAATGACCGGGAGGCGCAACTCTGATAGCCACTTTTTAATGTCTACTGCTCTTCCAGCAATGTCCGCTTCGCTATCATTCTTCCTAAGATTATATAGGGAGCTATAATAATTGCAAAACTGTTTTGCTATAAGATCAGTAGACATAAGAGTTTTAGCTGAGGCATCCTTGATAGAGTGTATATACGATTTGACTCTACGTTTTTTCAGGCTTGACATCATAAACTTCGATGCCTTGTCCCCATGTGCGTAGTATTTGAACTGCGCCGACAAATAAAGTTTGGCCACCCGGTTATTCAGCACATTCTTAAGCTCTGCCCTCAATTTATTTAGTCTATCTAGGACTTCCGGCGTCATCCGTTTCTTGTGTAATACTTCCAGTTTTTGAATCTGGTCCTGCAACAACACAATAGAGGCTTCCCTCTTCTTTTTTATATGTGCATTCAGTGCAATGAAATGCCCTCTCACAACTGCCTTGTGGGCCTCCCAGACCAGACCCGGCGACATATCCTCCGTCTCATTTAAACTGAAGTATTCTTCCAAATGTCTACTGAAGCCTTTAATATATTCCTGTTTGCTCAACAAGGTCTCATCCAATCTCCAAGTAAACTGCGTTCTGGGTAGGGACTTAATCCTCATTGTCAGATATACCGGAGCATGATCCGACAGCAGGATATTGCCTATTGACGTTTGAGAGCAATCACCCAAAGACCCTGGGGTGACAAACATGTAATCCAACCTCTGGTAGGACACATGTGCCACTGAATAGTAGGTATAATCCTTTGAAGTAGGGTTCATAGCCCTCCATACATCCACTAAACCTAAGTCAGCTAACTTTTTCTTAATTCTCCTGATGGTAACCTGGGACATTGCCGAGGAGCCTGTTGATGTGTCTAGCTGGGGATTTAAAGCCACATTAATATCTCCTCCTACCACTACAGTACCTTCAGCGAATTCCTGCAGTTTAGTCAATGTTTTTTCCATCCATAATGCCTGAGCTACGTTGGGGGCATACAAATTGCCTATAGTGATGTTCTGATTACCTAATGACCCTTTCAAAAACAAATATCGACCTTCTTCTTCATCTTGGAGGGTTGAATGCACCACCAGCGGCACATTTTTGTGAATCGCTATAGAAACCCCTTTTGAGGCTCCAGAAGAAGATGTACCGTGGAACCATTGATTGTACATCATATGAGAAAGGCGCGGAACATGGTCTCTCTTAAAATGGGTTTCTTGCAAGAGAGCAATGCTCACTTTTTTCCTGTTAAGAAGCTGACAAATTTGAGTACGTTTGGGTGGTGCATTCAATCCTCTCACATTATAGGTACATATTTTTAATTCAGCCATAGTTTACCCATGGTAATGTTCTCTCGTTCATAGTACCTCGAGCCGCTAAACCTACTGGTTATTGCCTAGGGCGTAGGAGGGAGGGGAAGAAAAGGGAGGAAAAAAGAGAAATGGGGATCACATACAAAACATATAAAACACATTGAGATTTCTAGAGATAAAACCTCAAAAACCCACTGTCTGCTCCCAACAGTACCTTTGGAACTAAGCAACGCTACTGTGGGCATCTATAGGGGGTAGAGAGGACCAAGAAACGGGTCCTATGTGTGAATAACGAGTATCATGACATAAATGGTAAAACATAGTCATAAAATCAAAAAACCATAGTGAAGTCACCTTAGTGAAATCACCCTGCAGCCGACCGGAAGAGAGCGCATGTAAGGCGGTGCTCACACTGCCGCACCATAGCTACAAATTCCTTTCCAACTGGGAAGGGTTAAACTTTAGGAGTAACTGAACTCCTAATTGATCAATATAACAGTCAACCCACTGGAACACAGGCGACAATACCGGCCCAGATCGGCCCATTAAGAAAGTCCCATACCAGATGCATAACTTAGAAGAGACTTCTCACTCAGTGTCCATTCCTGGAGTAGCCAGCAAGGGGTCTCCGGACCTCCTACCCCTGCGGCGTTCCTTCGGGCGGCTCACCTGGATCCACGGTTCTCCTCCTGGTAAGTCCGGTAAATCGGTCAAATCCCTGGCCGCATGCCAGTTCGGGACCTCAACCGAGCCCACTCCCAGAACATCACAGACTAATGGAATGTCCGCAGGTGATCGCACTGTTAACTTTCTGCCGGGTGCGTTTATCAGCAGGCCGAAAGGGTGAAGCCAGCGATAGGTGATGCTCTTGTTCCTCAAGATGTCCAAGAGAGGTTTCAGCAATCTTCTTTTTTGTAGGGTAATTGGTGACAAATCCTGGAAAATCTGTACCTCCACATCCCCATAAGGAATCGATTTCTTAGCTCTGGCTGCTCTCATTATCTGGTCTTTGGACAAAAAGCTAGACAGCCGGCAAACCACATCTCTTGGGGGCTCCCCCTGTTTCGGGGGGGGACGCAAAGCCCTGTGAATCCTATCCATAGTGAGATCTCCCACAGAATCGGGGCCCACCAGAGCTGTGAACATCTCGGTCACCGCGTCACGCAAGGCTTCAGGCCCTATCTCTTCTGGTAGGCCTTTCAGCCTGATATTATTGCGGCGGCCGCGGTTGTCCTGATCCTCCACCATCTCATACAGGTGGTTAATATGGGCCTGTGTTCTGTCCAAACAGGTTGCCACCGCCGCGCTGTGCAGAACATGCGCCTCTTGTCGGCTTTCAACCCCTTCCACCGTCTCCTTCACTTGCCTTAGATCTTTCTTAAAGTCCTGTAGGTCTTTTCGGAGAGGGGAAATAGTGTCAGCCAGGAGTTCCTTCATAAATTTACGAGATAGCGGCAGATTATCACCTTCCCGCTCCTGTTCATGTTCGCTGTCTCTGTCAGATTCGGCCGAAGCCTCCGATGCTGCAGGAGTTTCCGCTCTCGGCGCCATCTTGGAAGCCTGCTTGCCTCCCGCCACGCTCTGCTTGCGGACAAATTTATCCATCTCTCCGTGTCTAGAGCCGGATTTGTTCGGTCCTGGTGTGTCCTTGGACCTATCTCTAAGCGTCTTGCCCATTTTCTGGCTTGGATCTGTGCAAAAGAACCTCGTTTTCACCGGACCCAGAGCAGAGCTCACAACGACATGTGTGTCTCGCTCTGCTGCCAAGCTCCGCCCCGGCTATGTCCAGATGTTGCAGAGAGCATTCCTCATGACTGAGGGCCCCCGTCTGTGTGGTAACGACTGGGTTTTTCAACAGAACAACGCTACAGTTCACAATGCCCGCAGGACAAGGGACTTCTTCCAGGAGAATAACATCACTCTTTTGGCCCATCCCGCGTGTTCCCCTGATCTAAATCCAATTGAGAACCTTTGGGGATGGATGGCAAGGGAAGTTTACAAAAATGGACAACAGTTCCAGACAGTAGATGGCCTTCGTGCGGCCGTCTTCACCACTTGAAGAAATGTTCCCACTCGCCTCATGGAAACACTTGCATCAAGCATGCCGAAACCAATTTTTGAAGTGATAAAAAATAACGGCAGAACTACTCATTACTGAGTTCCTTTTTTAAAAGTTGGATTTCTGTTTTGGAGGGGGTTAGTTTTTTTTGGGAGGTGTGTTCCTAAACTTTTGATCAGCTGAAAAACAACCTGTTTCAGTTTGTTCTTTTCATTAAATTGAATGCTCAAAAAATGTTTTGTCTCACTCCCATTTGTTCTGGTTGCATGTTGAAGCTCTACTTGGAACCTTGTTAAGATCCAGCCATGCTAAATATGATTTTTTGCCGATTTTCAAGTGGTCTTAAACTTTTGATCAGGACTGTATGATTGAGTGGTTGGTGCCAGTGAGCCTCAAGCCCGGCCTAGTGGTGTGCGATAATGGGCAAAATCTCGTAGCAGCTCAGGGACTAGCCGGTTTGACGCACATTCCTTGCCTGGCATATGTGCTGAATTTGGTGGTGCAAAGATTCCTTAAAAATTACCACAATATGTCAGAGCTTCTGCATAAGGTGCGGGCTGTCTGTGCGCGCTTTCGGCGTTCTCACCCTGCTCCTGCTCGTCTGTCAGCACCGCAGCGTAACTTCAGCCTTCCCGCTCACCGTCTCATATGCGACATGTCCACAAGGTGGAACTTCATCTTGCACATGCTGGTCAGACTGTGCGAGCAGCAGCAGGCGATAGTGGAGTTTCAGCTGCAGCACGCACGGGTGAGTCGCTTTGCGGAACAGCACGACTTCACCAATTACTGGGCCTCCATACGAGACCTGTGTTCCTTGTTGCACGGTTTTGAATACTCCACCAACATGGCCAGTGCCAATAACGCCGTTCTCAGCGTAACTATCCCACATCTATGCCTCCTTGAAAAAATGCTGCTGGCGATGATGGAAGAGGATATGGCACAGAAGGAGGAAGAGGGATCATTTTGTAGGGTTTCAGGCCAGTCATTCACAAGTGGCTCCGAGGGTGGGTTCCTGCACCCACAAACGCCAGGTACACTATTGTCCAGCCAGGGCACAGTTCTGGAGGATGACGAGGTGGAGGATGAGGAGAAGGAGGAGATAAAGGAGGAGGAACCATGTTCACAACAGGGTGGCACCCAGACCAGCTCATGGCCATCACTGGTGCATGGCTGGGGGGATACAGAGGACACAGACAATACACCTCCCACAGAGGACAGCTTTTCGTTGCCTCTGGGCAGCCTGCCTTCCAAAAACCATATGGCATTCCTTTCCTTCTGCACGCTGCCGTGTGACGTACAGCAGTTTATGACCACATATGGGGTGTTTCTGCAAACTACAGAATCAGGGTAATAAATATTGAGTTTTGTTTGGCTGTTAACCCTTGCTTTGTAACTGGAAAAAAAAAATATTAAAATGGAAAATCTGCCAAAAAATTCTCGTGAAACACCTAAACGGTTAAGAGAGTTTATAACATGAGTTTTAAATACCTTAAGGGGTGTAGTTTCTAAAATGGGGCCATTTATGGGTGATTTATACAGTCCTGATCAAAAGATTACGACCACTTGAAAAATTGCAAGGCTGGATCTTAACAAGGTTCCAAGTAGAGCTTCAACATGCAACAAGAAGAAATGGGAGTGAGACAAAACATTTTTTGAGCATTAAATTTAATGAAAAGAACAAATAAACTGAAATAGGCTGTTTTTCAGCTGATCAAAAGTTTAGGAACACACCCAAAACAGAAATCAAACTTCCAAACATGAACTCAGTAATGAGTAGCTCTGCTGTTATTGTTTATCACTTCCGAAATTTGTTTTGGCATGCTTGATGCAAGCGTTTCCATGAGGTGAGTGGGAACATTTCTTCAAGTAGTGAAGACGGCCGCACAAAGGCCATCTACAGTCTGGAACTGTTGTCCATTTTTGTAAACTTCCCTTGCCATCCATCCCCAAAGGTTCTCAATTGGATTTAGATCAGGGAACACGCAGGATAAGCCAAAAGAGTGATGTTATTCTCCTGGAAGAAGTCCCTTGTCCTGGGGGCATTGTGTACTGTAGCATTGTCCTGTTGAAAAACCCAGTCGTTACCACACAGACGAGGGCCCTCAGTCATGAGGAATGCTCTCTGAAACATCTGGACATAGCCAGCGGCTGTTTGACGCCCCTACACTTCCTGAAGCTCCATTGTTCCACTGAAGGAAAAAGCACCCCAGACCATTATGGCGCCCCCTCCACTGTGGTGCTTAGAAAACATCTCAGGTGGGATCTGCTTGTCATGCCAGTAGCGTTGGAAACCATCAGTTCCATAAATGATACATTTTTTCTCATCAGAGAATAAACCTTTCTTCCACCTTTGAATGTCCCAGGTTTGGTGCTCTCTTGCAAAGTCCAAACGAGCAGTTCTGTGGTGTTCAAGGAGACGAGGTCTTTGAAGACATTCTTTGTTTTTGAAGCCCTTCAGCCTCAGGTGCCGTCTGATGGTTATGGAGCTGCAGTCAGCACCAGTAAAGGGCTTTAATTTGGGTCGAGGATCGTCCAGTGTCTTGACGGACAGCCAATTGGATCCTCCGGCTCAGAACTGATGAAATTTTTGGGGGTCTTCCACTTGAATTCTTTGTTCCATAACTCTAAGGATCATTTAAGAAATTCCAAATGACTGTCTTACTGCGTCCCACCTCAGCCACGATGGCGCACTGTGAGAGACCCTGCTTATGCAGTTCAACAACCCGACCACGTTCAAAAAGGGAGAGTTTCTTTTGCCTTTGCCATCACAACGTGTGACTACCTGACAGAAAAAGACAATGAATCCACATCTTTGCACAGATTTGGCCTTTTAAAGGCATGTGGTCCTAAAATTTGGATCAGCTGAAAAACAGCCTGCTTCAGTTTAATCGTTATTTTCAATTAATTGAATGCTCAAAAAATGTTTTGTCTCACTCTCATTTCTTCTTGTTGCATGTTGAAGGTCTACTTGGAACCTTGTTAAGATCCAACAATGTAAAATATTATTTTTGGCCATTTTTCAAGTGGTCTTAAAATTTTGATCAGGACTGTACTATGTAAGCCTCGCAAATAGGGATGAGCGAACTCGAACTGTATAGTTCGGGTTCGTACCGAATTTTGGGGTGTCCGTGACACGGACCCGAACCCGGACATTTTCGTAAAAGTCCGGGTTCGGGTTCGGTGTTCGTCGCTTTCTTCGCGCTTTTGTGACGCTTTCTTGGCGCTTTTTGAAAGGCTGCAAAGCAGCCAATCAACAAGCGTCATACTACTTGCCCCAAGAGGCCATCACAGCCATGCCTACTATTGGCATGGCTGTGATTGGCCAGAGCACCATGTGACCCAGCCTCTATTTAAGCTGGAGTCACATAGCGCCGCCCGTCACTCTGCTCTGATTAGCGTAGGGAGAGGTTGCGGCTGCGACAGTAGGGCGAGATTAGGCAGATTAACTCCTCCAAAGGACTTGATTAACTGATCGATCTGCAGCTGTGGATCATTGAGCTGCTGATCCTCAATTGCTCACTGTTTTTAGGCTGCCCAGACCGTTTGTCAGTCACATTTTTCTGGGGTGATCGGCGGCCATTTTGTGTCTTGTGGTGCGCCAGCACAAGCTGCGACCAAGTGCATTTAACCCTCAATGGTGTGGTTGTTTTTTGGCTAAAGCCTACATCAGGGTGAAGCTGTCACACCAAGTGCATTTAACCAGCAATAGTCTGTTCATTTTTTGGCCATATACAAAATCAGGGGCAAGCTGCGCCTGTCACCAAGTGCATTTAACCCTCAATGGTGTGGTTGTTTTTTGGCTAAAGCCTACATCAGGGTGAAGCTGTCACACCAAGTGCATTTAACCAGCAATAGTCTGTTCATTTTTTGGCCATATACAAAATCAGGGGCAAGCTGCGCCTGTCACCAAGTGCATTTAACCCTCAATGGTGTGGTTGTTTTTTGGCTAAAGCCTACATCAGGGTGAAGCTGTCACACCAAGTGCATTTAACCAGCAATAGTCTGTTCATTTTTTGGCCATATACAAAATCAGGGGCAAGCTGTGCCTGTCACCAAGTGCATTTAACCCTCAATGGTGTGGTTGTTTTTTGGCTAAAGCCTACATCAGGGTGAAGCTGTCACACCAAGTGCATTTAACCAGCAATAGTCTGTTCATTTTTTGGCCATATACAAAATCAGGGGCAAGCTGCGCCTGTCACCAAGTGCATTTAACCCTCAATGGTGTGGTTGTTTTCTGGCTAAAGCCTACATCAGGGTGAAGCTGTCACACCAAGTGCATTTAACCAGCAATAGTCTGTTTATTTTTTGGCCATATACTACATCAGGGGCAAGCTGCGCCCGTCACCAAGTGCATTTAACCCTCAGTAGTGTGGTTGGTCAAGCTGTGACACCAAGTGCATTTAACCAGCAATAGTCTGTTCATTTTTTGGCCATATACTACATCAGGGGCAAGCTGCGCCCGTCACCAAGTGCATTTAACCAGCAATAGTGTGGTTATTTTTTGGCCATATCCCAGTCTAATTCTGTCACTAAATCCATACCGGTCACCCAGCGCCTAAATACTAGGCCTCAAATTTATATCCCGCTAAATCTCTCGTTACCGCTGTCCTGTTGTAGCTGGGAAAGTTATTTAGTGTCCGTCAAAGCACATTTTTTGTTCTGGGTTGAAGTACAATTCCCAATTTAGCAATTTCATAATTTAGTGGTTTCTGCTATATCAGAGCTATTTGAAATCTATCCCTAAAAGGGTATATAATATTCAAGGTGCACATTGGGTCATTCAGAATAACTTCACACACACCCGCTACTGTGTATTTTCAAGTCTAATTCTGTCACTAAACCCATACCTGTCACCCAGCGCCTAAATACTAGGCCTCAAATTTATATCCTGCTAAATCTCTCGTTACCGCTGTCCTGTTGTAGCTGGGAAAGTTATTTAGTGTCCGTCAAAGCACATTTTTTGTTCTGGGTTGAAGTACAATTCCCAATTTAGCAATTTCATAATTTAGTGGTTTCTGCTATATCAGAGCTATTTGAAATCTATCCCTAAAAGGGTATATAATATTCAAGGTGCACATTGGGTCATTCAGAATAACTTCACACACACCCGCTACTGTGTATTTTCAAGTCTAATTCTGTCACTAAACCCATACCTGTCACCCAGCGCCTAAATACTAGGCCTCAAATTTATATCCTGCTAAATCTCTCGTTACCGCTGTCCTGTTGTAGCTGGGAAAGTTATTTAGTGTCCGTCAAAGCACATTTTTTGTTCTGGGTTGAAATACAATTCCCAATTTAGCAATTTCATAATTTAGTGGTTTCTGCTATATCAGAGCTATTTGAAATCTATCCCTAAAAGGGTAGATCATATTGAAGGTGCACATAGGGTTATTCAGAATAACTTCACACACACCCGCTACTGTGTATTTCCAAGTCTAATTCTGTCACTAAACCCATACCTGTCACCCAGCGCCTAAATCCTAGGCCTCAAATTTATATCCCGCTAAATCTCTCGTTACCGCTGTCCTGTTGTAGCTGGGAAAGTTATTTAGTGTCCGTCAAAGCACATTTTTTGTTCTGGGTCGAAGTACAATTCCCAATTTAGCAATTTCATAATTTAGTGGTTTCTGCTATATCAGAGCTATTTGAAATCTATCCCTAAAAGGGTATATAATATTCAAGGTGCACATTGGGTCATTCAGAATAACTTCACACACACCCGCTACTGTGTATTTCCAAGTCTAATTCTGTCACTAAACCCATACCTGTCACCCAGCGCCTAAATACTAGGCCTCAAATTTATATCCTGCTAAATCTCTCGTTACCCACCGCTGTACTGTTGTTGCTGGGCAAGATATTTAGTGTCCGTCAAAGCACATTTTTTGTTCTGGGTTGAAGTACAATTCCCAATTTAGCAATTTCATAATTTAGTGGTTTCTGCTATATCAGAGCTATTTGAAATCTATCCCTAAAAGGGTATATAATATTCAAGGTGCACATTGGGTCATTCAGAATAACTTCACACACACCCGCTACTGTGTATTTTCAAGTCTAATTCTGTCACTAAACCCATACCTGTCACCCAGCGCCTAAATACTAGGCCTCAAATTTATATCCTGCTAAATCTCTCGTTACCGCTGTCCTGTTGTAGCTGGGAAAGTTATTTAGTGTCCGTCAAAGCACATTTTTTGTTCTGGGTTGAAATACAATTCCCAATTTAGCAATTTCATAATTTAGTGGTTTCTGCTATATCAGAGCTATTTGAAATCTATCCCTAAAAGGGTATATAATATTCAAGGTGCACATTGGGTCATTCAGAATAACTTCACACACACCCGCTACTGTGTATTTCCAAGTCTAATTCTGGCACTAAACCCATACCTGTCACCCAGCGCCTAAATACTAGGCCTCAAATTTATATCCCGCAAAATCTGTCCTTAGTGCTGTAGCTGGGCGAGTTATTTAGTGTCCGTTCAAGCACATTTCTTGTTCTGGGTTGAAATACAATTCCCAATTTAGCAATTTCATAATTTAGTGGTTTCTGCTATATCAGAGCTATTTGAAATCTATCCCTAAAAGGGTATATAATATTCAAGGTGCACATAGGGTCATTCAGAATAACTTCACACACACGCTTCTGTGCATTTCCAAGTCTAATTCTGTCACTAAATCCATACCGGTCACCCAGCGCCTAAATACTAGGCCTCAAATTTATATCCAGCTAAATCTGTCCCTAGTGCTGTAGCTGGGCGAGTTATTTAGTGTCCGTTCAAGCACATTTCTTGTTCTGGGTTGAAATACAATTCCCAATTTAGCAATTTCATAATTTAGTGGTTTCTGCTATATCAGAGCTATTTGAAATCTATCCCTAAAAGGGTATATAATATTCAAGGTGCACATTGGGTCATTCAGAATAACTTCACACACACCCGCTACTGTGTATTTCCAAGTCTAATTCTGGCACTAAACCCATACCTGTCACCCAGCGCCTAAATACTAGGCCTCAAATTTATATCCCGCTAAATCTGTCCTTAGTGCTGTAGCTGGGCGAGTTATTTAGTGTCCGTTCAAGCACATTTCTTGTTCTGGGTTGAAATACAATTCCCAATTTAGCAATTTCATAATTTAGTGGTTTCTGCTATATCAGAGCTATTTGAAATCTATCCCTAAAAGGGTATATAATATTCAAGGTGCACATTGGGTCATTCAGAATAACTTCACACACACCCGCTACTGTGTATTTCCAAGTCTAATTCTGGCACTAAACCCATACCTGTCACCCAGCGCCTAAATACTAGGCCTCAAATTTATATCCCGCTAAATCTGTCCTTAGTGCTGTAGCTGGGCGAGTTATTTAGTGTCCGTTCAAGCACATTTCTTGTTCTGGGTTGAAATACAATTCCCAATTTAGCAATTTCATAATTTAGTGGTTTCTGCTATATCAGAGCTATTTGAAATCTATCCCTAAAAGGGTATATAATATTCAAGGTGCACATAGGGTCATTCAGAATAACTTCACACACACGCTTCTGTGCATTTCCAAGTCTAATTCTGTCACTAAATCCATACCGGTCACCCAGCGCCTAAATACTAGGCCTCAAATTTATATCCAGCTAAATCTGTCCCTAGTGCTGTAGCTGGGCGAGTTATTTAGTGTCCGTTCAAGCACATTTCTTGTTCTGGGTTGAAATACAATTCCCAATTTAGCAATTTCATAATTTAGTGGTTTCTGCTATATCAGAGCTATTTGAAATCTATCCCTAAAAGGGTATATAATATTCAAGGTGCACATAGGGTCATTCAGAATAACTTCACACACCCGCTACTGTGCATTTCCAAATCTAATTCTGTCACTAAACCCATACCTGTCACCCAGCGCCTAAATACTAGGCCTCAAATTTATATCCCGCTAAATCTCTCGTTACCGCTGTCCTGTTGTGGCTGGGAAAGTTATTTAGTGTCCGTCAAAGCACATTTTTTGTTCTGGGTTGAAATACAATTCCCAATTTAGCAATTTCATAATTTAGTCGTTTCTGCTATATCAGAGCTATTTGAAATCTATCCCTAAAAGGGTAGATCATATTGAAGGTGCACATAGGGTCATTCAGAATAACTTCACACACACGCTTCTGTGCATTTCCAAGTCTAATTCTGTCACTAAATCCATACCGGTCACCCAGCGCCTAAATACTAGGCCTCAAATTTATATCCCGCTGAATTTGAATACAATACATTGGGCCAAATAATATATTTGTTGTTGTGGTGAACCATAACAATGAGAAAAACATCTAGTAAGGGACGCGGACGTGGACATGGTCGTGGTGGTGTTAGTGGACCCTCTGGTGCTGGGAGAGGACGTGGCCGTTCTGCCACATCCACACGTCCTAGTGTACCAACTACCTCAGGTCCCAGTAGCCGCCAGAATTTACAGCGATATATGGTGGGGCCCAATGCCGTTCTAAGGATGGTAAGGCCTGAGCAGGTACAGGCATTAGTCAATTGGGTGGCCGACAGTGGATCCAGCACGTTCACATTATCTCCCACCCAGTCTTCTGCAGAAAGCGCACAGATGGCGCCTGAAAACCAACCCCATCAGTCTGTCACATCACCCCCATGCATACCAGGGAAACTGTCTCAGCCTCAAGTTATGCAGCAGTCTCTTATGCTGTTTGAAGACTCCGCTGGCAGGGTTTCCCAAGGGCATCCACCTAGCCCTTCCCCAGCGGTGAAAGACATAGAATGCACTGACGCACAACCACTTATGTTTCCTGATGATGAGGACATGGGAATACCACCTCAGCATGTCTCTGATGATGACGAAACACAGGTGCCAACTGCTGCGTCTTTCTGCAGTGTGCAGACTGAACAGGAGGTCAGGGATCAAGACTGGGTGGAAGACGATGCAGGGGACGATGAGGTCCTAGACCCCACATGGAATGAAGGTCGTGCCACTGACTTTCACAGTTCGGAGGAAGAGGCAGTGGTGAGACCGAGCCAACAGCGTAGCAAAAGAGGGAGCAGTGGGCAAAAGCAGAACACCCGCCGCCAAGAGACTCCGCCTGCTACTGACCGCCGCCATCTGGGACCGAGCACCCCAAAGGCAGCTTCAAGGAGTTCCCTGGCATGGCACTTCTTCAAACAATGTGCTGACGACAAGACCCGAGTGGTTTGCACGCTGTGCCATCAGAGCCTGAAGCGAGGCATTAACGTTCTGAACCTGAGCACAACCTGCATGACCAGGCACCTGCATGCAAAGCATGAACTGCAGTGGAGTAAACACCTTAAAACCAAGGAAGTCACTCAGGCTCCCCCTGCTACCTCTTCTGCTGCTGCCGCCTCGGCCTATTCTGCTGCTGCCGCCTCGGCCTCTTCCTCCGCCTCTGGAGGAACGTTGGCACCTGCCGCCCAGCAAACAGGGGATGTACCACCAACACCACCACCACCACCTCCGTCACCAAGCGTCTCAACCATGTCACACACCAGCGTTCAGCTCTCCATCTCACAAACATTTGATAGAAAGCGTAAATTCCCACCTAGCCACCCTCGATCCCTGGCCCTGAATGCCAGCATTTCTAAACTACTGGCCTATGAAATGCTGTCATTTAGGCTGGTGGACACAGACAGCTTCAAACAGCTCATGTCGCTTGCTGTCCCACAGTATGTTGTTCCCAGCCGGCACTACTTCTCCAAGAGAGCCGTGCCTTCCCTGCACAACCAAGTATCCGATAAAATCAAGTGTGCACTGCGCAACGCCATCTGTGGCAAGGTCCACCTAACCACAGATACGTGGACCAGTAAGCACGGCCAGGGACGCTATATCTCCCTAACTGCACACTGGGTAAATGTAGTGGCAGCTGGGCCCCAGGCGGAGAGCTGTTTGGCGCACGTCCTTCCGCCGCCAAGGATCGCAGGGCAACATTCTTTGCCTCCTGTTGCCACCTCCTCCTTCTCGGCTTCCTCCTCCTCTTCTTCCACCTGCTCATCCAGTCAGCCACACACCTTCACCACCAACTTCAGCACAGCCCGGGGTAAACGTCAGCAGGCCATTCTGAAACTCATATGTTTGGGGGACAGGCCCCACACCGCACAGGAGTTGTGGCGGGGTATAGAACAACAGACCGACGAGTGGTTGCTGCCGGTGAGCCTCAAGCCCGGCCTGGTGGTGTGTGATAATGGGCGAAATCTCGTTGCAGCTCTGGGACTAGCCAATTTGACGCACATCCCTTGCTTGGCGCATGTGCTGAATTTGGTGGTGCAGAAGTTCATTCACAACTACCCCGACATGTCAGAGCTGCTGCATAAAGTGCGGGCCGTCTGTTCGCGCTTCCGGCGTTCACATCCTGCTGCTGCTCGCCTGTCTGCGCTACAGCGTAACTTCGGCCTTCCCGCTCACCGCCTCATATGCGACGTGCCCACCAGGTGGAACTCCACCTTGCACATGCTGGACAGACTGTGCGAGCAGCAGCAGGCCATAGTGGAGTTTCAGCTGCAGCACGCACGGGTCAGTCGCACTACAGAACAGCACCACTTCACCACCAATGACTGGGCCTCCATGCGAGACCTGTGTGCCCTGTTGCGCTGTTTCGAGTACTCCACCAACATGGCCAGTGGCGATGACACCGTTATCAGCGTTACAATACCACTTCTATGTCTCCTTGAGAAAACACTTAGGGCGATGATGGAAGAGGAGGTGGCCCAGGAGGAGGAGGAGGAGGAGGAGGAAGAGGGGTCATTTTTAGCACTTTCAGGCCAGTCTCTTCGAAGTGACTCAGAGGGAGGTTTTTGGCAACAGCAGAGGCCAGGTACAAATGTGGCCAGCCAGGGCCCACTACTGGAGGACGAGGAGGACGAGGATGAGGAGGAGGTGGAGGAGGATGAGGATGAAGCATGGTCACAGCGGGGTGGCACCCAACGCAGCTCGGGTCCATCACTGGTGCGTGGCTGGGGGGAAAGGCAGGACGATGACGATACGCCTCCCACAGAGGACAGCTTGTCCTTATCCCTGGGCAGCCTGGCACACATGAGCGACTACATGCTGCAGTGCCTGCGCAACGACAGCAGAGTTGCCCACATTTTAACCTGTGCGGACTACTGGGTTGCCACCCTGCTGGATCCACGCTACAAAGACAATGTGCCCACCTTACTTCCTGCACTGGAGCGTGATAGGAAGATGCGCGAGTACAAGCGCACGTTGGTAGACGCGCTACTGAGAGCATTCCCAAATGTCACAGGGGAACAAGTGGAAGCCCAAGGCCAAGGCAGAGGAGGAGCAAGAGGTCGCCAAGGCAGCTGTGTCACGGCCAGCTCCTCTGAGGGCAGGGTTAGCATGGCAGAGATGTGGAAAACTTTTGTCAACACGCCACAGCTAACTGCACCACCACCTGATACGCAACGTGTTAGCAGGAGGCAACATTTCACTAACATGGTGGAACAGTACGTGTGCACACCCCTCCACGTACTGACTGATGGTTCGGCCCCATTCAACTTCTGGGTCTCTAAATTGTCCACGTGGCCAGAGCTAGCCTTTTATGCCTTGGAGGTGCTGGCCTGCCCGGCAGCCAGCGTTTTGTCTGAACGTGTATTCAGCACGGCAGGGGGCGTCATTACAGACAAACGCAGCCGCCTGTCTACAGCCAATGTGGACAAGCTGACGTTCATAAAAATGAACCAGGCATGGATCCCACAGGACCTGTCCGTCCCTTGTCCAGATTAGACATTAACTACCTCCCCATAACCATATATTATTGGACTCCAGGGCACTTCCTCATTCAATCCTATTTTTATTTTCATTTTACCATTATATTGCAAGGCTACCCAAAGTTGAATGAACCTCTCCTCTGCCTGTGTGCTAGGCCTAAATATATGCCAATGGATTGTTGCAGTGGTGGCTGACGTGAAGCCTCATTCTCTGCTATGACATGCAGACTGATTCTCTGGTGACATGAAGCCAGATTGTCTGTTACGGGACCTCTCTCCTCTGCCTGGGTGCTGGGCCTGAATTTATGACAATGGACTGTTGCAGTGGTGGCTGACGTGAAGCCTGATTCTCTGCTATGACATGCAGACTGATTCTCTGGTGACATGAAGCCAGATCCTCTGTTACGGGACCTCTCTCCTCTGCCTGGGTGCTGGGCCTAAATTTATGAAAATGGACTGTTGCAGTGGTGGGTGACGTGAAGCCTCATTCTCTGCTATGACATGCAGACTGATTCTCTGCTGACATGAAGCCAGATCGTCTGTTACGGGACCTCTCTCCTCTGCCTGGGTGCTGGGCCTAAATTTATGAAAATGGACTCTTACAGTGGTGGGTGACGTGAAGCCTGATTCTCTGCTATGACATGAAGACTGATTCTCTGCTGACATGAAGCCAGATCCTCTGTTACGGGACCTCTCTCCTCTGCCTGGGTGCTGGGCCTAAATATCTGACAATGGACTGTTGCATTGGTGGCTGACGTGAAGCCTGATTCTCTGCTATGATATGAAGACTGATTCTCTGCTGACATGAAGCCAGATTGTCTGTTACGGGACCTCTCTCCTCTGCCTGTGTGCTAGGCCTAAATATATGCCAATGGATTGTTGCAGTGGTGGCTGACGTGAAGCCTGATTCTCTGCTATGACATGCAGACTGATTCTCTGGTGACATGAAGCCAGATCCTCTGTTACGGGACCTCTCTCCTCTGCCTGGGTGCTGGGCCTAAATATATGAAAATGGACTGTTGCAGTGGTGGGTGACGTGAAGCCTGATTCTCTGCTATGACATGCAGACTGATTCTCTGGTGACATGAAGCCAGATCCTCTGTTACGGGACCTCTCTCCTCTGCCTGGGTGCTGGGCCTAAATATATGAAAATGGACTGTTGCAGTGGTGGGTGACGTGAAGCCTGATTCTCTGCTATGACATGCAGACTGATTCTCTGGTGACATGAAGCCAGATCCTCTGTTACGGGACCTCTCTCCTCTGCCTGGGTGCTGGGCCTAAATTTATGAAAATGGACTGTTGCAGTGGTGGGTGACGTGAAGCCTCATTCTCTGCTATGACATGCAGACTGATTCTCTGCTGACATGAAGCCAGATCGTCTGTTACGGGACCTCTCTCCTCTGCCTGGGTGCTGGGCCTAAATTTATGAAAATGGACTCTTACAGTGGTGGGTGACGTGAAGCCTGATTCTCTGCTATGACATGAAGACTGATTCTCTGCTGACATGAAGCCAGATCCTCTGTTACGGGACCTCTCTCCTCTGCCTGGGTGCTGGGCCTAAATATCTGACAATGGACTGTTGCATTGGTGGCTGACGTGAAGCCTGATTCTCTGCTATGATATGAAGACTGATTCTCTGCTGACATGAAGCCAGATTGTCTGTTACGGGACCTCTCTCCTCTGCCTGGGTGCCGGGGCCTAAATATCTGAGAATGGACTGTTCCAGTGGTGGGTGACGGGAAGCCAGATTCTCTGCTATGGAACCTCTCTCCAATTGATTTTGGTTAATTTTTATTTATTTAATTTTTATTTTAATTAATTTCCCTATCCACATTTGTTTGCAGGGGATTTACCTACATGTTGCTGCCTTTTGCAGCCCTCTAGCCCTTTCCTGGGCTGTTTTACAGCCGTTTTAGTGCCGAAAAGTTCGGGTCCCCATTGACTTCAATGGGGTTCGGGTTCGGGACGAAGTTCGGATCGGGTTCGGATCCCGAACCCGAACATTTCCGGGATGTTCGGCCGAACTTCTCGAACCCGAACATCCAGGTGTTCGCTCAACTCTACTCGCAAAGTTATTTTAAACCATAACTAGTCCTTAAAAAGTGGGTTTTGGAAATTTTCTGAAAAACTTTAACATCCCAAAAAAGTAATTTTCAAAATAATCCAAACATGAAGTATACATATGGGAAATGTAAAGTAATAACTATTTTAGGACGCATCACTATCTGTTTTAAAAGCAGAGAAATTAAAATTTTGAAAATTGCGAATTGTTCCAAATTGTTTGTAAATTAGATTTTCTTTTTTTAAATAAAAATTTCATATTTTGACTCAAATTTAACACTGTCATGAAGTACAATATGTGACGAGAAAACAATCTCAGAATGGCTTGGATAAGTAAAAGCATTTTAAAGTTATCACCACATAAATTGACACGTTAGATTTGCAAAAAATGTCCTGGTCCTTAAGGTGAAAAATGGCAGGGTCCTGAAGGTATTAAACCTTCATTCTGTTACTGGGGTGAAATTGTGGTATAATACTACAAATTTTGTCGTGTTAACAGAGTTTTTTTTCCATACGTAATACCATTAATCTTTGATTCTGTAATTGGGGTGAAATTGCGGTTTTGATACTACTGATTTTGGGGTGTTCACATTGTTTTTTTTTACACAAATTATTCCATTCCATTCGCTCTGGTAGGTAGGGTAAGCGGACGCAGTACAGAGGCAAAAAACAAGGTTGTAAATCAAAGTTCAGTGTGTATTCACACATAGCAAGAAAACAAGCCAAAAGTAAGTGTTCAGTTTTGGTGCTTGTTCACACCACACAAAGTTCACAGTGCAAAAAGACTTCACCTGGTCAGCAGATGATTTTCACCCACAGTCCGCAGCAGGCTTTAGTGCCCTGTTTCCCCAGCCTATGGCTCTCACAAATAGATTCCTCAGTGTCTCAAACTACAGACTCCTCAGCTCCTCTGTCATGGAGGATAATCCACCCCACCTGAACGGCTGGGTTTTTATATTCCAGCCAAAACCCGGGAACAGCCACCCACCCTGCTCTTTGGTTGCTCCCAATAAGAACCGGCCTGGATTGGCTTTGCAGCCATTCTAACAGTTGAAGTGTCAGACTGCACTACAGACCTGACACTTCAGGAAAAAATCTGGTTCTTACCTCACCGAGGCCAGGAACCTCGGTGACACGTATCTTCCTTCAATGACGGCTCCTTGTTCCTTCTTACACATCATATATAAAAGAAAAATCACAGAAAATAATGCACTATAGATGCAAACACAATAGATGCAAACATTATATATAGATAAAGCCCTAATTCCGATATGATAAAAATCTGAGACTCTCGGCCAATATATCTTATCTGTTTCTGTGATTTTTTTTACTAGTTTGTTCTATACTCTTGGAGGTGAATTTTCTTTTAGGCCCCTTTCACACTAGCGAGTTTTACGCGCGGGTGCAAAGCGTGACGTAAACGCATTGCACCCGCACTGAATCCAGACCCATTCATTTGAATGGGTCTGTGTATATGAGTGTTGTTTTTCACGCATCACTTCTGCGTTGCGTGAAAATCGCAGAATGTTCTATATTCTGTGTTTTTGAAAAAGGCATTGCATCCTCAAGCAAGTGTGGATGAAATGAGTTTTTTAACTGATGGTTGCTAAGATATGTTGCTTGTAAACCTTCAGTTTTTTTATCATGCGTGTGAAAAACGCATCAAAACGCATTGCACCCATGGGGAAAAAACTGAACACAATTGCAGACAAAACTGACTGAACTTGCTTGCAAAATCGCGTGATTAACACTGAACACACCCTGAACACATCTGGACCTAAACCGTCACACTCGTGTGAATGGGGCCTTATAAATGTAGCCTTATAAATGTAGCCATGCACATCCGCATATTCATTTGTCATATCGTGCAGGATGATTTTTTTGGTTTCTGTGATTTTCTACTAGTTTATATATACCCTCACCTACTGTGTCCTTCCTCCATACCTTGCTAATTGTAAGCTGTCACGGGCAGGGCCCTCTCTCCTTCTGTACCAGCTTGTAAGTCGTCTTGTTCATGCTTATTGCAATTGTCTGTATTAGATAGGTACCCCTTTTCATATGTACAGCGTCATGGAATGAATGGCGCTTTAATAACAAATTATCCAGTAAAGTAAAAAAATCAACGTGGTTTATTCACCCAGTGTCAAATAGCAGCGACGTTTCAACCGCTTGTTGTGGTCTTTCTCAAGCTATGTGAACATGTGTTACAACAGCAGTATATAAAGGTGTACCAATTCATTACATAAAATATCCAATTAAAATAAAAAACAATCACAATTCATAGGAGCTATGTTTAAATAAATACATACTCATCAACATCAATGTGAAATTGCATATAATACAGATAAAGTGACAGTGCCTTGTGCAAAAATACATAGTACGTGACAAAAGTGCATGATCAAATATAATTGATAATTAAAAATACAAGTCTTTCCCAATGTGTGGTATTGATTAAAAACGTACAAAACCAGTTGGTAAACTGTGTCAGCCGAGCATCACGGTCTCGAGAGCGTCCACATTCAGTTAATTAATGAGCATGCGCAAAATTGCTGGATCCGGCAATATCCCAGGCGCAAAGGAACTCTATGGAAACCTCATCAAAGATGGCCAAATCTGAGGATATCTACATGTGCGCATGTCTGAGCAATGGTTGCCATCCAAAACAAGGTCATGTGATCATAGTCACATGATCCAGATCAAAACAAGTAAACATGGTCACTAATACATACAGGATCACAGCGACTGACAGCGAATATAGACTGTCAGCAGTCAACAATTCACTAATGGTAGGTGGTGGAGACACCGCCATGGATCCCCAGGGCCAAGCGTCCCCCCAACTTCCTACACTCTGTATAGACCCAAAAGTGATCAAAGTAAACTAATATAAAACGCAGGATTGAAAGTGTCTCACAGTCAAAACCGACCAGGTCAGCAGTCAGGGCATCACTGTTGTAGGGAAGAAAGTGTTGGCACGTGTCACTGTGTCAAACTGTCAACGGCGCCCAAAAAGACTTTGAACAAATCCAAACGCATGGCAAATATAAATAGAAAACTGACATAGTGTAACCCCTGGATCAGGGGGAAATACCATCCCAATATTTCCAGAGAATGTCACCAAAAAAACGGAATGTGGATAGCTGGTGTAAGGCCGCGATGCTCGAATCATCACACCGGATGCCCACTGGAGTTGTACCTCGTAGCTGAATCTAAAAATAGTGTTATAAGAAAGAGAAATTATTACTCAGTGTATAATATATTTATAAACTATAAGTCTAGTTGTTTACACACATATCCAAAAGAACTACACCAGGGAAGGAGAACAACACGACACATGGGGAGAGACACCACTAGTTCACCCTGAAGTCAACTTTCAGGCTGTTTGGTTTAGGTGTCTTCAAAGCGAATATCCAAAATAATTCTCGCTTTTTAAGTAGAGCTTTCCTATCACCACCACGTCTGCCCATCTGTACCTGCTCCAATAAACGAAACCTCAGGTCTTTTTCAGAATGACCTGCCTCCTTAAAATGTTTGGAGACTGGCAAATGCATTTTCTCCTTCTTAATGGAATATCTATGTTGGTTTAAACGTGTTTTGACATCTCACGTGGTCTCTCCAACATACCACGCCTCACATGGACATGACAGTAGGTAGACCACGTGGGACGAATCAATCAAAGTTCCGCCCCCTACTGTAGGAGAAAAGTGGGGGTGTCCGAAACTCCTCAATGTGAGTAAAACTGTTGCCAATAATCTTCCAATGTTTTCTGATGACAGACGCAATCATGGTTAGTGTCAACCCACAACCTGCTCTCTGCAATGAGTTTCTTGGGATACCCTCGAACTGCAAATTTCTTGCTCATTTCCATAAAACATAAGTCCCTGGTGGATTTATCCCTCACAATCCTCTTAACACGAAGGAATTGGCTGTAGGGTAATGACTGAACCATGGAACATGGGTGGTGGCTTTCAAAGTATTCTTAGCAGTATTTTTTACATACAAATCAGTGGTTAAACCCTGTCCATCGACCTGAACCTCTGTATCCAGAAATGTTTTATATATATACACATATATATACACATATATTCACTTTTCTCTAGGTCCTCCTGGAGCAGCAGGAACACCAGGAATGAGAGGCAGCCATGGACCACCAGGAAAACAAGGACCTAAAGGAGATCTTGGGCTAACTGGTAAAGGAGTTCCTGAAAATATTCTTTCAGATGTGTTCAATGTAACAGTGGAAATATTCTACTTGACTATTATATTTACACTTCCAAATAATTTTACTTTTATGTTTATCTGCATAGGATTACCTGGGCAGAAAGGTGAAAGGGGAAATAATGGATCACCAGGTATGTATCATTATTATTATTATTATTATTATTATTATTTATTATTAGAGCACCATTCATTCCATAGTGCTGTGCATATGAAAAGGGGTATACATACATAATACAGACAATTGCACTAAGCATAAACAAGATGAGTTACAAACTGGTACAGAAGGAGACAGGGACCTGCCCGTGAGGGCTTACAATCTACATGGTATGGGAGAAGGACACAGTAGGTGAGGGTGAAGTTAGTCATGGCGGTATAGAGGCAGCAGGGTCACTGGTTGTAGGCTTGTCTGAAGAGTTGGGTTTTTAGGTTTCTTTTGAAGGATTCCGCTGTAGGTTGAGAGTCTGATATGTTGGGGTAGCGAGTTCCAGAGTGTGGGGGATGCAAGGGAGAAATCTTGGAGGTGATTGTGGGAAGAGGTGATAAGAGGAGAGGAGAGAGGAGGTCTTGTGAGGATCGGAGAGTGCGTGTGGGGATGTATCGGGAAAGTAGCTCAGAGATGTAGGGAGGGGACAGGTTGTGGACGGCCTTGTATGTATTTGTTAGTATTTTAACTGAATTCGCTGGACAATGGGGATCCAGTAAAGCGATTGGCAGAGGGGAGAGGCAGAGGAGTAACAGGGTGAGAGGTGGATTAGTCGGGCAGCAGAGTTGAAGATAGATTGGAGGGGTGCGAGAGTACTAGATGAAAGGCCACAGAGGAGAATATTGCAGTAGTCTAGGCAGGAGATGATGAGGGCATGTACAAGCATTTTTGCAGATTCAAAGTTAAGAAAACCGCGGATGCAGGAGATGTTTTTGAGTTGGAGGTGGCAGGTGGTGAAAAGGGCTTGGATGTGCGGTCGGAAGTAGATGGCAGAATCCAAGGTCACTCCAAGGCGGCGGACTTGGTTGACCAGGATGAGTGTGCAGCCATTGATCGTGATAGATAGGTCTGTTGGGGGGAGGTTGAGCAAGATGGTGAAAATATGATGAATTCTGTTTTATCCATGTTAAGTTTTACAAAAAAGCGAGAGGAGAAGAAGGATGATATGGAAGATAGACATTGTGGGATTCTGCATAATAAGGTAGTGATGTCTGGACCAGAGAGGTAGATTTGTGTGTGTCGTCAGCATAAGAGTGATACTGAAAGCCATGGGACTCTATGAGATGTCCCAGGCCAAAAGTGTAAATAGAGAAGAGCAGGGGTCCTAGGACAGAGCCTTGCGGGACACCAACATAGAGGGAATGAGACGAGGAGGTGGTGTGAGAGTGGGAGACGCTAAACGTCTGGTCTGTGAGGTATGATGTGATTCAGGAGAGGGCCAGGTCAGTGATGCCAAGAGATGAGAGCGTTTGTAACAGAAGGGAGTGGTCTACAGTGTCAAAGGCAGAGGACAGGTCAAGGAGAAGGAGGACAGAGTAATGTTTTTTGGTTTTGGCTGTTAGTAGGTCATTGGTGACTTTGGTAAGGGCAGTCTGATTCGAGTGGTGGGGTCGGAAGCCAGATTGTAGCCAGTCAAAGAGGGAGCAGGAGGGGAGGTGAGAGGACAGTTCCGAATGGACATGTTGTTCAATTTAAACAAGTCCGCGCTACGCGCGGGTTACGGCCACATTGCCGAAGGCTCTTTGCTGCACGCATGTCATCAGTGGCGTGCAGCATACCTCATGTTAAAACGATCCTGAGTTCCCTGTCAACCGTCATACCCAGTGTAAGGGGATAATATCTAAACGGTGACAGTGAGCCTGGTGTTTGAAACAGTGCTGCATGTATGACATCAACTACATGCAGCTTATATATAGTCAGATGTTTTCAAATTCCCTGTTGCTCTGTGATACACCCGGTGTGAGGGGGTGATATGCAGTGACAGCAGTGGACTTATGAACCTGCTCCTGATGAACCAACAAACAAGTTGGACAAGAGAAACGCGTTGAGCAATATATTTCTGCTAACACAGCTACAGACTGACTTGCTGACTATAGGAGCCTAGTGGCTTGTTCCTGTGTATAAATCACCGACTGAGGGTTGGACTATCCTACTAGTGTTGCCTGACATTGGGTGGTGTGCAGTGTCTCCTTTCATCAGGAGACCTGTCACATTACACACTGTTTCAATCAGGTACACGTGTGTGGATGTCGCTATTTTGCCCCATGCTGGTAGAGGAACACGCTATACACTATTGACTCCCTATATTTTGGAGTTCTAGTGGTAGAGGTGATTGTAGGGATCAGCATCATCAGTCTGAGACATCCCCTTTCACCCTACCAAGCCTAATTTGTTACAGAGAATTTTAATATTTAATAGAATAAAACTAATTTTAGCGTACTTTATTTAGGCAGTAAAAAGATATATACTTTAGTCAGTACGTAAACGGCACCTTGAACATTTAGTTAATCAGATTTCAAGTAGCTTTGAGGCATACGCAGGGGTGCGATTCAAATTTTTAAGAACAGGTTCCCTACTCAACGGCAAATACGCGGGGTCACGACACATGTTTACATATACATACACCATATATATGCAACACACATACACATAAATACCCCATGTATACACTACACACATACCACAAAACTTTTAAAAAGCCTAAGGAGCTAAACTATCAAAGTTGAAGATTTTTTTTTACAGCGCTGGCCCACACCTCTAACTCCTCCCAATGTCTATCTGTACATGTCTCAAGCCTGCTTAGTCTCCATTGTGCCTCCCACACAGTAGTTATGCCAGATCTGGGATGGTTGGGAGGTATGCATACATAAACAGACTATATAGACACTACACTCATAATCACATATACGATATACACCATACAGTATATAAATGACCCCTAGGCTACACTTACAGTAGATTTACCTACACCATATACATTTTATACACATATTTGTACCTAGCACTAAATACATATTTGCATACATATTATATTCTGTGCTATCCAGAATACAGCATCACATACCTCTTGCATCAAGTGACTTCTCCTCTGATGCAGACCTTCTCTTTCTTCATCTTCTCCTTTGAGAGCAGACCACGATGATGATTTTTCACCCATCTCTTATCTCGGCAGTTTGACAAAAGACATTTTAGGTTCCTACTTTTCCATCATCCTCATACCTTCTTAACAACTCACCTGCCACCTTTAATAATAATAATAAAAATCATAATGTGCACTAGTTCAAAAATGCTCCCATTCTGTGTGCCAGTACAAAAAATCCCCTCAGTGCCCCCAGTTGAGCTAATGTCCCCATAGTGCCCCATAATGTGTGCAAGTATAAAACACCCCTATATAATGCGCCGGGTAAATGCTCACATAGTGCTCCTCTCCTCTTCCCAATAGTGCCCCCATAATGTGCCAGTATAAGATTCCCCCATAGTGTCCCCCAGAATGTGCTAGTATAAATGCTCCTTCTTAGTGCCCCCATAGTGTGCCTATATAATATGCCCCAATAGTGTTCTTCCTCCCCTCCAACACCATAGTGTCTCCATAATGTGCCAGTATAAGATGCCCCCATAGTGTTACCTATGTGCTAGCAATGCCCCCAGTAGATGCCCCCATGTGCCAGCAATGCCCCCAGTAGATGCCCCCATAGTGTCCACATGTGCCAGCAATGTCCCCAGTAGATGCCCCCCATAGTGTCCCCAATGATGTGCCAGTAGATGACCCCATAGTGTCCACATGTGCCAGCAATGTCCCCGGTAGATGACTTCATAATGTCCCCATATGCCAGCAATGCCCCCAGTAGATGCCCCCCATAGTGTCCCCCATGTGCCAGAAATGCCCCCGGTAGATGATTCCATAGTGTCCCCCATATGCCAGTAATGCCCCCAGTAGATACCCCCATAGTGTCCCCCATGTGTTAGCCATGCAGCCAGTAGATACTCCCATAATGTTGCATATGTGCAAACAGTGCCCCCAGTTTCGCCACAGAAAAGCTAAATAAAAGAAACCACTTACCTCTACCCTGTCAGCGATGCAGGCCTCTTCCGGCCTGTGTCTCACGCTGTACGGCTCAGGCGGCTCAACTTATGCCAGCAGCCTATCAGAGGAACAGGGAAGGGAGATGCCTCTCCCTTGCCCTGCTGCAGTGTTCATCTGCATCGCCGTCCTGAAGATGGTGATACAGATGAATGTAGGGAAATGAGCAGGGGTCAAGTCCTGGAAAAAAAATGTGTGGGAACTCACCCAAGATCCACTATATATATATATATATATATATATATATTTCGCAGAAAATTCAGTGCAACATAAAACGTAAACAAAAACTGGAATTTGCGCTATATGTCTGTTCAGACATAATACATCTCAGGCATGGCCTCAGGGGTGCTGGCTGGCATGGCCTCAGGGGTGCTGGCAGGCTTGGCCTCAGGGGTGCTGGCAGGCTTGGCCTCAGGGGTGCTGGCAGGCTTGGCCTCAGGGGTGCTGGCAGGCTTGGCCTCAAGGGTGCTGGCAGGCTTGGCCAGGCAGAAGGAGTGTGGGAGACTGTGAGGCCTTTTTTCTCCATATTTTTCATTATGACTCAGGTCAGACCACCAATCAGACACCCAATGTTAATAAGATCCCAACAAGACCTCAGATCACACCTCAGCTCAGACCCCAATATGAATGACCCCCAATCAGACCTCAGATAAGAGCCCCATGCCTCATAGCAGCCCCCAGTAGCCTCATAGCAGCCCCCAGTAGCCTTATAGCAGCCCCTAGTAGCCTCTCACCAGCCCCCAGTAGCCTCTCCACCAGCCCCCAGTGCCTCTCCATCAGCCCCCAGTGCCTCTCCATCAGCTCCCAGTGCCTCTCCAGGTATTAAAATCATTGGTGAGCAGTGCGCCCTCCCCCTTCCCTTCCCCAGTATTAAAAAAATCATTGGTGGGCAGTGTGCCCCCCCCCTCGGTAATCATTGGTGGGCAGGGCACCCTACCCCCCCTCAGTATTTTAAATCATTAATGGGCAGTGCGCCCTCCCCAGTATTCACCATGGGAATGCCTCGGATTTAAAGTATACCATCGGATCTGAGTTTTCTCCAATCTGATGGTATATTTTAACTTCAAGCGCATTACCTACAGAAGACCAGGAAGCGGTGAGTACAAAGCCTTCACCGCTTCCTGGTCCTTTTACCCTGAAAGGGAACGGCGTTCCTGCAGGACTCGAGCCCTGGAGAGGATCGCTTCCACAATGCAAGCGCTCATCTCCCGCTGCACCGGATCGGGATTCAGCCGGTTCTCCGATCCGGCTGTAATTTTAACAACCAGATCTGTAGAACCGGAGCGAACCGGCTGAATACTATGCCTGGGTATACCAAAGAAGTGATATGGGGTGATATCTGGACAAAGAAGATGGGTCAAGTGAAGGCTTTTTGAGGATGGGTGTAATGGTAATATGTTTAAAAGCAGAGGGGAAGACACCAGAGGTTAGTGATAGGTTGAAGAGATAAGTTAGGGCATGGATAAACACTGTGGTGAGGTTAGGGATGAGGTGGGATGTGATTGGGTCAAGTGCACAGGTGGTGAGATGTGATCTGGAGAGTAGAGTGGAGAGTTTTTCTTCTGTAATGGTGGAGAAGTGGGTTTTGGGAAAAGAGGACCAAGCAGTTGTGTAGAGGGTCTATGGGGACTGTGTACTGAAGCTTTCTCTAATGTTGACTACAGTATCTTTTGTTTGAAGTATGTGGCAAAGTCCTCAGCTGAGATGAGGAGAGGGTGTGCGTGCTGGGGGACGGAGAAGGGAGTTAAAAGTGTTAAAAAGTTGTTTAGGGCTCTGGGACAGGGAAGCTGGTGGAGTTGAGAAGTCAGGGGCAATCCAGACCTTGTTCATTTTTATAAGAGTCAATCTGTCAGCATTTTTAGTTGGCAGGCAGATGTATAGCCAAACCATTGTAGTGATATAATGACACCAGTAAGTATAATCCTATAGTTACCGGATTTTAATAAGCATATAACCCTGCACGTTTAAAATAATAATTGGTCTGGGAATTAAAGGGAACATGTACCTCTCCTGAGCCCTAACATGGCTGTTTTGTAATAACATTTCTGGAGCATCTATTCTCTATGTTGTACCATTGCTCTATTATTGCTTCTAGTTTCTGAACGAATTGCCAGCAGTTTGCAGTAAAAGTCCAACTGGGTGTTACCAGTTGTGGGTGTGTCCCTACACAGTATGCCACTGACTGGATAGTGCCAGACTGTGGAGGGTCACACCCACGACTAGTCACACCCATTTGTACCTTTATTAAATACTTGTTACTGCATGGGGAATGCAAGTAGATCCAAAAGAAGATATGTCAGTCCTCTTAAAAGGGGTTGGCTGCTTTCCTATATTGTTGACCTGTCCACAGGATAAGCCATCAATATCAGATCATAAGGAATCCAACTCCCAGCACTCCAGCCGATCTATTCACTGTTGAACTTCTCACCATCAACATTTAAGTCAGCTGGTGTACAGGTAATTGCAGCTCTTCTATCCTATTCACTTTAATGGGAAGGAGCTGACAAAGTGGAAGAGCTGCAATTATACCTCGATACTGGGAGTTGAACCCCAGCCGATCTGATATTGATGACCTATCGTGATCGGTCCTCAGGATAGGAAACTGGCCAACCCTTTTAGGAGTCGAGTCTTTTATTTTTTATTTTTATTAATGTCTTTTGAGACATATTTCCTTATATTTATTTATTATTTAGCACTGCACACTAATATGTTTTTGCACAGTGGCTTCTAACATTATGCAGGTTATTACTGAAAATTAATTGTGAAGTGGTTGTTTCCAACATTAATTATACTGATTGTAGGTGGCAGAATTGCACTGTTGGCGGGGTCATTAATTTTCCTCGAAGAGGATGTTTTGGTATAAACAGTAATGCGCTTGGGTAGAGAATTAATTTTCTCCAGTGGATAGCTGGATGAATTTGAATAATTCCTTGTGGGTGTTGTACCCACCATGTTCAAAGCAAGTGTGCATTTCAGAGGCAGGGTGTGATAGGATGACACTGAGATAATACACTGAATCTGAAGTGTTTCTTTCAAAAAAGAAAACAGCAAAAAAAAAAGCCCTCACACAGATCCATCGATGGAAATAATGATTAAACCTGTCACCATGAAATGCAGTGCATGCAGGCAGCATGTTATGGTTATGCCTACAATTTGTATATTTAAATTTCTACTTTGAGTTCAGTTGTACATGTGGGGGTCTTATAAATGATTGTGTATACAGTATGCAGAGATAGCTGTCAGTCACTGATAAGATGGCCCCCGTGTACAAGTGAAAGTACAGATATTTCAATGCATAAAGTTACAAGTTATAAGAAGGGATGAGTGAACCCAAGCCGGAATGTTCGGGATCGTACCGAAGATTACTGTGTCCAGGTCTGGGTTCAGATTTTAAATAAACTTGTTGAAAGGTTGCAGCAGAAATCCACAAGCTTTTAAGCTGTGGGAACTTGGAAGCCATCACAGTGATGCCTAGTATTTGGCATGGCTGTGATTGGCTGGTGCACCACATGACCCGGCATGCATAAATGCCAGATCACTTGTTGCGCAGCTATTCTGCTCTGGCTATTGTAGGGACAGGATGCTGCTGCACTGCTAACAGTGTTAGGTTTTTAATGTCGCTCTGTGGGTGACCTATAGGTAGTGATGAGTGGACTGGTGGATGTTCGGGTTTGATTGTTTTGGTTGGAAATTGTTTCAAAGTTCTGTTTGGGTTCCGAACCTTACCTGAACTTGATCCCAAACACTGAAACCCATTAAAGTCAATGGGGAGCCGAACTGGGGATGAAAAATGGCTGTAAAAAAGTCATAGAAAGGGGGCTGCAAAAGGAACCAAAATGGTGGTAAGAGCAGTACAATTGCCCTGCAAACAAATGTGGATAAGAAAATGACTTTAAATAACATAAAATATTGAAAAATACCAAGAGGCGGAGGTCCAAGTAGAGTAGGAAGTTGAGGTGGCTGTATCCGTGGTGGTGTAGGTGGAGTAGGTGGAGGAGGAAGCCAACACTGTTTTTGTAGCGGTTTTGTTCTTTAATTTTATAAAATTTGTCTGTTAGCCTTATTTTTGGGTGCGTCTGGAAAAGGCGGAGGAGACGGAGAAGGTAGCCAACACTTTTTATTATTTATTTATTTTTTATTCATTTTCATGTTTTTTGGTTTGTGTAGGCCCCAAATACATTGGGAAATAGTGAAGAAAACGCACAAAGTGTGCTGGAGTATATGAATAGCTAGGTGCGGCCGATATACCTCTCTACTCTGCCAAAGGTACAAACAAGTCCTGTGGGATCCATGCCTGGCTCATTTTAATGAACGTGAGCTTGTCCACTTTGGCTATGGACAGGCAGATGCACCTATCTGTGATCCTCCTCCACCTGGAGCTTCCACTAAACCCCCACTGTCAGGTGGGAACGCCATTAGTAGCGTGTCTACCAGCGTGCGCTTGTGCTCTCACATTTTCTGATCAGGCTCCAGTGATGGAAGTAAGGACAGCACCTTGTCCAGCAGGGTGGCCACCCAGTACTCAGCACTGAAAAGAATGAGGGCAACTCAGTAGTCATTGCGCAGGCACTGTAGAATGTAGTCGCTCATGTGTGCCAGGCTGCCCAGAGGCAACGATAAGCTGTCCTCGGTGCATGATGTATTGTCTGTGTCCTTTGTATCCCCCCAGTCACGCTCCAGTGATACTGTGAGCTGATTTGGGTGCCAACCTGCTGAGAACGCTGATCCTCCTCCTTCTCATCATCATCATCATCCTCCTCATCCTCCAAAACTGTGCACCTGACCGCTGTTGGTGGAGGAACCCACCCTCTGAGCCAGCTGTGGACGACTAGCCTGATAACCATGGGAATGATCCGTGTTCCTCCTCCTCTTCCTCCTGTGCCACATCCTCATCCATGATTGTCCGAAGCAGTTTTTCAAGGAGACATAGAAGTAAGATAGTAACACTGAGGATGGCCATGTTGGTAGAGTACTCAAAACAGCACAAAACAGCACAGTCTCTCCAGCATGTGCAAGATGAGGTTCCACCTTGTGGGTATGTCGCCTATGAGGCAGTGAGTGGGAAGGCAGAGGTTACACTGCAGAACAGACAGCAGGGTGAAAAAGCCGAAACTGCGCACAGATGGCCTGCACTTTCTGCAGCAGCTTTGAAATGCCGGGGTAATTTTTCAGGAACCTCTGCACCACCAAATTCAGCAAATGCATCGGGCAAGGATGTGCGTCAAACCGGCTAGGCCCACAGCAGCTACAAGATTTTTCACATTGTTGCACACCATCAGGCTGGGTTTGAGGCTCAGCGGCACCAACCACTCATCTGTCTGTTCTTCAATGCTGTCCACAGCTCCTACGTGGTGTGGGCCTTTTCTCCCAAACAGAGGAGCTTCAGAACAGCCCGCTGTTGTTTCCCCCTGGATGTGCTAAAGTTGGTGGTGCAGGTGTTGCACTGATGTGATGAGAAGGCGGTAGAAGAGGAACAGGAGAAGGAGGTGGAGGTGGAGGAGGAGAAGGCGCCAGGAGGCACCAAGTAATGCAATCCTTGATGGTGGTAGGACATACCTCAAACTGCTTGCCACATCAGACTCAGCCACCACTACATAGGGAGATATATCCTTTTTGCCTGTGCGTACTGGTCCACGTATCAGTAGTTATTTGTACCTTGCCACTGATAACATTGTGCAGCGCACACCTGATTTTTTTCCACCACTTGTTTGTGCAGGGTAGGGACAGTCAACCTGGAAATGTAGTGGCGGCTGGGAAACACGTACCATGGGACAGCCACTGTCATTATGTTTAAAAAACTGTCCGTCTCCACCTCTCCACCAGATGGAATGGCAGCGTTTCAAAGACGAGGAATTTGGAAATGCTGGCATTCAGTGCCAGGGCTTGCAGGTGGGTAGGGGGGTACTTCCTCTTTCTCTTCAGTGTTTGGGGACACTGGTGGTTGTGTTGTTGTCACAACCTCACTTTGGTAGCCCTGTCGCTCTAGATGGGGAGGAAAGGCTGAAACCACAGAAGAAGAGGGAGCAGGAGGAGCCGCAGATCTTTTGTGAATTTTCAGGTGTCTACTGCAGCTAGTGCTTTAAAGTTAGATGCCTGGTCATAGTATCATCGTTTATAAGGCTGAAAAAAATACATCTGTCCATCTAGTTCAGACTGTTATCCTGCAAGTTGATCCAGAGGAAGGCAAAAAAAAAAAACTGTGAGGTAGAAGTTACTTTTCCTTACTTTAGGGGAAAAAAATTCCTTCCCGACACCAATTAGGCAATCAGAATAACTCTCTGGATCAACAACCCATCTCTAGTAACTATAGCCTGTAATATTATTACACTCCAGACATATATCCAAGCCCCTCTTGAACTCTTTCAGTGAATTCACCATCACCACCTCCTTAGGCAAACAGTTCCATAGTTTCACTGCTCATACCATAAAGAATCCTCTTCCATGTTTGTGCACAAACCTTCTTTCCCCTAGATGCAGAGGATGTCCCCTCATCACAGTCACAGTCCACTGACCACTGATATACATATATACATATATATATATATATATATATATATATATACAGTACAGACCAAAAGTTTGCACACACCTTCTCATTCAAAGAATTTTCTTTATTTTCATGACTATGAAAATTGTAGATTCGCACTGAAGGCATCAAAACTAAAGTAGCCACCGTTTGCTTTGATTACTGCTTTGCACACGCTTGGCATTCTCTTGATGAGCTTCAAGAGGTAGTCACCTGAAATGGTTTTCACGTCACAGGTGTGCCCTGTCAGGGTTTAATAGGTGGGATTTCTTGCCTTATAAATGGGGTTGGGACCATTAGTTGTGTTGTGGAGAAGTTATGTGGATACACAGCTGATAGTCCTACTGAATAGACTGTTAGAATTTGTATTATCGGAAACAGGCGTCGTTCCACTATAGAACAAAAAAAAGAATGGCGCACCATAGGGTAATAACGTTAAAGATAAATAAAATAGGTATCTCCACTGGGGAGGCTCACCTGATAGAGTTGTGCTAGTTTAGGGGACATGTATCGAATTGCCATAAACTCCTTGCAACGGATGGTGTGCAGCCCGGGATGGATGCTTCTGTTCAGGGATGCCTGGAATCCCGCAGAAAGCCAGTAGTTCAAATAAAAGAAAAGGTATCCCACGGCGCAAAATCACCCAGTAGTTGGAGTAATAAAGATTCTTGTTTATTTAGGCAAGTGGTACAACGCGTTTCGGGGTTTAACCCCTTCTTCAGGTACAATTGTCTTGCATATACAGTCTTGCATACATTTAAATACAGTAAAAAAGACAAAAACACACAAGGGGCGGGGTGAGGCGGGTCAGTGGGCGGTACTGAATAAGCTCTCAAAGCTAGGTGAACAGAAGGGTTAAAACACTCAGCTACTTATCGAACTTATTTTTAATATGTGACTTTAATGTCCCTAATCAGAGGGAGATCTTTCACAGTGATGCGATTTCTATTATTTGTTGTAGTCTAGATACAATTAAGTGTAGGATTCCGGGTGGTGCAGGACCTTAAGATGTCATGTGATACGATCACATGACTATACCATGTGACCGCCGTCAGTGGGAGACCGCGGACGTCTGGGAAAAAGCGGCCGCTGGATGCAATGCCGCCGGTCACGTGTTGAGAGACGTCAAACTCCGTCTCTAGGTAACCAGACGCTACGGCTGCGTCAGAGAGGGGGAGTGTCAGGCCGGACTGGCTTGAAGAGCAGTGCATTCGTGCTGCACAGGCTAAACGCAATGAGACCTAGCAGTGCAATTCTTGCTGCACAGGCTAAACGCAATAGGACCTATTAGGGGGACATGATTTTGGACTAAACAATGATGAATATTAGATGAATATTAGAATGATAAATATTAGATAATTAAAATATTAGCTAAATAGCATTAAGAACCACTAAAACTGATATTAAGCTATATTAAGAAAAAATCTGAGGGTTAGAAGGTAAAAAATGTTCATTTCAGACAGCTGATAATCTAAAGTGTAATAATTGGAAATAAACTGAATTAAAAAAAATGTATAAATTGGAATAAATATATATATTTAATGTATATGACACATCTATTCATTTCATAGGGTGGCAAAAGGAACGGGATACGAGGAAAATAAATTAAATGTGATTTCAACGTCATTATAATGTCTGGTTTACTTAGATGACTTTATAATGTCTGGTTTATTAGATGCTATAGGGGGGAGGGTTGACGGAAAGTGGTTGTCCACTGTTGATATAAGAGAGGAAAAGGGACACAACATAGGTTAAACACGGAAGGGATTGTTGGGGCTAAGGTATTAGCATAACAGGGGGGGGGGGAATACTGGGTTTCATAATTGATTTCAAAAGCCTCATTCAGGCCATATGGTTTGAGGCAGTTTAATTTATATATCCAGAACATCTCGCGTTTCCTCAAAGTCTGGATGATATTATATCCGTTTGATCGGACTTGCTCGATCGGGGTCACCGTGAATCCCAAAGAAGAACCTTGGTGATGGATAGTAGCATGTCTGGAGATGCTATGCTGGAGGATTTTTTTTTTTCACATTGGATCTGTGCTTATTGAGTCGATTGCGCAAAGTCTGAATGGTGCGCCCTACATAACGGAGATTGCAAGGGCATGTGATAAGGTAAATGATGTTGGATGATCCACAATTTAGTTCGTCCTTAATTTTAAAAGATTCCTCATTTCGGCCCAAAAAAGAAGTGGTGATATTTAGGGATCTGCAGCAGAGGCATCTTGGTTGGTTACATCTATAGCTCCCCGGAGTCTTGATACCAACTTGGCTGGCTACATCTTCAAGTTTTTTCTTCAGTTTGCTTGGGGATAGCATATTTTTTTGTGTTTTTGCTCGTCTGAATACTAGAGACGGTTGTTTTGTTATCTCAGAGTTCAGGAACGGATCTTTTCTTAGGATATACCAATGCCTAGACAGAATTTTACGGATATCTATGTGGTTGCTGTTATAAGTGGTTAGAAAATTAGTATTGTGGTATTTGGTATCATTTTGTTTCTTGCTTCCTACCAAACATTCAAGTTGTGTCAGCGCTTTTGCCTTATTAAAAGCTGTATCTATGACATCTGTCGGATAGCCCTTTTGTAGGAATCTAGACCGAATTACATCACTTTGTGTAACAAAATCTTCGTTCCTGGAGCAGTTACGCCTAATTCGCTTAAATTGACTATACAGAATGTTTTTCTTCCACTTCTTGAAGTGCTCACTTGAATAGTCCAAGTAACTGTTACAGTCCACTTCTTTAAAAATTGTTTGTGTGTTAATGGATCCCTCATTTATATGCAATTCCAGGTCGAGATATTCAGCTTTGGATTTGTCACTTATGCCTGAGAAAGTGAGACCCCAATCGGTGGAATTCAGCTCCTTAATAAAATCGTTTATTGTTAAAAGGTCACCTTCACAAATTAAAATCAAATCGTCGATGTAACGACGGTAAAAAATTATATTCCGTGTCCAATATTTTGATTTGTAAATAAAAGTATCCTCAAAAGCCCCCATAAAAAGATTAGCAAAACTGGGTGCGAAACGCGTACCCATCGCGGTTCCTTTGGTCTGTAAGTATAAATTATCTTCAAACTTAAAAATATTATGAGTCAGAATAAAATCAATGCTCCTTAGGATAAAATCATTTTGTTCATCTGGTAATAGGTCATCAGTATCTAGAAAGCCTTTTACGCATTTTATACCCAGTTCATGCTTGATATTCGAATAGAGTGATGTGAACGTCTAGGGTCAGCCAATAGTATGTTTCTTTCCATTCGATACTCCGTAAGAGTTGTATTAGGGTAGTAGAATCTCTCAGATAAGATGGTAATTGCACTACATATTTTTGTAGAAGGATATCAACGTAGTGAGATAAATTGCACGTGAGTGATGAAATGCCTGAGATGATAGGACGGCCGGGGGGATTCGAGATACTTTTATGGATTTTTGGTAAATGGTAAAAGGTGGCAATAACTGGATTTGTGACATGGATATAGTTAAATTCCTTTTTACTCAGAATATGAGATGATGAGTTGATGAGAGCTTTGAATGACTGTTGATGTTCCGTGAGGGGGTTTTCGGTCAACTGTTGATAATATTCCGTGTCGGACAAAATCCGATTTGCCTCCTTGATATAGTCATTCCTATCTTGGAGGACAATGCCACCCCCTTTGTCCTCATTGCGGATTATTAAATCCGGATTATCCTGAAGCTGTTTGATAGCCAGTTTCTCTTTGGCACTGAGATTGTGTTTCTCAATTGGTAATTTGTCGACTGATCTAAAATCATCTAAGACCAGATCATAAAAAGTTTCTATAAAATTCCCCCTATGGTGTAGAGGGTAAAAATTAGACCGTGGTCTCAGATCAGTATTGATGAAACGATCTTGGGGTGTGGACTCTGCTAATGCTTCCATTTGCTCTGCCTCTTTTTTATGTTTCGTTGTGATGTTAAAGTGTCTCCTTAGAGTGAGGTTTCTAATAAAGTTGTGTAGGTCGAGGAAGAGGTTAAATCCATCTGCTTTTGCAGATGGACAGAATGAAAGGCCTTTGGATAGAACCTTTTCTTCTTCATGGTTCAATGTGTAACTAGAAAGGTTGAAGATCTTTCTCTCTTTCTTCTGATTGCGTGCTGGTTTCAGATTCTTCTTTTGGGCTTGGCCCCCCCTACTTCCTCTCCTACATTTTTTCTTTTTAGATTTTTGGTTCCCAACGGACGGAAGTAGTTGGTAATCGTGACCGTGGTTAGGCTTTTCAGTATTGGGTAGGCTGAGACTGGTGTAAGTAGGGGGGGTAAAGATAAAAAAGATAGCTGGCCCTTTGTCATCTGTAGAGAGAGATCAGAGAGGGCCTTGGCTCCAAGGTCTAGATCTGTATCTAGACAGGTTTGTCCTGTTGGTGGCGTTGTGATTCCTGTAGGAGCGGTGCCTGGTTTGGTGGGGGACTCAGTGAGTATTGTAAGTAATGAATCCAATTCTACTGATGTTGATCGTATCACATGACATCTTAAGGTCCTGCACCACCTGGAATCCTACACTTAATTGTATCTAGACTACAACAAATAATAGAAATCGCATCACTGTGAAAGATCTCCCTCTTATTAGGGACATTAAAGTCACATATTAAAAATAAGTTCGATAAGTAGCTGAGTGTTTTAACCCTTCTGTTCACCTAGCTTTGAGAGCTTATTCAGTACCGCCCACTGACCCGCCTCTACCCCGCCCCTTGTGTGTTTTTGGCGGTTTTTTATACTGTATTTAAATGTATGCATTTTTACCTGTATGTATGCAAGACAATTGTACCTGAAGAAGGGGTTAAACCCCGAAACGCGTTGTACCACTTGCCTAAATAAACAAGAATCTTTATTACTCCAACTACTGGGTGATTTTGCGCCGTGGGATACCTTTTCTTTTATTAGAATTTGTATTATGGCACAAAAAAAGCAGCTATGTAAAGAAAAACGAGTGGCCATCATTACTTTAAGAAATGAAGGTCAGTCAGTCCGAAAAATTGGGCAAACTTTGAAAGTGTCCCAAAGTGCAGTCACAAAAACCATCAAGCGCTACAAAGAAACTGGCTCACATGCGGACCGCCCAAGCAAAGGAAGACCAAGAGTCACCTCTGCTGAGGAGGATAAGTTCATCCGAGTCACCAGCCTCAGAAATCGCAGGTTAACAGCAGCTCAGATTAGAGACCAGGTCAATGCCACACAGAGTTCTAGCAGCAGACACATCTCTAGAACAACTGTTAAGAGGAGACTGTGTGAATCAGGCCTTCATGGTACAATATCTGCTAGGAAACCACTGCTAAGGACAGGCAACAAGCAGAAGAGACTTGTTTGGGCTAAAGAACACAAGGAATGGACATTAGACCAGTGGAAATCTGTGCTTTGGTCGGATGAGTCCAAATTTGAGATCTTTGGTTCTAACCACCGTGTCTTTGTGTGATGCAGAAAAGGTGAACGGATGGACTCTACATGCCTGGTTCCCACCATGAAGCATGGAGGAGGAGGTGTGATGGTGTGGCGGTGCTTTGCTGGTGACACTGTTGGGGATTTATTCAAAATTGAAGGCATACTGAACCAGCATGGCTACCACAGCATCTTGCAGCGGCATGCTATTCCATCCGGTTTGCGTTTAGTTGGACCATCGTTTATTTTTCAACAGGACAATGACCCCAAACACACCTCCAGGCTGTGTAAGGGCTATTTGACCATGAAGGAGAGTGATGGGGTGCTGCGCCAGATGACCTGGCCTCCATAGTCACCGGACCTGAACCCAATCGAGATGGTTTGGGGTGAGCTGGACCGCAGAGTGAAGGCAAAAGGGCCAACAAGTGCTAAGCATCTCTGGGAACTCCTTCAAGACTGTTGGAAGACCATTTCAGGTGACTACCTCTTGAAGCTCATCAAGAGAATGCCAAGAGTGTGCAAAGCAGTTATCAAAGCAAAAGGTGGCTACGTTGAAGAACCTAGAATATGACATATTTTTAGTTGTTTCACACTTTTTTGTTATGTATATAATTCCACATGTGTTAATTCATAGTTTTGATGCCTTCAGTGTGAATCTACTATTTTCATAGTCATGAAAATAAAGAAAACTCTTTGAATGAGAAGGTGTGTCCAAACTTTTCGTCTGTACTGTATATATATATATATATATATATATATATTAGGAAGCCGCAACGGTCCGTTGTTGACGGAAGGCATGTGTCACCGAGGTTCCTGGCCTCAGTGAAGTAAGAGCCGGTATTTTCAGGTGTCAGCGGCAGCTAATGCTGATTGATACTTTGCTATTTTAGTATAGCTGTATAGCTGATCCAGGACGGCTCTTACTGGGAGTAATCAAAGTAATGGATGGGTGACTACTCCCCACGTTCCAGGCCGGGGGCCGGGTCTTAACAGGCCTAAAAATTGTGATTACCTCTCTCTCACAGAGGAGCTCTGGCAATCGCTGGTGTGGGAAAAGCTGAGACATGTGTATTGTGAGAGCAGTCCGTCTAAAGCCTGCAATTTGACTGCTGGAGCAGAACCACCGACATGGCGAGTTTTTTTTTTTGTTATGCACAAACATTCTACTTGGTGTGAACAAACACCAACCTTGCAAACAGTGTTTTTGTTTGACCCCATGTGTGAATAAACACGGACATTTGAATTATGAACTTGTACTTTGCCTGTTCTGCACCCGCTTATCCCAACTACCAGAGTGAGTCCCCACAATTTTTTTTTTTATAAATATTTATATATATATATATATATATTTATTTATTCCCCTCGGCAACGTTTCAACTGCTCATTGCAGTCTTTCTCAAGCATGCAATTGGTGTCAAAGTATCCACATTCATACCCACAAAGCCTTGTGAGTGAATTAATAAATTCATAAGTGACAATTACATGATCAATTATACATAAAATATTAGGAATACATAATCCAGTGTGAACTAATTAGGTACAGCATATATCAAATCATTAGTGCATATACAGGGAGTGCAGAATTATTAGGCAAGTTGTATTTTTGAGGATTAATTTTATTATTGAACAACAACCATGTTCTCAATGAACCCAAAAAACTCATTAATATCAAAGCTGAATATTTTTGGAAGTAGTTTTTAGTTTGTTTTTAGTTTTAGCTATTTTAGGGGGATATCTGTGTGTGCAGGTGACTATTACTGTACATAATTATTAGGCAACTTAACAAAAAACAAATATATACCCATTTCAATTATTTATTTTTACCAGTGAAACCAATATAACATCTCAACATTCACAAATATACATTTCTGACATTCAAAAACAAAACAAAAACAAATCAGTGACCAATATAGCCACCTTTCTTTGCAAGGACACTCAAAAGCCTGCCATCCATGGATTCTGTCAGTGTTTTGATCTGTTCACCATCAACATTGCGTGCAGCAGCAACCACAGCCTCCCAGACACTGTTCAGAGAGGTGTACTGTTTTCCCTCCTTGTAAATCTCACATTTGATGATGGACCACAGGTTCTCAATGGGGTTCAGATCAGGTGAACAAGGAAGCCATGTCATTAGATTTTCTTCTTTTATACCCTTTATTGCCAGCCACGTTGTGGAGTACTTGGACGCGTGTGATGGAGCATTGTCCTGCATGAAAATCATGTTTTTCTTACCTTGCAGACTTCTTCCTGTACCACTGCTTGAAGAAGGTGTCTTCCAGAAACTGGCAGTAGGACTGGGAGTTGAGCTTGACTCCATCCTCAACCCAAAAAGGCCCCACAAGCTCATCTTTGATGATACCAGCCCAAACCAGTACTCCACCTCCACCTTGCTGGTGTCTGAGTCGGACTGGAGCTCTCTGCCCTTTACCAATCCAGCCATCTGGCCCATCAAGACTCACTCTCATTTCATCAGTCCATAAAACCTTAGAAAAATCAGTCTTGAGATATTTCTTGGCCCAGTCTTGACGTTTCAGCTTGTGTGTCTTGTTCAGTGGTGGTCGTCTTTCAGCCTTTCTTACCTTGGCCATGTCTCTGAGTATTGCACACCTTGTGCTTTTGGGCACTCCAGTGATGTTGCAGCTCTGAAATATGGCCAAACTGGTGGCAAGTGGCATCTTGGCAGCTGCACGCTTGACTTTTCTCAGTTCATGGGCAGTTATTTTGCGCCTTGGTTTTTCCACACGCTTCTTGCGACCCTGTTGACTATTTTGAATGAAACGCTTGATTGTTCGATGATCACGCTTCAGAAGCTTTGCAATTTTAAGAGTGCTGCATCCCTCTGCAAGATATCTCACTATTTTTGACTTTTCTGAGCCTGTCAAGTCCTTCTTTTGACCCATTTTGCCAAAGGAAAGGAAGTTGCCTAATAATTATGCACACCTGATATAGGGTGTTGATGTCATTAGACCACACCCCTTCTCATTACAGAGATGCACATGACCTAATATGCTTAATTGGTAGTAGGCTTTCGAGCCTATACAGCTTGGAGTAAGACAACATGCATAAAGAGGATGATGTGGTCAAAATACTCATTTGCCTAATAATTCTGCACGTAGTGTACATTGTGAAACCATAATAACTAATCCTCAAGAAATTGCTAACATTTATCCGGGCCAAAAACATGACGCCCGTGTGAAAGAGGCCTTAATCTATCCAGATTCATCTGTAGCAGTATACACACCTCTTCCGTGTTAATTACTTTTCACAGTTTAGTGTCATCTGCAAAAGGTATAAATCCAATAGTCTGAGCTAGAAATTTCAGTTTTTGGCCTATTACCTATAAAAAATAATAATCTTTATTTCGCTCTTAGATAAAATATCCAAAAAGAAAAGAAAAAACTACTTAGTGATTATTTACAGAAAAGCCTTATGTGAGATATAAAGTCATCAAAAGCATTAGTATTATCTCTTTTGTTTATAATATACATAATTTTAATCTCTTATTTTTTCTATATGTATTACTTATGAGAAGATTTGGACTTAATTCTGTATAAGAGCATTAGGATGTGTTATTTTTCACACTATCTTTGCTCTTTATTGATTGTCACTTTTTACCCTGTTTCTTGCTGCCTGATTACAGGGAAGACATATCATTGTCCTGGATATTCTTTGGTTATAACAGTTGTATCAGTTTTCAGCAACTGTATCCGTTTCAAAGTGTTACTCTGTGCACACAGAGTCTGTACTTCACAATAAAGTCGCTACATAAATTCTCCCCTGCTATCAGGGATTTCAGGCATACAGTGTTCATTTTAGGACATGGTCAGATATCATAGTCAAGTATCAAAACAATGCCAATGTGACACCTGACCCTGACACCTAACCCGGACACCTGACCCTGATACTTGACCCTGACACCTGACTCTCACATCTGAGTTTGACTTATGCTCTTCATAGGTCAGGGTCAAAGTGAGAACGAGTTATAGATATACTATGTATTTGTATGCTAAATCACACAACCAAAGTACGTCTATTGCTCAGCTTATAGTTCTGTGCCTAAAATGCTGTAAGCTAACACAATGCATTGTTTAATGAGTGCATAGCTGATAGCTCAGCGTTAAAGCAATTGCCTCATACCCAGTGTTTCTGTGTTCAAAACCCCTTTAAGCCTCAATTTTTTTTTTTTCATTTTTACATTTTATTAAGCCCTAAATAAGAGGCAAATTTAAATGATGACGCTGATATCGGACTTCCTTCACTTGTCAGTGTGACAAACAATTTTAGGTTTACCGTGGTTTTCAATGCTACATCACATAGATTAACAAAAATCCTAAGGTCATACAAGGCAAGCTGGTATCTCAGTGGTAATGTCATTGCTCCATGTCCAGGCTTTTGGTGTGCAAAACCCCTTTCAGCTTCCCCAAATTTTTTTTACATTTTATTAAGCCCTAGATAAGAGGCAAAATTTAAAAGATGTGTGACGCTGATATCTGACTTCCTTCACTTGTCAGTGTCGCAAAGGATTTTAGGTTTACTGTGTTTTTGGTATACTACATCTCATAGATCAAAAAAATCAACACCTTTGGTGTCTAAAGCTATAGCTTAGTGGTAAGATACTTGCTTTGCAACATCCGAAACGGTGACAACCACTACCCCATGATCGATACCTTTGTATTGTATCCCTAGCGCATTCCCAAATATACCCACCTGGGAGATTATCACCAACCTCCTAAAAATGACCAAGATAAACGTACGTGAGAACCAATGATGTGCAAAGCTACGGAATAGGCCAGGGAAATATCTCAACTGGGTCTCCAGCATCACCGCGCCCCTGGCACAACTCTATACCAACCACCTGGAATCCCGGATCCCGTTCCAGAAACTTCCACCTCTCGACAACCAAAAAACGCCCACCGGGCCGAGGTCCTCTCTCCGATCCCACAGAAGATAACCGAAAGGCCAACCAGCAAACCGCCGAACACCACGACCTGAAAGAAAAAACAATTAGCCTGAGCAGCCACCACTTAGAGGATCGATCATATAACTAGCCACAGAATACCTCTATCCCATACAAATGATTTTTTTTTTATTCTCACCTTCTAATTATGTATCAATTAGTTATATATTTTCATTTTCCTCATTTATTTATTCTTTGAAATGTAAAACCACAGAGGAAAAAACCACGCTGAGGAAAAGGAATTGAAGCCCCACCATAGTAAAGTCACAACCGAATAACCAACAAACCGCCGAATCGAAACCGGGCGGGAGAGGAGGTACACACCACCTAGATTCACTGGATCGTACTGTATAGACGGGCCCTAAGCCCAATAAAACTATTACCCCATAAAAAACAGGGATAAACCAAACGCTGTGCGGCCTAGAATGAAGAGACAAACATCTTGGATGAAATAGCAATAAGGCAAAACAAAGGCTGAAGGAGGCGAAACATGACCTACCAAAGTAAATACTCACTTATTACAACTGCATCGCCAGCCGTAAATTGGAACGATGCATGAAAATTATATTTTGGAGGGTCAGCATGCCGGCCTGTGAAGGCCACAAGAGGACCAATCAGCGTGTCTGATCCGCTCCAAAACCGACAAGAACGGGGATACGAAAGACTGCAGATAAAAAAGAAATTTCAAGAATTGCGTTCGCACCTATTTTAATGCTCTACCCTGAGCGACGAACAAACGGACCCGGATATACGCTTCCGTCTAACTTCCAGTTATACCTGAGACCCGGCTCCTGCAATATACACCCAAATAGAGGCAGCGGAGCCGCGTACAAACCCTGAACCGCTGCGCCCAATACCGCCGAGCCAAACAACACAGCTGCACTAGAATAAGGCCTCCTGTACCGCACACATCGCGGGTATCCCCCTTGGATTCGCCCCTACTGAAACCCACCGAACTGCAACTCCTATAACACTGGACCTGAGGCAATTGAAATACAAACAAGCAAAAATTTGTGAGAGAATCAGAACTCATCATAGCCCAGAGCTTAGAAAATAGTAAATATACAAAGTCATCTCTATTACTGAATGTTTCTGCCAGGATTCAAACACCGCCCTGGAATACCAGCAACAATTATGGCAACCACTACACAAGAGGGATATTTTTCCATTCCTTTTTTTTATTTTATTTTTTTGCCCCAGTATATATGAATAACCATGCCACATATGACAGTATTGAAAGCACAACTAGAACAGATTAAATAATTATTATTAGTATCATATATTTATATTTTAATTTCCATTTTTTTTTTTTTTTTTTTTTTTTTTTTTAAATACACACGGCATAGTGCCAAAGGTAGGAGCCCAACAGGAAGTACTACTTTACACAGGAAAGGAACCAAATATACTATTTTCATTACATTATTACGGAATATGCGAAATACCACCGCATATTATGTTTATGTCATCCCTTGTATATCTATACCATACTCCATCTTATTCTAATTTATTTATCATTATTATTCTTATTATTTTTTTTTTTATGTTTTCTTATATTATATTATTATATATATATAATTTATTTTATTTTTTTATATATATATATATACCCATCTACCGGGAATGAACCAGTGGGAGCTATACTCAAGGAGGGTCACTATACCGATGGCTAAAGAAGTACCTAGCCATAATCAGCTAAAATAAAACCCTTTGTATCGTGGGTAAAGAAATAACCGAAATTGAACCCCAGCCAACAGTAAAAACCTGCACACCACAGTATAGAATAACTCCCCGTATATAAAAAGTAACCGCTGGAGAACCAACGTGAAAACAAGTAAATGTTTTTTTTTTTATTATTTTTTTTCATTTTTTGAGGCTGAAAGCGGTTTGAATTAAGAAATCCTGAATGTTTTAGCTACCAGCTTGCCAAATATAACCTTCATTAATAGCCTATATGGGGTATTGAACCCAAGAACACTGCATGCAAAACAAGTGTCTCGACACTGAGCTATAGCTCTAGATACCCTAAGCATGTACCCACACAGCCAGAAGAGCGCCTAGAGTACAAACATACGCGACACTATATATCACAAATTAAAACCCATAGCATACCATCTATAGAACGAGCATACGGCGTACGAGATACGCGAGCGGATATAGAACTAAAGTTCTTAAACTCCCAACCCCATCCCTTAGGTAACGAACTAATTTTAACTATATTTTATTTAACAAATTATTATTTTTTGTATCGCTATATACTGTAACGCTATAAAGTAGGAAGCTAAAAGAAATACAAGAGTTATAAACCCCAAAACGTCCACATGAAATTACGTAACGCTGATATAAAAGAATGACTCGGGGAATTATTTTTATTTATTTTTTATTTATTTTTTATATAGGGTGCATGCATCCAAGCGTGCACCGGTACTCACCAGGCGTAGTGCAATCAGGGACGGCGCCACCGAAGTAGCAAGTACAAGAACTGCAACCCAAAGGGCCACTACAGTGACCAGGCTGAATAGATGGTAGGCACCTGCCTCTTACGGTTCCGAATGCAAAATCAGACCAGACTCCTCAGACGCACCCGACATACCATCAGAAGACGACGGTGAGCGCCGCCTGAAGGAACTGGGGCGCCTACTTCCACCAGAAGCGGCGACGGGCCCGGCGCTTGCGGGACCCACGTTGGCCTTGACGTTGGACACCTGCGAAGGAGGAAAAAACACAAAGCAACCCCTGCTCCTGGGGTTGGGAGAGGAGGGCGGGAGATACAAACAGGCAAAACCTGAGACCCATAGTGCCCCATGGTTTAGGAGGGCACTAATTAATAAATCCGCATCAGTAATCCGCTGTACAGGCAATATGAAATATGTGGCACAGTAGGCGGCAGCAGAGCTACAACACGAATTATGAATGGAAAGGGAGAAGCTACACAGCAACCCTGGCTACAGTAAGGGGCGGTGCTAGGGCCACCGTGGTGCTGGAGCCGGTCCTTGGTGCCTAGGGGGCCACATAAAAAACTGTTCATGTGTACAGAACCCCATGAGCCCCACTAGTGGGAGGGAAAGGGGTAGGGGGCGGTAAGGGATGCTTAGGTGTTGGGGGCGAAAAAACTCCCTATGCCCCCACCACCGATCATAATAGTCAGCCAAAGGCGATGTGTAGGGGCTAAAAAGGGGGGGGTAGGGATACAGTGCGGTGCTGCGAGACCCTGCAGGTCGATCAATAGAGGGACGCAGGTCAGATTAGGACTGCAATGTAGAGGGGGGAAGGAATGGGGGTGCCGTGCGGATCGCAGGTCCCTTGCTTAGGTGGTGAGGCTGCTCGCATAGTGCGGCAGCTCCTGGCCATGCCTGTCAAATGGAGCGGGAAGGGGGGGGCGGGAGCCACCGCCGGCACCACTGCCTAAGCGCCGGGGCTGCTCGCATGATGCGGCAGCTCCCGGCAAGTTCAGTAAAATGGACGCAGAGCAGGGAGCGGGGAGGGAGCGGGGAGGGGGCGGGGATCACCGCCGACCCCATCGCTTAAGTGCCGGGGCTGCACGCATGATGCGGCAGCTCCCGGCCAGAACCATGAATAGGAGCGGGGGGGGGGGGGGGGTGCCAGGGAGAGCCGGTAACGCTCACAAATGAGCCGGCCAACCCTCACCCTCCACATGCAACTCGCCGGGAGGCCAAGAGGCAGCAACTCCCGCAGAAACTTGGAGTGGACAGAGCAAAGAGGGAGCATACCTCTACAATCTTTGCTTCCACTTGCAAGAGGAAGTGCAGGAGCAGGGGGAGGGGTATATGTACCTTCAGGATTCCTGCACCGCCCCCATCCTGTCTAAGGAGATTCCACCAGAGAATTAACCCCTTAATGGCCGTCCTAATCCACGACTACTTAAACCTTAAATAACGGGGCCAGCTCCCAGAATGTCCTAAAGGGGGGAATGGGGGGGAGGAGGACCATCAGTCCCTAAGCACCCTCCCTATACAGTCGGGCGCTTGCCATGGGTTGAGCTGTGCAGGGAAAGAGGTCAGGAATAAGTTAGGAGGTGACCCTTCCCCCGTCTCTCGTCCAGAGCCTGGTTGGTGTGTTATCTTTTGTACTGAGTGCACGTCCGTCGTGACATTATAATCCGCCATACTGTGACGGCCATTGCTCTGCGCTTTTGTGATGGCGTCAATTGATGCACTGGTTGACCGCATGCAGGGTTCATCCCTAGAGGTTGCGGATCTGCGTAGTTCGGTCACACAGTGTCAGAGGGTGCTGGCAGCAGGTACAGGCCAAATTGTTGGGGAGCCTAAAGTCGCTCTTCCTGAGAAATTTGCAGGGGGTACTGATGATTTTTTCCGCTTCAAAGAGTCATGTAAATTGTACTTTCGATTGTGCCCATTTTCTTCAGGTAATGAAGATCAGAGGGTGGGTATCATCATGTCTTTGCTTAAAGGGGACGCGTAATCCTGGGCTTTTTCTCTGCCGCCCGGTTCTCTGGCCCTCCGGTCGGTGGAGGAATTTTTTAAAGCCCTGGGATTGATTTACGATGACCCAGATCGAGTTTCGTTGGCAGAATCAAAATGACGTAACTTACTACAGGGTAAACATACGGCTGAGGTTTACTGCACAGAGTTTAGGAGGTGGGCTACTGAGTCGGGTGGAACGATACGTATTCAGTTTTGTCAGGGGTTATCTGAAAGCTTGAAAGATGCCCTGGCTTTTCCTGAATACCCAGATACTTTGAAGAATGCAATGTCTTTGGCTATACGTTTGGATAGACGTATCAGAGAGAGGTGTAAGGGTCCCTCTGTGCAGGGGATTCCTCCCGCGTGTGGTTTTGCTTCACCAGCTGCCCAGGTTGATATTGCTTGTTACTCTGGGGTAGGAGAGGAACCCATGCAGTTAGGTCAGATATCTGGCCATTCTGATAGTAGAGACTTTCGAAAAGTGCAGAATCTATGTTTCTTTTGTGGGAAGAGGGATCATTTTATTTTTTCTTGTCCTTATGTTAAACCACAGGGTGAAGAGATAAAGAAAAAAGAGAAAAAGAAAACTCCCCTCACACTTGGTTGTATGAATGGTATGGATGAGCAGACTGGTATGCAAGCTCCCTGCAGTTCCCGTTTTCTCCTTTCAGCTATGGTGGCGCTAGAGTCTAGAAATGTGTTTGTTGATGTTTTCCTTGATTGTGGTGCTGGGGTAAATTTAATTGACTTTCTTTTTCTTCAGGGCCTGGGACTAAGTACTTGCACGTTAGAGAACGAGATTCGTGTTTTTGCAATTGATTCTTCCCCTCTTTCTCAAAGGAGCCTTACTCACATTGTTCATGGTATTCATTTAAGGGTGGGTGATTCACATGCTGAGATTATTTCTTGTTTTGTCATGAAGGATTTGCCAGCTCCAATAGTTTTGGGGTTGCCATGGTTGTCTAGACATAACCCAATTATAGACTGGCAAGCGAGACAAATCATTGGTTGGAGCAAGTTTTGTTCGGATAATTGTCTTGTCACATCTATCGCTGAAGTGTCCATTACGGCCTTGCCTCAGTATCTCTCGGACTTTTCAGATGTCTTTTCGGAGGGTGGGGCTCAGGAATTGCCCCCTCATCGAGACTATTATTGTCCAGTTAATCTCATTCCGGGTGCTAAGTTGCCTAAGTCTCGGCTTTACAACCTCTCTCAACCCGAGAGAGAGGTCATGCGAAAGTATGTCGCTGAGAGTTTGGCAAAGGGTCATATCAGACCATCTAAGTCTCCTGTGCCAGTAGGTTTGTTCTTCGTGAAGAAGAAAAATGGATCACTGAGACCGTGTTTGGATCTCCGGGAGTTGAAACGTATTACAGTCCGGGATCCATATCCCCTGCCTTTAATCTCTGATCTTTTTGATCAGATTGTTGGAGCCAAGGTGTTCTCCAAGTTGGATTTGAGAGGAGCATACAATCTGATCAGGATCAAGGATGGGGATGAGTGGAAAACGGCCTTCAATACGCACAAGGGTCATTTTGAGAACCTGGTAATGCCTTTTGGGTTGAGGAATGCGCCAGCGGTATTTCAGCAATTCGTCAATGATATTTTTCATCACTTGGTGGGGAGGTTCGTAGTAGTTTACCTAGATGACATCTTAATTTATTCTCCTGATCTGAAGACCCATCAGGATCATGTGAGACAGGTTTTGACGATCCTTCGGGAGAATAAGTTATATGCTAAACTGGAGAAATGTTTGTTTGCGGTGCAAGAGCTTCCGTTCTTGGGATACATGCTTTCTGATTCCGGTTTTTCTATGGACCCCGAAAAGGTCCGGGCGGTTCTGGAGTGGGACCGACCGGAGAATCAGAAAGCTTTGATACGGTTCTTGGAGTTTACAAATTATTATAGAAAATGTATTTCTATGCATTCTCGTGCAGCCGGATGTATCTCAGCCATTCGTGGTGGAGGTTAATGCATCAGAGGTGGGGGTTGGGGCAGTGCTTTCTCAGGGTTCTTCTCCTGGCAAGTGGGTCCCGTGTGCCTTCTTCTCCAGGAAGCTCTCGGTCGCCGAGAGGAATTATGATGTTGGAGATAGGGAGTTGTTGGCTATCAAGTTGGCCTTTGAGGAATGGCGTCACTGGTTAGAGGGGGCGTCTCACCCCGTTACGGTGTATACAGACCATAAGAATTTGTCTTACCTGCAATCTGCCAAGCGTCTGAACCCTAGACAGGCCAGATGGTCATTGTTTTTTACCAGGTTCAATTTCGTGGTTACCTTTCGCCCTGGGGTTAAGAACGTCAAGGCAGATGCCTTGTCTCGCAGCTTTCCTGGAGGAGGTGATTCAGAAGATCCAGTGCCGATTTTGGTGGATAGGGTGGTGGTCTCCGCTCTGTACCCTGAATTGGAGATGGAGGTATTGGGAGCTCAGGAGGGGGCTCCTTGTTCGTGTCCCCCAGGGAGGTTGTTTGTTCCTGAGGGCCTACGATTAGAGTTGAGCGAACACCTGGATGTTCGGGTTCGAGAAGTTCGGCCGAACATCCCGGAAATGTTCGGGTTCGGGATCCGAACCCGATCCGAACTTCGTCCCGAACCCGAACCCCATTGAAGTCAATGGGGACCCGAACTTTTCGGCACTAAAAAGGCTGTAAAACAGCCCAGGAAAGAGCTAGAGGGCTGCAAAAGGCAGCAACATGTAGGTAAATCCCCTGCAAACAAATGTGGATAGGGAAATGAATTAAAATAAAAATTAAATAAATAAAAATTAACCAAAATCAATTGGAGAGAGGTTCCATAGCAGAGAATCTGGCTTCCCGTCACCCACCACTGGAACAGTCCATTCTCAGATATTTAGGCCCCGGCACCCAGGCAGAGGAGAGAGGTCCCGTAACAGACAATCTGGCTTCATGTCAGCAGAGAATTAGTCTGCATGTCATAGCAGAGAATGAGGCTTCACGTCAGCCACCACTGCAACAGTCCATTGGCATATATTTAGGCCCAGCACCCAGGCAGAGGAGGGAGGTCCCGTAACAGAGAATCTGTCTTCATGTCAGCAGAGAATCAGTCTGCATGTCATAGCAGAGAATGAGGCTTCACGTCAGCCACCACTGCAACAGTCCATTGGCATATATTTAGGCCCAGCACCCAGGCAGAGGAGAGAGGTCCCGTAACAGACAATCTGGCTTCATGTCAGCAGAGAATCAGTCTTCATATCATAGCAGAGAATCAGGCTTCACGTCACCCACCACTGTAAGAGTCCATTTTCATAAATTTAGGCCCAGCACACAGGCAGAGGAGAGAGGTCCCGTAACAGAGGATCTGGCTTCATGTCAGCAGAGAATCAGTCTGCATGTCATAGCAGAGAATCAGGCTTCACGTCACCCAACATTGGAACAGTCCATTGGCATATATTTAGGCCCCGGCACCCAGACAGAGGAGAGGTTCATTCAACTTTGGGTAGCCTCGCAATATAATGGTAAAATGAAAATAAAAATAGGATTGAATGAGGAAGTGCCCTGGAGTCCAATAATATATGGTTAAGGGGAGGTAGTTAATGTCTAATCTGGACAAGGGACGGACAGATCCTGTGGGATCCATGCCTGGTTCATTTTTATGAACGTCAGCTTGTCCACATTGGCTGTAGACAGGCGGCTGCGTTTGAGGCCTAGTATTTAGGCGCTGGGTGACCGGTATGGATTTAGTGACAGAATTAGACTTGGAAATGCACAGAAGCGTGTGTGTGAAGTTATTCTGAATGACCCTATGTGCACCTTCAATATTATATACCCTTTTAGGGATAGATTTCAAATAGCTCTGATATAGCAGAAACCACTAAATTATGAAATTGCTAAATTGGGAATTGTACTTCAACCCAGAACAAAAAATGTGCTTTGACGGACACTAAATATCTTGCCCAGCAACAACAGTACAGCGGTGGGTAACGAGAGATTTAGAGGGATTTAAATTTGAGGCCTAGTATTTAGGCGCTGGGTCACCGGTATGGATTTAGTGACAGAATTAGACTTGGAAATGCACAGAAGCGTGTGTGTGAAGTTATTCTGAATGACCCTATGTGCACCTTCAATATTATATACCCTTTTAGGGATAGATTTCAAATAGCTCTGATATAGCAGAAACCACTAAATTATGAAATTGCTAAATTGGGAATTGTACTTCAACCCAGAACAAAAAATGTGCTTTGACGGACACTAAATATCTTGCCCAGCAACAACAGTACAGCGGTGGGTAACGAGAGATTTAGAGGGATTTAAATTTGAGGCCTAGTATTTAGGCGCTGGGTCACCGGTATGGATTTAGTGACAGAATTAGACTTGGAAATGCACAGAAGCGTGTGTGTGAAGTTATTCTGAATGACCCTATGTGCACCTTCAATATTATATACCCTTTTAGGGATAGATTTCAAATAGCTCTGATATAGCAGAAACCACTAAATTATGAAATTGCTAAATTGGGAATTGTACTTCAACCCAGAACAAAAAATGTGCTTTGACGGACACTAAATATCTTGCCCAGCAACAACAGTACAGCGGTGGGTAACGAGAGATTTAGAGGGATTTAAATTTGAGGCCTAGTATTTAGGCGCTGGGTCACCGGTATGGATTTAGTGACAGAATTAGACTTGGAAATGCACAGAAGCGTGTGTGTGAAGTTATTCTGAATGACCCTATGTGCACCTTCAATATTATATACCCTTTTAGGGATAGATTTCAAATAGCTCTGATATAGCAGAAACCACTAAATTATGAAATTGCTAAATTGGGAATTGTACTTCAACCCAGAACAAAAAATGTGCTTTGACGGACACTAAATATCTTGCCCAGCAACAACAGTACAGCGGTGGGTAACGAGAGATTTAGAGGGATTTAAATTTGAGGCCTAGTATTTAGGCGCTGGGTCACCGGTATGGATTTAGTGACAGAATTAGACTTGGAAATGCACAGAAGCGTGTGTGTGAAGTTATTCTGAATGACCCTATGTGCACCTTCAATATTATATACCCTTTTAGGGATAGATTTCAAATAGCTCTGATATAGCAGAAACCACTAAATTATGAAATTGCTAAATTGGGAATTGTACTTCAACCCAGAACAAAAAATGTGCTTTGACGGACACTAAATATCTTGCCCAGCAACAACAGTACAGCGGTGGGTAACGAGAGATTTAGAGGGATTTAAATTTGAGGCCTAGTATTTAGGCGCTGGGTCACCGGTATGGATTTAGTGACAGAATTAGACTTGGAAATGCACAGAAGCGTGTGTGTGAAGTTATTCTGAATGACCCTATGTGCACCTTCAATATTATATACCCTTTTAGGGATAGATTTCAAATAGCTCTGATATAGCAGAAACCACTAAATTATGAAATTGCTAAATTGGGAATTGTACTTCAACCCAGAACAAAAAATGTGCTTTGACGGACACTAAATATCTTGCCCAGCAACAACAGTACAGCGGTGGGTAACGAGAGATTTAGAGGGATTTAAATTTGAGGCCTAGTATTTAGGCGCTGGGTCACCGGTATGGATTTAGTGACAGAATTAGACTTGGAAATGCACAGAAGCGTGTGTGTGAAGTTATTCTGAATGACCCTATGTGCACCTTCAATATTATATACCCTTTTAGGGATAGATTTCAAATAGCTCTGATATAGCAGAAACCACTAAATTATGAAATTGCTAAATTGGGAATTGTACTTCAACCCAGAACAAAAAATGTGCTTTGACGGACACTAAATATCTTGCCCAGCAACAACAGTACAGCGGTGGGTAACGAGAGATTTAGAGGGATTTAAATTTGAGGCCTAGTATTTAGGCGCTGGGTCACCGGTATGGATTTAGTGACAGAATTAGACTTGGAAATGCACAGAAGCGTGTGTGTGAAGTTATTCTGAATGACCCTATGTGCACCTTCAATATTATATACCCTTTTAGGGATAGATTTCAAATAGCTCTGATATAGCAGAAACCACTAAATTATGAAATTGCTAAATTGGGAATTGTACTTCAACCCAGAACAAAAAATGTGCTTTGACGGACACTAAATATCTTGCCCAGCAACAACAGTACAGCGGTGGGTAACGAGAGATTTAGAGGGATTTAAATTTGAGGCCTAGTATTTAGGCGCTGGGTCACCGGTATGGATTTAGTGACAGAATTAGACTTGGAAATGCACAGAAGCGTGTGTGTGAAGTTATTCTGAATGACCCTATGTGCACCTTCAATATTATATACCCTTTTAGGGATAGATTTCAAATAGCTCTGATATAGCAGAAACCACTAAATTATGAAATTGCTAAATTGGGAATTGTACTTCAACCCAGAACAAAAAATGTGCTTTGACGGACACTAAATATCTTGCCCAGCAACAACAGTACAGCGGTGGGTAACGAGAGATTTAGAGGGATTTAAATTTGAGGCCTAGTATTTAGGCGCTGGGTCACCGGTATGGATTTAGTGACAGAATTAGACTTGGAAATGCACAGAAGCGTGTGTGTGAAGTTATTCTGAATGACCCTATGTGCACCTTCAATATTATATACCCTTTTAGGGATAGATTTCAAATAGCTCTGATATAGCAGAAACCACTAAATTATGAAATTGCTAAATTGGGAATTGTACTTCAACCCAGAACAAAAAATGTGCTTTGACGGACACTAAATATCTTGCCCAGCAACAATAGTACAGCGGTGGGTAACGAGAGATTTAGAGGGATTTAAATTTGAGGCCTAGTATTTAGGCGCTGGGTCACCGGTATGGATTTAGTGACAGAATTAGACTTGGAAATGCACAGAAGCGTGTGTGTGAAGTTATTCTGAATGACCCTATGTGCACCTTCAATATTATATACCCTTTTAGGGATAGATTTCAAATAGCTCTGATATAGCAGAAACCACTAAATTATGAAATTGCTAAATTGGGAATTGTACTTCAACCCAGAACAAAAAATGTGCTTTGACGGACACTAAATATCTTGCCCAGCAACAACAGTACAGCGGTAACGAGAGATTTAGAGGGATTTAAATTTGAGGCCTAGTATTTAGGCGCTGGGTGACAGGTATGGGTTTAGTGACAGAATTAGACTTGGAAATACACAGTAGCGGGTGTGTGTGAAGTTATTCTGAATGACCCAATGTGCACCTTCAATATTATATACCCTTTTTGGGATAGATTTCAAATAGCTCTGATATAGCAGGAACCACTAAATTATGAAATTGCTAAATTGGGAATTGTATTTCAACCCAGAACAAGAAATGTGCTTGAACGGACACTAAATAACTCGCCCAGCTACAGCACTAGGGACAGATTTAGCTGGATATAAATTTGAGGCCTAGTATTTAGGCGCTGGGTGACCGGTATGGATTTAGTGACAGAATTAGACTGGGATATGGCCAAAAAATAAACAGACTATTGCTGGTTAAATGCACTTGGTGTGACAGCTTCACCCTGATGTAGGCTTTAGCCAAAAAACAACCACACCATTGAGGGTTAAATGCACTTGGTGACAGGCGCAGCTTGCCCCTGATTTTGTATATGGCCAAAAAATGAACAGACTATTGCTGGTTAAATGCACTTGGTGTGACAGCTTCACCCTGATGTAGGCTTTAGCCAAAAAACAACCACACCATTGAGGGTTAAATGCACTTGGTGACAGGCGCAGCTTGCCCCTGATTTTGTATATGGCCAAAAAATGAACAGACTATTGCTGGTTAAATGCACTTGGTGTCACAGCTTCACCCTGATGTAGGCTTTAGCCAAAAAACAACCACACCATTGAGGGTTAAATGCACTTGGTGACAGGCGCAGCTTGCCCCTGATTTTGTATATGGCCAAAAAATGAACAGACTATTGCTGGTTAAATGCACTTGGTGTGACAGCTTCACCCTGATGTAGGCTTTAGCCAAAAAACAACCACACCATTGAGGGTTAAATGCACTTGGTCGCAGCTTGTGCTGGCGCACCACAAGACACAAAATGGCAGCCGATCACCCCAGAAAAATGAGACTGACAAACGGTCTGTGCAGCCTAAAAACAGTGAGCAATTGAGGATCAGCAGCTCAATGATCCACAGCTGCAGATCGATCAGTTAATCAAGTCCTTTGGAGGAGTTAATCTGCCTAATCTCGCCCTACTGTCGCAGCCGCAACCTCTCCCTACGCTAATCAGAGCAGAGTGACGGGCGGCGCTATGTGACTCCAGCTTAAATAGAGGCTGGGTCACATGGTGCTCTGGCCAATCACAGCCATGCCAATAGTAGGCATGGCTGTGATGGCCTCTTGGGGCAAGTAGTATGACGCTTGTTGATTGGCTGCTTTGCAGCCTTTCAAAAAGCGCCAAGAAAGCGTCACAAAAGCGCCAAGAAAGCGACGAACACCGAACCCGAACCCGGACTTTTACGAAAATGTCCGGGTTCGGGTCCGTGTCACGGACACCCCAAAATTCGGTACGAACCCGAACTATACAGTTCGAGTTCGCTCATCCCTACCTACGATACAAGGTGTTCAAGGAACATCACAATACTGTTCTCGCTGGACATCCTGGTGGTAAGTCCTCCTGTGATCTGGTGTCCCGGAGGTTCTGGTGGCCAGGGTTACGTAAGAGTATTGAGAATTACGTGACAGCTTGTGAAACCTGCGCTCGGTCAAAGGTTGCTCATACTCGACCGCCTGGTTCACTTCTTCCATTGTCTGTTCCATCTCGTCCTTGGACGCATTTGGACCTGCCGAGTTCCCCTGGGAGAACAGTGATTTTGGTGGTAGTCGACCGTTTCAGTAAAATGTCTCACTTTATACCACTAACGAGTCTGCCTAACGCTAAGACTCTTGCGCAGATCTTTGTGGATAATATTGTGAAATTGCACGGTATTCCTTCGGATGTGGTCTCTGATAGGGGCACGCAGTTTGTCTCCAGGTTTTGGAGGGCGTTCTGCTCTCGGCTTGGCATTCAACTTTCTTTCTCGTCGGCTTTTCATCCACAGTCGAATGGTCAGATGGAGCGTACCAATCAAAACCTGGAGACCTACTTGAGGTGCTTTGTGGCTGAGAATCAGGAGGACTGGTCCTCATTCTTGTCCTTAGCAGAATTTGCATTGAATAACCGTAGGCAGGAGTCCACGGGTAAGTCGCCATTTTTTAGCGCATACGGTTTCCATCCTCAGTTTGGTACCTTTTCTGGGTCTTGTTCCTCCGGGATGCCAGAGGAGGAGAGATTCTCTTCTGCCTCGTCCTCTATCTGGCGGAGGATTCAAGGGAATTTGGAGAGGATGGGTGAAAGGTATAAACGAATGGCTGACAGGAGACCTGTGTGTGGGTGATCTGGTGTGGTTGTCCACTAAGAATATCAAGTTGAGAGTGCCATCTTGGAAACTGGGTCTAAGATTTGTTGGTCCGTATAAGATTTCTGCAGTGATCAATCCGGTGGCGTTTTGGCTGGATCTTCCGCAGACTTGGAGGATCCATGATGTCTTTCACAGGCCTTTGCTAAAAAAATATGTTAAACCGGTGGTACCATCGCCATTGCCTCCTCCTCCTGTTCTAGTCGAGGGAAACTTGGAGTTAGAGATCTCCAGGATTCTCGACTTGAGAGTTCTTCAGGGCTCCCTCCAGTACCTGGTGCACTGGAGGGGATACGGTCCTGAGGAGAGGATGTGGGTTCCGGCGTCAGATGTCAACGCCAGCCGACTGGTGAGGGCCTTTCATAGGTCCCATCCGGATAAGGTTGGTCCGGGGTGTCCGGAGGTCACCCGTAGAAGGGGGGGGGGGTACTGTCATGCCCCACTCTGACGATGTGCGGAGGTCGGCCAGGATAGCAGCACGAAGTTAGTGGTTGCTTTGGAGCCGTGCTGGATCCGCCTCTCATCAGGTGCACTGGGTGGAGTCATTAGTTTAAATAGCACACTGCCCAGTGCCCTGAGTGGATTATACTGGGAAGCTTGGAGGGAAGGTTGGCTGTCAGTTCCTGCTCTCAGAGATAAGTGTCGTTTCTAATTTGGTTGTTTGTGTCATCTATTCCATCCAGGTTCTGTGCGAGCAGACTGCTCCTATCTCCCCACTTCACCATCTTAGGGAGTTCATGGTTTTATCAGCCCAGGCTGGAGGACACAGCACACCTACCTTCAAGGTCTTGTGGGCTGAGCAGTGCAGGGAAAGAGGTCAGGAATAAGCTAGGAGGTGACCCTTCCCCCGTCTCTCATCCAGAGCCTGGTTGGTGTGTTATCTTTTGTACTGAGTGCACGTTCGTCGTGACAACCCCTTAATCAGTATTTTTTGGAAGCAGGTATATCGCAGCCCTCACTCAATATTTGGTGAAAGCAGGTATATCAAACACCTTAATAAGTATTTTGGGGAAGCAGGTATATCGCAGACCTCAATTAATATTAGACGAAAACAGGTATATTGAACCCCTTATTCATTATTTTGTGGAAGCAGATATATCGTAGGTAGGGATTAGCGAACCCGAATTTTGGGGTGTCCGTGACACGGACCCGAACATTTTAGTAAAAGTCCGGGTTCGGGGTCGGTGTTCGTCGTTTTCTTGGCGCTTTTTGAAAGGCTGCAAAGCAGCCAATCAACAAGCGTCATACTACTTGCCCCAAGAGGCCGTCACAGCCATGCCTACTATTGGCATGGCTGTGATTGGCCAGTGCAGCATGTGACCCAGCCTCTATTTAAGCTGGAGTCACGTAGCGCCGCACGTCACTCTGCTCTGATCAGTGTAGGGAGAGGTTGCAGCTGCGACTGTTAGGGCGAGATTAGGCAGTGATTAACTCCTCCAAAAGACTGACTGTGTCAGTGATCGATCTACAGCTGTGGATCATTGAACTGCTGCTATTCAATTGCTCACTGTTTTTAGGATGCCTAGAGCGTTTTTCATTCACTTTTTTCTGGGGTGATCGGCGGCCATTTTGTGTCTTGTGGTGCGCCAGCACAAGCTGCCACCAAGTACATTTAACCATCAATAGTGTGGTTACTTTTTGGCTATATCCTACATCAGGGGCAAGCTGTCACCAAGTGCATTTACCATCAATAGTGTGGTTATTTTTTGGCTATATCCTACATATGGGGCAAGCTGTCACCAAGTGCATTTAACCATCAATAGTGTGGTTATTTTTTGGCTATATCCTACATATGGGGCAAGCTTTCACCAAGTGTATTTAACCATCAATAGTGTGGTTATTTTTTGGCTATATCCTACATCAGGGTCAAGCTGTCACCAAGTGCATTTAACCATCAATAGTGTGGTTATTTTTTGGCTATATCCTACATCAGGGTCAAGCTGTCACCAAGTGCATTTAACCATCAATAGTGTGGTTATTTTTTGGCTATATCCTACATCAGGGGCTTGGCTATGCTTGCTATTTTATTGAGGGGTGAAATACAATAGCCAAAATAGCAGTACCCTAAATCTAGTGTTTCAGCTGTGGCCAGCCAATTGTAATTCTGTCTGCTGTCTGGCAAAGGATATATTTTTGTTCAGGGTTAAAATACAATTCCCAACTTAGCAATTTCCTAAATTAGTGGTTTCTGCTGTATCAGGGCTACTTTAAATCTATTCATTAAAAGGGTATATTAGATTCAAGGTGCTGATAGGGTCATTCTCAATAACTTCACACACACGCTACTGTGCAATTCCAAGTCTAATTCTGTCTGTAAACGTATACCTGTCACCCAGCGCCTAAATAATAGGCCTCAAATTTATATTCAGCAAAATCTGTGGTTATTGCTGTGGCTGGTCAAGTTATTTAGTGTCCGTCAAAGCACAGTTTTTGTTCTGGGTTGAAATACAATTCCCAACTTAGCAATTCTCTAAATTAGTGGTTTCTGCAGTATCAGGCCTACTTTTAATCCATCCCTAAAAGGGTATATCAGATTCAAGGTGCTGATAGGGTCATTCTCAATAACTTCACACACACGCTACTGTGCAATTCCAAGTCTAATTCTGTCTGTAAACGTATACCTGTCACCCAGCGCCTAAATAATATGCCTCAAATTTATATTCAGCTAAATCTGTCGTTACTGCTGTGCCTTTATTAGTGTAATACGGTACCTAAATAGACAGCCAGATAGTGTTAGGTGTCTGTAAAAAAAGACCTGAATTTGAATTCAATACATTGGGCCAAATAATATTTTTCTTATTGTGGTGAACGGTAACAGTGAGGAAAACATCTAGTAAGGGACGCGGACATGGTCGTGGTTGTATTAGTGCAGTGCTTCTTAAATAGTGGTGCGCCAGGGGGGGCGCCAGGCTCCGTAAAGGGGGGCTCGTTCAGGGCCGGCCTTTGGGGTGTGCGTTATGCGGCAGGGAGATGAGCGCTTCCATTGTGGAAGCGCTCATCTCCCTTCCTCTGTACTGTACTATAGCCCCGCCCCACCGCTCCTTCCGGTATACTAATATAAAATGTATTATTAAATTCAAAGTTATTAAACATGTCCCCCTCACTCCTAATAGTACCGTATATCCGAATTTCTTCTGTATAATGCCGGCAGGCAGGGTGGCCGGCAAGTCCCTCAGTGATGTCACGTGCCTGCGCCGCCTGCTTTATGAATGAAGCAGGCGTAACAGACAAGTGACGTCACTGAGGGACGCGCCGGCCGCCCGGCCCGCCTGCCGGCATTATACAGAAGAAATTCGGATATACGGTACTATTAGGAGTGAGGGGGGCATGTTTAATAACTTTAAACAGCGGCGGCGGGCACACGGAATCTGTGGATGGCACAGTTATGGGGTGGGGGGTCTGTGGATGGCACTGTTATGGGGTGGAGGGTCTGTGGATGGCACATATATAACACTATTTACAGTCGCGCGGGGGGCGCAAAATGTTTTCTTCTTCCTAGGGGGGCATGACAGAAAATAATTGAGAAGCACTGTGTTAGTGGACCCTCTGGTGCTGGGAGAGGACGTGGCCGTTCTGCCACAGCCACACGTCCTAGTGTACCAACTACCTCAGGTCCCAGTAGCCGCCAGAATTTACAGCGATATTTGGTGGGGCCCAATGCCGTTCTAAGGATGGTAAGGTCTGAGCAGGTACAGGCATTAGTCAATTGGGTGGCCGACAGTGGATCCAGCACGTTCACATTATCTCCCACACAGTCTTCTGCAGAAAGCGCACAGATGGCGCCTGAAAACCAAGCCCATCAGTCTGTCACATCACCCCCATGCATATCAGGGAAACTGTCTGAGCCTCAAGTTATGCAGCAGTCTCTTATGCTGTTTGAAGACTTGCCGCCAAGAGACTCCGCCTGCTACTGACCACTGCCATCTGGGACCAAGCACCCCAAAGGCAGCTTCAAGGAGTTCCCTGGCATGGCACTTCTTCAAACAATGTGCTGACGACAAGACCCGAGTGGTTTGCACGCTGTGCCATCAGAGCCTGAAGCGAGGCATTAACGTTCTGAACCTTAGCACAACCTGCATGACCAGGCACCTGCATGCAAAGCATGAACTGCAGTGGAGTAAACACCTTAAAAACAAGGGAGTCGCTCAGGCTCCCCCTGCTACCTCTTCTGCTGCTGCCGCCTTGGCCTCTTCTGCTGCTGCCGCCTTGGCCTCTTCTGCTGCTGCCGCCTCGGCCTCTTCCTCCGCCTCTGGAGGAACGTTGGCACCTGCTGCCCAGCAAACAGGGGATGTACCACCAACACCATCACCTCCGTCACCAAGCATCTCAACCATGTCGCACGGCAGCGTTCAGCTCTCCATCTCACAAACATTTGAGAGAAAGCGTAAATTCCCACCTAGCCACCCTCGATCCCTGGCCCTGAATGCCAGCATTTCTAAACTACTGGCCTATGAAATGCTGTCATTTAGGCTAGTGGACACAGACAGCTTCAAACAGCTCATGTCGCTTGCTGTCCCACAGTATGTTGTTCCCAGCCGGCACTACTTCTCCAAGAGAGCCGTGCCTTCCCTGCACAACCAAGTATCCGATAAAATTAAGTGTGCACTGCGCAACGCCATCTGTGGCAAGGTCCACCTAACCACAGATACATGGACCAGTAAGCAGGGCCAGGGAGGCTATATCTCCCTAACTGCACACTGGGTAAATGTAGTGGCGGCTGGGCCCCAGGCGGAGAGCTGTTTGGCGCACGTCCTTCCGCCGCCAAGGATCGCAGGGCAACATTCTTTGCCTCCTGTTGCCTCCTCCTCCTACTCGGCTTCCTCCTCCTCTTCTTCCACCTGCTCATCCAGTCAGCCACACACCTTCACCACCAACTTCAGCACAGCCCGGGGTAAACGTCAGCAGGCCATTCTGAAACTCATATGTTTGGGGGACAGGCCCCACACCGCACAGGAGTTGTGGCGGGGTATAGAACAACAGACCGACGAGTGGTTGCTGCCAGTGAGACTCAAGCCCGGCCTGGTGGTGTGCAATAATGGGCGAAATCTCGTTGCAGCTCTGGAACTACCCGGTTTGACGCACATTCCTTGCCTGGTGCATGTGCTGAATTTGGTGGTGCAGAAGTTCATTCACAACTACCCCGACATGTCAGAGCTGCTGCATAAAGTGCGGGCCGTCTGTTCGCGCTTCCGGCGTTCACATCCTGCCGCTGCTCGCCTGTCTGCGCTACAGCGTAACTTCGGCCTTCCCGCTCACCGCCTCATATGCGACGTGCCCACCAGGTGGAACTCCACCTTGCACATGCTGGACAGACTGTGCGAGCAGCAGCAGGCCATAGTGGAGTTTCAGCTGCAGCACGCACGGGTCAGTCGCACTGCGGAACAGCACCACTTCACCACCAATGATTGGGCCTCCATGCGAGACCTGTGTGCCCTGTTGCGCTGTTTCGAGTACTCCACCAACATGGCCAGTGGCGATGACGCCATTATCAGCGTTACAATAACACTTCTATGTCTCCATGAGAAAACACTTAGGGCGATGATGGAAGAGGAGGTGGCCCAGGAGGAGGAGGAAGAGGGGTCATTTTTAGCACTTTCAGGCCAGTCTCTTCGAAGTGACTCATAAGGGAGTTTTTTTGTAACAGCAGAGGCCAGGTACAAATGTGGCCAGCCAGGGCCCACTTCTGGAGGACAAGGAGGACGAGGATGAGGAGGAGGTGGAGGAGGATGAGGATGAAGCATGGTCACAGCGGGGTGGCACCCAACGCAGCTCGGGCCCATCACTGGTGCGTGGCTGGGGGAAAACGCAGGACGGTGACGATACGCCTCCCACAGAGGACAGCTTGTCCTTACCTCTGGGCAGCCTGGCACACATGAGCGACTACATGCTGCAGTGCCTGCACAACGACAGCAGAGTTGCCCACATTTTAACGTGTGCGGACTACTGGGTTGCCACCCTGCTGGATCCACGGTACAAAGACAATGTGCCCACCTTACTTCCTGCACTGGAGCGTGATAGGAAGATGCGCACGTTGGTAGACGCGCTACTGAGAGCATTCCCAAATGTCACAGGGGAACAAGTGGAAGCCCAAGGCCAAGGCAGAGGAGGAGCAAGAGGTCGCCAAGGCAGCTGTGTCACGGCCAGCTCCTCTGAGGGCAGGGTTAGCATGGCAGAGATGTGGAAAAGTTTTGTCAACACGCCACAGCTAACTGCAGCACCACCTAATACGCAACGTGTTAGCAGGAGGCAACATTTCACTAACATGGTGGAACAGTACGTGTGCACACCCCTCCACGTACTGACTGATGGTTCGGCCCCATTCAACTTCTGGGTCTCTAAATTGTCCACATAGCCAGAGCTAGCCTTTTATGCCTTGGAGGTGCTTGCCTGCTTGGCGGCCAGCGTTTTGTCTGAACATGTATTCAGCACGGCAGGGGGCGTCATTACAGACAAACGCAGCGGCCTGTCTACAGCCAATGTGGACAAGCTGACGTTCATAAAAATGAACCAGGCATGGATCCCACAGGACCTCTCCATTCCTTGTGCAGATTAGACATTAACTACCTCCCCTTAACCATATATTATTGTTCTCCAGGGCACTTCCTCATTCAATCCTATTTTTATTTTCATTTTACCATTATTTTGCGGGGCAACCCAAAGTTTAATGAACCTCTCCTCTGTCTGGGTGCCGGGGCCTAAATATATGACAATGGACTGTTCCAATGTTGGGTGACGTGAAGCATGATTCTCTGCTATGACATGAAGACTGATTCCCTGCTGACATGAAGACTGATTCTCTGTTACGGGACCTCTCGCCTCTGCCTAGGTTCCTGGGCCTAAATATCTGACAATGGACTGTTCCAGTGTTGGGTGACGTAAAGCATGATTCTCTGCTATGACATGAAGACTGATTCTCTGCTGACATGAAGCCAGATTCTCTATTACGGGACCTCTCTCCTCTGCCTGGGTGCCTGGGCCTAAATATCTGACAATGGACTGTTCCAGTGTTGGGTGACGTGAAGCATGATTCTCTGCTATGACATGAAGACTGATTCTCGGCTGACATGAAGCAAGATTCTCTGTTACGGGACCTCTCTCCTCTGCCTGGGTGCCTGGGCCTAAATATATGACAATGGACTGTTCCAGTGTTGGGTGACGTGAAGCATGATTCTCTGCTATAACATGAAGACTGATTCTCGGCTGACATGAAGCAAGATTCTCTGTTACGGGACCTCTCTCCTCTGCCTGGGTGCCTGGGCCTAAATATCTGACAATGGACTGTTCCAGTGTTGGGTGACGTGAAGCATGATTCTCTGCTATGACATGAAGACTGATTCTCTGCTGACATGAAGCCAGATTCTCTGTTATGGGACCTCTCTCCTCTGCCTGGATGCCGGGGCCTAAATATCTGACAATGGACTGTTCCAGTGTTGGGTGACTTGAAGCATGATTCTCTGCTATGACATGAAGACTGATTCTCTGCTGACATGAAGACTGATTCTCTGTTACGGGACCTCTCTCCTCTGCCTGGATGCCTGGGCCTAAATATCTGACAATGGACTGTTCCAGTGTTGGGTGACGTAAAGCATGATTCTCTGCTATGACATGAAGACTGATTCTCTGCTGACATGAAGCCAGATTCTCTGTTACGGGACCTCTCTCCTCTGCCTGGATGCCGGGGCCTAAATATCTGACAATGGACTGTTCCAGTGTTGGGTGACGTGAAGCATGATTCTCTGCTATGACATGAAGACTGATTCTCTGCTGACATGAAGACTGATTCTCTGTTACGGGACCTCTCTCCTCTGCCTGGTGCCTGGGCCTAAATATCTGACAATGGACTGTTCCAGTGTTGGGTGACGTAAAGCATGATTCTCTGCTATGACATGAAGCCAGATTCTCTGTTACGGGACCTCTCTCCTCTGCCTGGGTGCCTGAGCCTAAATATCTGACAATGGACTGTTCCAGTGTTGGGTGACGTGAAGCATGATTCTCTGCTATGACATGAAGACTGATTCTCTGCTGACATGGAGCCAGATTCTCTGTTACGGGACCTCTCTCCTCTGCCTGGGCCTGTCACGGCTGAGGATGGGGGAAACCCTCAGCCGTGAGATGCCAGGTGTTGTAGTGGCTACTCGGCCATGAGCACAGGATAGGGAGCAGGTCACCTCCTACAGCATCCCTACCCTGACCCTAACTCCTAACCTGCATGGGCCGACCTTTAAGGTAGGAGGGCCCAAGCGCAGGAACCTTGGAGCCCTATCTTACCCTCCGCAGATCCCTGCGCTAGGAGCTGGGTAAGACGACCTACTCCTCCTTGACACGGAGGAGCAGGAGTCTCAACGGCCAAGCTGTTGGGAAGAGGGGAACAGAAACAACAATACGGAAATGGCAGGCAAACAATAAGTTCACCAACCTGCCACAGCCTTGCTGACTGGATCCCCACACAAACAGGGATCCAGAACCGTATGCTGCATAGAAACATATAAAGGTCCCAACAGAAACAACTTGCTACAACACACACATAAAGACATAGGCATACATTAAATCTATGACCACAGTGGTGGCTCTCACAGGCAGAATGGGAAACACAGGAGGCTGCTCCAGCTAGCAAGGCTGCAGCAACCTACTGAAGCCTGCAAGAGACTCAGGCTATATAGGCCCAAGTGGCCACACCCAACGGAAGGACACACCCAGTGACATCACACACACTGGAAAGGGAGTTAACCCTTCCAACACCACAGAAGGGGAACTCACCAAACAAACAGGGGAAGTAACCAAACTAAGATCACCCTGTGGCTGTTGCCGCTGGCAACGACACGGGTGGCAGCCGTCCTGGGAGACAGCCCGAAGGCCGAGACAGTGCCACCACATGTACATTACCAAACGTTGCCACGGGCAACCACAGTGAAAGGACGATGTCCGTGCGCACCAAACATACTACAGTGCACACCAGACATACAAACAAAGTGCATCCACACACGCACATAACTCCCCGGGAACCGCACACAAAGCTGTTGTCCGCGGCAACTGCACTGAGGCCAACTACATCATGCCTCAGCTGCGGTTGACACAACAAACACAACCGCGGGCAACTGTATGCGGCTCCCAAGGAGTCACGACCATAACCGTGGCCGTGACAGGGCCTAAATATATGATAATGGACTGTTCCAGTGTTGGGTGACGTGAAGCATGATTCTCTGCTATGACATGAAGACTGATTCTCTGCTGACATGAAGCCAGATTCTCTGTTACGGGACCTTTCTCCTCTGCCTGGGTGCCTGGGCCTAAATATCTGACAATGGACTGTTCCAGTGTTGGGTGACGTGAAGCATGATTCTCTGCTATGACATGAAGACTGATTCTCTGCTGACATGAAGCCAGATTCTCTGTTATGGGACCTCTCTCCTCTGCCTGGGTGCCTGGGCCTAAATATCTGACAATGGACTGTTGCAGTGGTGGGTGACGTGAAGCCTGATTCTCTGCTATGATATGAAGACTGATTCTCTGCTGACATGAAGCCAGATTCTCTCCATTATATTGCGGGGCAACCCAAAGTTGAATGAACCTCTCCTCTGTCTGGGTGCCGGGGCCTAAATATTTGACAATGGACTGTTACAGTGGTGGGTGACGTGAAGCCAGATTCTCTGCTATGTGACCTCTCTCCAATTGATATTGGTTAATTTTTATTTATTTTATTTTTATTTTTATTCATTTCCCTATCCACATTTGTTTGCAGGGGATTTACCTACATGTTGCTGCCTTTTGCAGCCCTCTAGCCATTTCCTGGGCTGTTTTACAGCCTTTTTAGTGCCGAAAAGTTTGTGTCCCCATTGACTTCAATGGGGTTCGGGTTCAGGACAAAGTTCGGGTCGGGTTCGGATCCCGAACATTTCCGGGAAGTTCAGCCGAACTTCTCGAACCCGAACATCCAGGTGTTCGCTCAACTCTAATCGTAGGTCTCAATAAATATTTGGTGGAAACAGGTCTATCGAACCCCTTAATCAGTATTTTTTGGAAGCAGGTATATCGAAGGGCTCAATCTATATTTTGTAGAAGCAGGTATATCAAACCACTTAATCAGAATTTCGTGGAAACAGGAATATTGCAGCTCTCAATCAGTATTTTGTGGAAGCAGGTAGTGATGGATAAACATCGGCCTGGACAGTTTGCAAATGCGATCAAATTTTTGCGAACCGCAAGTTCTCGTTGGGCGAAATTCACTTTAATGGCAGGCGAACCTGAAAAACCTTCAGCTCATATTTGCAGCCACCAAATACTTAGTAGAAATGTCTAAATAATCCCACAACATGGACAGTGACATACTAGAGTGGGATCAATGACAAAAATTCCAACAAAAAATATGTATCTTAAATCAGGGAAAATGTTTATGCTTCTTAAAAATTAGGCATTCACTTGACATAAAAGAAATTGTGATTATGTGGCTTGAGGTACATTATGCGGTCACTGAATAACAATTTTACTGTAGCCCACTTTTTTCCCCCACTTTTTTGTGTTCTAATGTTGTTTGTCCCTATCTGTAGCTGAGTTAATGCAGCTAAACCGCAAACAAATGCTACACTACCCAAATGCACTACATAGAAAGTATATAATTGGTATATAACGCCCCTGCTTCAATCACTTTTTGGGAGGGGCAACTGGCATATCACACCAGTAGAAATTATTTTTTCCAATTTCGTTTGTCACTGCATCAGAAGGGGCATAGATTCCCGTGATAAGAACATAGTCCTACCACTTTACAAATCGCTAGTCAGACCACACATGGAGTACTGTGTACAGATCTGGGCTCCTGTAAACAAGGCAGACATAGCAGAGCTGGAGAAGGTCCAGAGGAGGGCATCTAAAGTAATAACTGGAATGGGGCAACTACAGTACCCTGAAAGATTATCAAAATTAGGGTTATTCACTTTAGAAAAAAGACTACTGAGGGGAGATCTAATTAATATGTATAAATATATCAGGGGTCAGTACAGAGATCTATCCCATCAGCTATTTATCCCCAGGACTGTGACTGTGACGAGGGGACATCCTCTGCGTCTGAAGGAAAGAAGGTTTGTACACAAACATAGAAAAGGATTCTTTACGGTAAGAGCAGTGAGACTATGGAACTCTCTGCCTGAGGAGGTGGTGATGGTAAGTACAATAAAGGAATTCAAGAGGGGCCTGGACGTATTTCTGGAGCCTAATAATATTACAGGCTATAGCTACTAGAGAGGGGTCGTTGATCCAGGGAGTTATTCTGATTGCCTGATTGGAGTCGGGAAGGAAGTTTATGTTCCCCTAAAGTGGAGAAAATTTTTTTTTTTTTTTTTTTTTGCCTTCCTCTGGATCAACTTGCAGGATAACAGGCCGAACTGGATGGACAAATGGTTTTTTTCGGCCTTATGTACTATGTTACTATGTTACTATGTTACTGTCTATAGCTGAGGAAATGCCGCTAAACCGCAAAAGAATGCTGCACTACCCAAATGCACTATATATAAAGTATATCATTGGTATATAACACCCCTGCTTCAATCTCTTTTTTGGGAGGGCAACTGTTCTATCACACCAGTAGAAATTATTTGTTCCAATGTCGTTTGTCACTATTAGAGTTGAGGGGACACCTGGATGTTCGGGTTCGACGGGTTCGGCCGAACTTCGGAAAAAAGTTCGGGAGCTGAACTTGACCCAAACTTAACCCCAACTCGAACCCTATTGAAGTCAATGGGGACCCAAACTTTTGAGCACTAAAATGGCTGTAAAAATGTCATGGAAAGGGCAAGAGGGCTGCAAATGTTGTCAAAATGTGGTTAAGAGCATGGCAAGTGCTCTGCAAACAAATGTGGATAGGGAAATGACTTAAAATAACATAAAATAGGGAAAAGCTATTGAGATGCATTATTGAAATGCAAATGTGGAATAACTTGTTTAAGTTTAAGCATTGAATCAAAGGAGGTGGCGCGCATCAATTAAAGAAGCATTTCAGAAATTTTATTCCCCGTCACCTATGCAGAGCAGAGGTTTATTCACGTCTAAAATTGTGTAATGTCAAACTAAGAATATAACAGAAAAATTGAAGAAATTTATTAACCTGTCTACTTGGTAGAGCAGAGGTCTATGACAGAATAAAATTGTTTATTGTCACCCTAAAATGTAAAATAAAGATTATTGAAATATATTAGGCTGTCAACTTGGTTAGAGGAGGGGTATATTACACCCCAAAAATTTGTTAATTTCACCCAAAAATTTAAATGACAATATTTTTTTTTTTTACCGGCCTACTACTAGGTATAGCAGTGGTAATATATACCCAAAAATTGGTGAATTTCACCCGAAAATGTAAATGACAATTTTTTTTTTGTAAACCTGTGTGCTTAGTATAGCAGTGGTACTATACACCCAAAAATACAGAATTTCACCAGAAAATGTAACTGACAAAGTAGTAAAATATAAAATAAAATACGTACAAAAAAAAAAAATAATTTAGATTTATGAGGTGGAGTTCCATATGGAGTAGGAGATTGAGGAGGTGGTGGACGTAGCGGTGTAGGTGGAAGCGATGGTGGAGGAGGACGAGGTAGCCAACACAGGTTTTTGGTTTAAATATACATTTTTTTAATTAGGGTACACTCTAAAAGAGTGTGAAATATCCAAAATACAAGAATGAGCAATTGCACTGCAGTATAACAATGGCTGGTTAGTGCCGGTATACATGTCGATTCTGCACAAGGTATGGACAAGTCCTGAGGGATCCATGCCTGGTTCAATTTAATGAATGTGAGCTTGTCCACATTGGCTGTTGACAGGTGGCTACGCTTGTCTGTGATGACGCCCCCTGCCGTGCTAAACACACGTTCAGATAATACACTGGCTGCAGGGCAGGCCAGCACCTCCAAGGCGTAAAGTGCAAGCTCAGGCCATGTGCCCAATTTGGAGACCCAGAAGTTGAAGGGGGCAGACCCATCATTCAGTACGTGTAGGCGTGTGCACACATACTGCTCCACCATGTTGGTGAAATGCTGCCTCCTGTTAAGACGTTCCATATCAGCTGGTGGTGCTGGTTGTTGTGGCATGCTGACAAAGCTTTTCCACATTTCGGCCATGTTAACCCTGCCTTCTGAGGTGCTGGCGGAGCCCCAGCTTAGTTGGCGACCTCTTCTTCATCCTCTGCCTTTGCCTTGTGCTTCCACTGTGCCCCCGCTGTCAGGTGGGAATGCGACCAGCAGCGCATCTACCAGCGTGCGCTTCTACTCGCGCATCTTTCGATCACGCTTCAGTGAGGGAATTAAGGATGGTACATTGTCCTTGTAACGGGGTTCCAGCAGCGTGGCCATCCAGTAATCAGCACAAGTTAGAATAAGGGCAAATCAGCGGTCTTTACGGACACACTGCAGCATGTAATCGCTCATGTGTGCCAGGCTGCCCAGAGGCAATGAAAAGCTGTCCTCTGTGGGAGGTGTATCATCTGTGTCCTCTGTATCCCCCCCAGCCACGCACCAGTGATTGCCATGAGCTGGTCTGGGTGCCACCCTGCTGTGAACATGGTTCCTCCTCCTCCATCTCCTCCTCGTCATCCTCCAGAACTGTGCCCTGGCTGGACAATTGTGTACCTTGGGTTTTTGGGTGCAGGAACCCACCCTCAGAGCCACTTGGGAATGACTGGCTGGAAACCCTACGAAATGATCTCTCTTCCTCCTCCTCCTGTGTGTTATGGGCACTGGCCATGTTTGTGGAGTACTCAAAACAGTGCAACCAGGAACACAGGTCTAGCATGGAGGCCCAGTCATTGGTGGTGAAGTGGTGCTGTTCTGCCGAGCGACTCACCCGTGCGTGCTGCAGTTGAAACTATCGCCTGCTGCTGCTCGCACAGTCTGGCCAGCATGTGCAAGGTAGATTACCAACTTGTGGACACGTCTTATATGAGGCAGTGAGTGGGAAGGCCGAAGTTACGCTGCAGCGCTGATAGGAGAGCAGCAGCAGGGTGAGAATGCTGAAAGTGCGCACAGACGGCCCGCACTTTATGCAGCAGCTCTGACATGTCGGGGTAATTTTTAAGGACTCTCTGCACCACCAAATTCAGCACATGCACCAGGCAAGGGATGTGCGTCAAACCGGCTAGTCCCAGAGCTGCTACGAGATTTCGCCCATTATCGCACACCACCAGGCCGGGCTTGAGGCCGACTGGCACAAACCACTCATCGGTCTGTTGTTCAAGGCTAGTCCACAGCTCCTGCGCGGTGTGGGGTTTTTCCCCCAAACAGATACGTTTTAAAACTACCTGCTGTCGTTTACCCCTGGCTGTGCTGAAGTTGGTGGTAAAGGTGTTACGCTGACCGGATGAGGAGCTGGTAGAGGATGAGGAAGCAGAGTAGGAGGAGGAAGCAACAGGAGGTGAACTGAAGCGCCCTGCAATCCTTGGTGGTGGAAGGACATGAGCCAAACTGCTATCCACCTCAGGCCCAGCCGCCACTGCATTTACCTAGTGTGCTGTTATGGAGATATAACAGTCCTGACAGTGCTTACTGGTCCACGTATCCATAGTCAGGTGCACCTTGCCACAGATGGCGTTGCGCAGTGCACACCTGATTTTGTCCCCTACTTGGTTGTGCAGGGAAGGGATGGCTCGCCTGGAATAGTAGTGGCGGCTGGGCACGACATACTGTGGGACAGCCTATGCCATAAAGCCTTTAAAACTATCCGTCTCCACCATACGGAATGACAGCATTTCAAAGGCCAGTAATTTAGAAATGCTGGCATTCAGGGCTAGGGATCGCGGGTGAGTAGGGGGGTACTTCCTCTTCCTCTCCAGCGTTTGGGAGATGGAGAGCTGAACGCTTCCGTGGAACATTGTGGAGATGCTTGGTGACCCAGGTGTTGGTGTTGCTGGCAGATCCTCTGTTTGTGGGGTGGCAGGTGGCACTCTCACTCTAGAGTTGGATGAAGAGGCAGAGACTGCAGAAAGAGAGGAAGCAGGAGGAGCCAGAGACCTTTCTTGGTTTTTGAGGTGTCTACTCCACTGCAGCTCGTGCTTTGCACTAAAATGCCTGGTCATGCAGGTTGTGCTCAGGTTGAGAACGTTTATGCCTCGCTTCAGGCTCTGATTGCACAGCGTGCAAACCACTCGTGTCTTGTCATCAGCACATTGCATTACCTTGATTCCATGTGGAGTCGAGGACCTCATCATCCTCCACATCATTTTCCACCCAGTCTTCACCCCTGCCTTCCTTGTCGGTCTGCACACTTTCGAAAGCCACAGCAGTTGGCACCTGTGTTTCGTCATCATCCGAGACGTGCTGTGATGGTCCTACCATGTACTCATCCTGAAAATCAAGTGGTTGGGCATCAGTGCACTTAATCTCTTCCACTTCTGGGGCAGTACTAGGTGGATGGCCCTGGGAAACCCTGTTAACAGAGTCATCAAAAAGCAGAAGAGACTGCTGCATGACTTGGGGCTCAGACTGCTTGGCTGATTTGCAAGGGGGTGAGGTGAAAGACTGATGGACATTGGCTGCAGGTGCCAACTGTGGTATTTCAGCAGGAGACTGGGTGGGAGACAATGTGAAGGAACTGGATCCACTGTCAGCAACCCAATCTACTATCGCCTGTACTTGTTCTGGCCTCACCATTCGTAGAGCCGCATTAGGCCTGACCAAATACTGCTGCAGGTTCTGTCGCCTACTCGCACCTGAGGAAGGGGTTTCATTTGTGCGTGTAGCTGGCACAGATCGACCACGTCCTCTCCCTGCAACAGGAGCTCCATCAGCAGAACCACAACCTGGGCCACATCCCTTATTTGACGCTCTCCTCATATTTTTCGAATTTAGGATCTTGCCCTAAATGGGTGATTAATTAATAGTAGAATAGAACGACAGTATGTAAAGGGTGAATCTCACACGCCCTGAACCAGACTAGGCCTCAATTAAAGATTTCTTTGCCCAAAATGGCTGTATTTCAAATATACTGAATAAAACGCCTGTATGTAAAGGGTGTATCTCACATGGCCTGACCCACTGTAGGACTCAATTAAAGATTTCTTTGCCCAAAATGGCAGTATTTCAAATGCCTGAATCAAACCCCTGTATGTAAAGGGTGTATCTCATACGGCCTGAACCCCTGTAGGCCTCAATTAAAGATTTATTTGCCCAAAATAGCTGTATTTCAGATGCTTGAATTAAACCCCTGTATGTAAAGGGTGTATCTCATACGGCCTGACCCACTGTATGCCTCAATTAAAGATTTCTTTGCCCAAAATGGCTGTATTTCAAATGCCTGAATCAAACCCCTATATGTAAAGGGTGTATATCCCACGGCCTGAACCACTGTAGGCCTGAATTAAATATTGGTGCACCAAATGGCAGTATTTCAAATGCCTGAATCAAACCGATGTATGTAAAGAGTGTATCTCACACTGCCTGAACCACTGCAGGCCTGAATTAAAGATTGAATTGCCCCAAATGGCTGTATTTCAAATGCCTGAATCAAACCCCTGTATGTAAAGGGTGTATCTCACACGACCTGAACCACTGTAGGCCTGAATTAAAGATTTCTTTGCCCAAAATGGCTGTATTTCAAATGCCTGAATCAAACTCCTATATGTAAAGGGTGTATCTCCCACGGCCTGAACCACTATAGGCCTGAATTAAATATTGGTGCACCAAATGGCGGTATTTCAAATCTCTGAATCTAACCCAAATGTATTAAGGGTGTATCTCACAATGACAAAAGGCTGCCAAATAAACTTTTTTCGCACAAACGGGTGTTTGTTTAATAACTCAATATGGCAGCAATATATAACCCAGGAATTTCAAACGTGCTTATGCTGCAAGGCCTGAAATATTGTGTATTTTGACCCAAAAAGGGTGTTTCATTAATGAAAGAATATAAGCCCTGTATATACTGTACTGGCCTCTGTTACCTTACTTAATATCTGCGCTGTATCTTGCTTGTCACCGGTCTCCTTTCTCTTTGCAAAGTCTGCGGTCGATGCTTAAGTGGATGTACACGTGTGTTCTGCTGGGTCGGGCGGGCCTTTCTTTGGATGGCATCCCACGTGTGTGGCGCTGGATGCGCTCCGGTATTGCGTGGGCTTCTGGCGTTCACGATTGGGTGAGTGCTCCTGGGAGATCCTTCTTTGTTGGAAGCGCTTCCAAAGCAATGTTAAATGTTTGTCTATGTGCAGAATTACCAAACGCGTTTCGAAGTCTTAAGCTGACTGACATCAGTGGTAATCTGTCCAGATCTCCCGGGATTTTTTACAGTGGCACCCGACAACTTCCAAGATCCAAGGTGGATTTTGCTCAAAGTGTATTTTTTTATTTTTTATTTTGTTTTTTCTAAAAATGTTGTGATGGATTACATGGTATAGTGTGAGTGTCGAGGTGAGCTTGTAATATCACTTTGATTCAGAGAGCCTTGGTATTGCGTTTTTTTGGGTGCTCGCTACAGAGTAGACACCACCTACACAGGGTCGCTCTGTTCTTACTCCGTTCCTAATCCTTAATACCTAAACCATACAATATTGTGTGATTTTGTGTTCTTATTGCTCACCCTGCACTAACCCCCACCTGGTGCATGTACCATTGTTTTACTATGTTCAGCATTTAATAAATTCCTGCTTTTTTCTTTTATTTACAAAGTTGTTTTACATAAATACAAGACTTTTGAACATAGACAAAGACAAACAGTCAGATTTCCTTCAAAGCTGGCTACATCATGGCTGAATACATCACTGTTGAATACAGGATGGCTGGAGATACAATGCTGAGTACATATGCGGCTGCAGGCAGACTAACATACATGCAGTGCTAACACAAGTCAAAAGGCGACGGCTGTTTCGCGCTTAAGCGCTTCTTCAGGCCAAACAATATAGTGGCATCACCACGCCAGCTTTTTGAATGCCGGCGCTAGTCCCACACACGTGACGTCACCGGCAGCGCTGACGTATAGCGCCTGCTGATGACGTCACCACGAGCTCGGCACTCATTTAGTGTTACAAAACAAAATAATTTAAAAAACAAATCCTGTGGTAGGGCATACTATTTATCACAGAAACACACTCATGTTGATTTTTTCATTTAGTCCTAGAGCGCCCATTGCACATGAGTGCAGAATCCACCTACTTTCTCTTCTCAGGAGCTCTGTGTCTGTTTCCCCCTTGTGGTAAATGCGGTATGGTTTCAATGCCTGCAAACTTTAACACATCACCGTTTCCTCCATGTTCAATATTGACATGGTTAATGAGGCGTGGACACCCCTTTCCTGTAGTTATTGAATTTATATGTTCACGAATTCTTTCATAAAGGCACCTGATGGTCTTCCCTATATAAAATCTAAATACACAATATTAAACAAACTACTTAGGTTCAGTTTTCTTGTGGCCTTAAAAAGATCTATCTCAAAAACGACCGGGTCAAACTGTTTCACCAGGCTTTAATTGAGTCCTCGGTTAAGGACCCTCTCACAGTCCGGTGGTAACTCGGAGCCGGTCAAGTTGACTACTTGATTATGTATAACACAACTCTCGTCCTCTTCAATTATCGTCTCCAAGAGACTTGTTTTCTTTTGTAACTTTGCTTCATTCTTGGCTTTCCCTTTGCTTCTGCCCCTCCTGACGTTCCTTCTAAAGGGGATTTCTCTTGGCCGATCCCGGCAATATTAGATGTTCCATGGGTTACTGGATCGTCTGAGATACTGGAGTCAGAGTCCGTGGTCCAATAGTCGCTCCTTTTTTGGTGTTGCTGTTGGCATCTTTTTCCTTGTTTTTTGTGGCTTCAATCAAAAACTCTGCTTGAATCATAATCTTGCTTGTCCCTTAGGAACTTGTCCCTTTTCTTTTCTTTGATTTTGCCTTGGATTATTATGAGTTTTTTATCCAAGCGTTTATTAAATGTTTGAAACTGGTTATCTATAAGGCGGGTTTCTAGTTCCGTCTTTGCTCTCATCAATTTATCTTTGATTTCTATACATTCCTTTTCCTTTCTCTTTAGTACTGTCTCTAGTATCTTTAATGAGAACTCTAAATGTAGTTGTTGCCATTCACTCACAAACTGTGTATCCTCTTGTTATTGTGACACATCCTTGTATATTTAAAGGCCTCTAGGAACTCGGTTACTTTCTTTGTAAGATTTGAGGGAACTGACTGTCCAGTAAAGGCATACTTTTTCCGCCAATTGCGCCACCCTCATTTCTAGAGCCTTAGTGCTCAATGTTTCAAGTATATCCTTGTGGTTGCACTGCATAAAGTATGCGTCCGCCCCTTCTCTGCCTTCTGTCACCCCCACGTGTGTTTCTTCTATTGTGACTTCCATATTGAGGCTTGTTACACGCGTGCTCTACTCCCATATAAAATAGCAAAGTTCATGACCTGTGTCAGCACTGCATGTAGGTTAGTCCACCTCCAGCCGCATATGTACTCAGGGTTGTATCTCCAGTCATCATGTATTCAGCCCTGTGTATTCAGCAGTGATGTATACAGCCATGATGTATTCGGCCATGGTGTACCCAGCTTTGGAGGAAATAAAAGATTGCACCGATTGGGGAGTGCCACCTATACATTTTTTTGTTTGTATAATAAATAAGCTTCAAATTGGGCATAGCACCACCAGGTTGCTTGAGTATATACCCCATCTGCAACAAATGACAAATGCTAGTATTAAAAAGGCAGAGAAAAGTGGACGCAGTGCCACTCGGACTAATTTCTCATACACACCGAGAAAACAGTCAGATGTTTTTATGTACAAACTGAACAAAAGAATAAAAGTATAACGTATGCCATATAGTCAGGTGATGGCCCATCAAGGTACCACAGCACATATAAAAGTGGTATAAACAAAACAATTATAGGAAAAAGTGTATATATTGTACTAAAGGCCAGAGGGCCACAGCAATGGGTTATTACCTAACCCAAACACAAGCAAAACTAATCCTTAAAGGGAACCTGTCACCTGGATTTTGTGTATAGAGCTGAAAGCATGGGTTGCTAGATGGCCGCTAGCACATCTGCAATACCCAGTCCCCATAGCTCTGTGTGCTTTTATTGTGTAACAAAACCTATTTGATACATATGCAAATTAACCTGAGATGAATCCTGTCCCTGACTCATCTCAGGGATAGGACTCATCTCAGGATAATTTGCATATGTATCAAATCTTTTTTTACACAATAAAAGCACACAGAGCTATGGGGACTGGGTATTGCATTTGTGCAAGCGGCCATCTAGCAACCCATGTCCTCAGCTCTATACACAAAATCCAAGTGACAGGTTCCCTTTAAAGTATTTTTTCTGGTTTCTATATATTGATGACCTATCCTCAGGTCAGCAGCCAATGGCCGCAACGGTTGGGTGTTGGTTGGCTGGCATTTAAACCACATTTTGTAAATTGAACCTACTAATATAATTGACTATGTAAATCTTTCTCAAAACTCTTATTTTTTTATTTATGTTTGAAAGGAGAAAAAGGTGACAGTTCTGGACAATCAGGTAAATAAAATAAAAAAAAGTGTGCACATAGAGCAATAGGCACCAGGAAAATTGGGATTTGTGAATACAAGTTAGTAAATATATCTCAACTACTAGTGCTACAGAGAACTGAAATTTTGCTAGTATGTGGCTTTTATCATGTAACAGTATGAAAATGTACTCTTCTATTAATCATTAGTGATTCAAGTGAGGATCAACACATAGTAACTTGAAATGAACTGTACTGTTCTACGGTGATGTTGACTTTTTTGCTTTAGTAATGTTTGTCTGCTCTTACAACATAAAGTAGAACTTTGTAGTGCACTGCTCATAACTAGCACTCCCAATTTCACTTACCTGCATGTTCTCCTCTAAATCCCAGAGAAGTATGAGTGTCTAATGAAATAATTTGTTTGCACTATTGACCTGACCACAGGCAGCATAAAATTGTTTCAGATTATGGGGTTCATTTATTATCCAGAACTACGTCTATATTAGTCATATTTCTGGCACAGATTCGGTGGAACGGTTATTTGCGCCACAATCTGCAACTTTTCCCTGCTCACGCCAGGTCTAAAATAGTGAGTGTGGCACGGGCGGGGGTGGGCTGGCAGGCCTGTCTCATTCATCATTTTCTACGCCTGTTTTAGGCGTAGAATACGGTCTAAATGTAAGCCAGCTAGGCAGCTGGCTTACATTTAGACTGTCAGTGGATGCAGCGAAGTTATGTTGAGTCCTGCGCCTCTTCATAACTTTGGCGGATCCATCGCCAGGTATAGGGGTTATTAAGACCAGCGTCTAAAACGTCGTTCTTAATACATGACCTCCTATGTCATTACAACTAAGGCCTCATGCACACAAATGTTGTTTGTTTCCATGTCCGTTCCGTTTTTTTTTGCGGATAGGATGCGGACCCATTCATTTTAATGGGTCTGCAAAAAATGCAGACAGCACAAGGTGTGCTGTCTGCATCAGTATGTCCATTCCGTAGCCCCGCAAAAAAAAATTAACTTGTCCTATTCTTGTCCATTTTAGGCATTGTTACAATGGATCCACAAAAAAAAACACGGATGGCAGATGGAGGTCATCCATTTTTTTTTCTGCGGATCTGCAATTTGCGGACCACAAAACACATACGGTCGTGTGCATGTAGCCTAAATTTCACTCCACTGGGTGGCTCACTTATGACTTCTTCCTACCTGGTTAAGCTGGTTAAAATATTTTGTTCTATACAGAAATAGGGAGTGACCTGTCATTAAAGCCTAGTCAGAGTAAGGGCCCATGAGGACGAGCGTTGGTCACGCTGCGAGTCCGAGGCGCAGCTCCCGGCCTGAACTCCCAGAACTGACAGGGTCACATAGCATTATATTGATTTATGATGCTATGTTACCCTTACAGTTCTGGTATGTATTGGATAACACTGGCATAATGCTGTCAGTTATATACAATACATTCCATAACTGTAAGGGTTACATAGCATCATAAATCAATATAATGCTATGTGATCCCCGGCAGCGCTGGGCGTTCAGGCCGGGAGCTGCGCTGCGGATTCGCAGCGTGACCAACGCGCGTCTGCAAAGGCCCTAAGACATTGTTCATTGTAGCAGGGAAGCTTTCAAATGTTCTGCAGGGTTAGGACAAAGGATCGGAAGAGGAAGTGATTACCTAGGGTGCCAGAGAGGGTTGCACACACACACACACATATATATATATATATATATACATATATATTTGTGGTCAGGGCGACGGTCCTTGGATGAAGGAGCTAGCGCCGACCTCTGGCTGGTGAATGCCGGAAGCCTGTAACGAGGATAGGCCTAAAAGGGGGCCTATCCTTGAGGAAGAGCTATAAAAAGGGGAAGGGGGGGAGGGGTACCTGGCTGCACGTCCCGTCCCTTGTAAACCGAGGAATATATAGCAAAGGGGCGGGGCCTATGCCCCTCCCACAAATTCAGGCTGCACGGCAGCCTTATCTACTTGTGGTCAGGGCGACGGTCCCTGGATGAAGGAGCTAGCGCCGACCTCTGGCTGGTGAATGCCGGAAGCCTGTAACGAGGATAGGCCTAAAAGGGGCCAAAAAGGAGACACAATCGTACAGACAGATACTTTATTGTACCGTTACAGGGCAAGAGAACAGAAAGCATTACAGATTTCTGATTGGAGATTCGGAACATACCTAGCAAAACATGACGACCTCCAGCGTCCCATGCACCTGATGACATAAGGAGGTATCTGGTGCCTTGATGCCGCAGAGGCCGCCCCAATACGAAAGGAGTGTCCCAAGATGCCCTTCGGGTCTTGACCTAACCCCGCCACTAATGAACGCACATGTGACATGAACTGGGGCGTGGACAACGGCCCTCCTTTGAAGGGGAGTAGGGGACTATCTGCTGCTGCTGCCTGCAGGGCCACGGACAACTGACGCAGCACCTTGACCGGGCACCAGGCGTTATGCGAGGGGTAGAAAGGAACCAGGGTTGGAGGCCCTGTCTGAGCGGTCTTGGTAGATGGAATTCTCAGCACAAACAGGTCCTGATGCCAGGTCAAGTGCTGCTTCTGGAGATGACGGCCGTTGCGGACAGAGGTGGTGAATTCCCCTGGCTGAAGGAACCCGTAAAGCCCTAGGTAAAGGGCGGCTTTAATGATAGTGCTAATCAAGGGCCCAAAAGGATCACCATACAGCGCCAAGGACAATTGCCTAAATAAGGAGCCGGACATCGGTTGCTGGACCACCGGCCTGCTTGCACCGGCTTTCTCAATGCCCCGGAGCGTGGCCTTGATGGCCTGTGATGTAAAGAACTAAATCCGGGCCGGATTGTCCACGTGAACTGATGTTGCACCCCCGCTAAATACAGGCGGATGGTATTGTGAGCGAGTCCGAGGTTGGCATGGCAATGCGCGATGAAGGCCATAATGAAAGACACGTCATCCACGTCGCCCTGTGGATGACTCTCGGCAAATTTCTTAAACAGATTCCAGCCCGTACGATAGTTCCTGACTGTATTTTCAGACAGGCTCTGGTGCAACAGGTCCTTTGCTTTGCTGATCAATGATGTTAGTCCCACACCAGGTTGCTGTATGCCGGAACGTCTGCCCCCGTTGCGTCTGCGAGTGGCATGTTCTGAAAGAAGACATCAACGTTAAACCTGGACAGTGCATCAGCAGCCGTATTCTTGGAACCCTGAATGTGGGAGCACTCAATGCAAAAATTGTGTACCATGGACAACCAAACCAGCCTACGCATAAGAGCCATGATCTTAGGGGATTTGGCTCTGCCATTGCGGATGATGTCGACCAAGTCCTGACTATCGGTAATGAATAAGACCCTTGAGTTTGACCAAACGTGGCCCCATACATGGGCTGCTGCCACCACTGGATAAAACTCCAACAAGGGAGAAGACCGAAGGGCCTGCCCGCCCAGCATAATCTGGGACGGCCAGGCACCGGCCAGCCAGTGGTTGCCAAATATGGCTGTAAAGCCCTTGGATGCGGCCGCGTCAGAATAGACCGTGGGAGAGGATGTGTCCCGGAGGGGAATGAACAGCCTGATGCAATTCCATGAGGACATGAACGTGCTCCACATGGACAGGTCTGCCATGGCCTGTTGATCCAACCGAACGACACTGTCCTGTTCCGGGGCCGATGGCAGGAGCAGCAAGAGCCGAGACACAAAGGTGCGCCCCTGGGGCATGACCCTCATGGCGAAGTTCAGCCGGCCCAGCAAGGATTGGAGGCTTGTCTTGGTCAGGAAGCAGGATTTGGCAGCCTCCTGGATGGCTAACCGGATCTGCTGTAATTTCTCCTCGGGGAGCCTTGCTTCCAACTTAACCGAATCCAGAATGACCCCCAGGAAGGTGATCGTTGAAGAAGGACCGACCGTCTTCCCCGTGGCGACAGTGAACCTGAAGTGCCGAAAATAACTCCAGCAGGGAGGATAAACCGGAGGGCTGACGGGAGGGGTGCTCCACCAGCAGGAAATCATCCAGGTAGTGGATACACATAGGAGCCTGCCCATGTTCGACCAGGATCCAATGCAGGGCCTGGGCCAGCCGGTCAAACAGCCATGGGCTGCTTTTAGAGCCAAATGTTAGACGATTGGCAAAGTAGTACCTGCCTGCCCATTTGATGCCATAATATTGCCACAGTTGCGGGAGGATCGGGAGCAATTTAAAGGCATCGGCAATATCGGTTTTAGACAACCAGGCCCCCCTGCCTGCCTTGAGAACGAACTGAATGGCCTCATCGATAGAGGAGTACGTCATGCTGAACTCTTCTGATGGTATGAGAGAGTTAATACTAGGGATGTGCGAGGAATGAGGAGCCGAGAGATCGTAGATCAGCCTTTTTTTATTTGAGCCTTTCTTAGCCACCACTCCAATCGGGTTGACCCTCCAAACTTCAAAGGGGATCGAGTCAAAAGGGCCGATGATGAAGCCTTTATCCAATTCCAAGGACAATGCCGCTTGCACTGCCTCAGGATCCTGTCTGGCAGAGAGGAGGTTCTCACACTCCCAACTCGACTGTGGCAGGGCCACCAATCCCGTGTGGAACCCTAGTGACAGGCCAGTGATCAAGTGTTGCACGAACTGCCGGTCGTCATGACCTTCCAGGAGCGCCTCCAGGAGATCCACGTTGACGTCGGTTAGTCATGCCTGCTTGGCAGATTTTTTGGGACAGGTGGACCTGGGATGTGCCCGAAAGCAGACCGTGCACACATGAAGGGCCCTGCACCCACTGAACATGCAGTGACCGAAGTTGAAATTATTGCATATCTGGCTCTTGCCCAGATACACAATAGGCCTGCCAAACTTGTCCACGAGGGCCGGGACCCTGGGGACACCCGACGTTCCCGGAAGGGCTCTGTCCGGATGGGCAGACACCTCGTTGGGGCACCATTCCGTGGCATGGAAAATGGATTGGCATGTGCCACAAGTGGGGGCTCGGAGACCAGCAAAATGCCTGCAGAAAAGCTCCATGTCCAGCACAGCCCAATTAGTCATAAACTGGAACTGTGCTAGGGAGGCTGCGGCTTTAGCCGCGAAGGACCGGTGATAATCATAGAACGCCGAGCCCCCATACTTGTGACCCAAATCAGTGACCTGGTACAAATAGGCGTCCAGCTCCTCCCTCCTATTAGGCTGCGCCGAGCATATGACATCTCTGAACAAGCTGAATGCGAGAACAAATTCCGGTATGGACAGTTTGCGATTCAACCGGGCATCCTTTGACCTCATCACCACTGACACCTCCCCGCAATCAATGGTTTTGTGTTCGCTTGCATCGTGGGATGCTATGAGGATAGATGCCAGGTTGACTTCTTTGCCTGGCAGTATATCCCTCCTAATATTTTCTGCCACAAAATGAGCTGGGACAATGGCTGGCGGAGTAGCAGACATACCTGGGGAACCCGCCAACGGCCATGACACTGCTGTCACGGGCGCCACTGACTGCGAAGAGGTGGAGGCCCTGGACTCCAGCTCCATGACCCTGTGCTGGATGTCCGCTACTGAGGCAGCCAGACTCCCCATAGTGGCATTCAACTGAGCCAGTGATGACTGGATAGTAGGTGCTGCAAGCTGCTCGCTGGGTGGAGCCGGGCTAGATACCAGCAGCCTATAAAGTTCGGCTTTCCTGGCCGAAGCCGGGTGACTGATGGCCATTCTATTCAATTCCGCCACTAGTTTCGAAATAGTCCAGTTCCTCAGGGATCCATGACCAGCCAGACCGGAAACCACGGACCCGGAGATGGACGAGGCATCGTTGATGTCTGAGGCCTGGGACATGTTGACCGTGCTGCAATAACTCTACGCCCTCGAATTTACCTGAGGACAAAACCTTTGTTATTCGTGCGGACACCAGGCATGTCTTGGACATCCCGATGCCCCCCCCCCCCCTTTTGCCCCTACCCGAAATACTGTCCCTAGATTATGGCCGGCCTGACGGACCTGAATTGATACTCACCTGGTTATGGAATTTGATGAAAATGATAACGATACCGTACTGGAGGCCCGTACCACCGACCGAGGTGGAGGCCTTGTTTATGGGAAACCGAAGGCACTGAGACCCCAAACGTGCTGCCGTATAAACAAAGAACAAGTATGAAAAACGAAATGCACTGGGAATATAACCAACCTGGTTACGTCAGGCCGCACAACCTGCCCCTAAGGGTAAAAGAAAAACATGGCCTAAACGTTTAGTTGACAATGACGAGGACAGAAGAGCCAACAAAACCAGGATGACGTGCCCCCCCCCCCCCCCGGGCGTGCTGCTAGGTCATGCATGCTGCTATGGGCGGATGTGTGCCCAGATTGGTGAAAAAGACCCCTTGGACGTACTTAGACAGGACACCATGCCGCCGGAGCAGCTGACGCGACATTGCCTGAACGCTTCAGACAGACGTGCAACAAGAGACGAGTGAGACAACCTGGATGTACCAGGTAGGACCACGTGCCACCGGGGTGGCGGACGTAACATTGCCTGAATGTTTCAAGCAGACGTGCAACAGGAGACGAATATGACAACCTGGACGTTCCAGGCAGGACCACGTGCCACCGGCGTGGCAGACATACTTTGCCTGAACGTTTCAAGCAGACGTGCAACAGGAGACGAGTATGGCAACCTGGACGTTCCAGGCAGGACCGCCTGTCACTGGAGTGACCAACATAATAATGCTTGAACGCTTCAAGCGGACGTACCACATGAGGTAAAAGACACCCTCGAGATCCAGGCAAGACACTGTGCCACGGAGTGGCAGATGTAACATTGCCTGACCGCTTCAAGCAGACGCACCACAATAAACAAAATGACAACCTGGGGTTCCAGGCAGGACTACATGCCACCGGCGTGGCGGACGCAACAATGCCTGAACGCTTCAAGCAGACGTACCACAATAGACGTGACAACCTGGACGTTCCAGGCAGAATCATGTGTCACCGGGGTGGCCGACAGAATAGTGCCTGAACGTTTCAAGCAGACGAGCAACGAGAGAGAGAGAGAGAAACGGGTATGACAACCTGAACGTGCCAAGAGGGACCACATGCCACTGGTGCGGCGGACATCACATATGGGACGTGTGAACGTGCCTGCGGCCAAACCCCCGTGACACATACCATACCCGTATAGAAATCAGGACGTACCACTTACTGCAAGTAAGGAATCCTTGGCATGGAGTGGAGCGTCAGATAACCGACCAGAGGCAGACACTGCAATATGATGAAGCATGACAACAATAAAAAAAAATTTTTTTTATTTTTTTCCCGGCCCCAACCCAGCTTTTCCACAGAACGCTTGCACTGCTGTTCCCGCACGGAGAGCCCCACAACACCACTCTAGAGCAGGTAAAGTAGAAATATTTAGAAGCTTGGGGTCTTCATATCTGACAATCACAGACAGGCTCAGTGAGGCCGCTGGTTAAAAGTACAGTAGAAGCAGATCTATGTGGTATATAGTTGGACAGTGGAACCGTTGTGGCGAATGTTCACGTTAATTTTTTTAAATTTTTTTTTACGGCACATAACTAATACTATGCCAGCAAAAATGTCCGTGCGATGCACCAGGATGCCGCCACCCTGGCCAGGAACCTAATGTGCGCCGTGAAAGGAGCCTGTACATATGCCCTGCTGTATGAAGCAGGGTGATGACCTGTCATGCGGGGACACCTGCCGTGCTGCTGAGAGAAAAAACAGAATGGAGCACGGCCAAGTGAGAGTTAAATAGGACAATGATGCAACCGGACCCCCCTGATCGCGCCTTATAGGAGATCATACCGTGAATGTGGTAGCTCAATGCGTATAACCATGAATGACAGCGGCTCCCCCGGCTGCAGGAGGGGCCCACTGGTACGGCGCGTGTGTTGCCGGGGGGCGGGGCCGCCACGTGTGCCTAGCAACCGGCACTCGCGGCCGCCTCCTGAACATGTGCCTGCACGAGACTGGCCAGCGCCGCCCGACATGGATGTGAGCCGGCCAAGGCACTCCCCCAACGGACATCGGCTTCCCCCGCACCGGGGTAGGTACAAAACAAGCCGCGCGCCCGCCTCTGCTGCCGCTGCCGATGCCCAGCACCGACTTCCTAACTTACCTGAGACCGCACGAGCCGCTGGACGCCGACCTGTCCTAATACTCACCCAAATCCTGGCTTAAAGGTGCGGGACGTGCAGGAACCAGACGTAACCGGAAGTACCTGGCTGCACGTCCCGTCCCTTGTAAACCGAGGAATATATAGCAAAGGGGCGGGGCCTATGCCCCTCCCACAAATTCAGGCTGCACGGCAGCCTTATCTACATATATATATATTTATAACGTATAGGACGTATGTGTGTATGTATGTTCTGCGAAAACTCAAAAACGCAACCATCCATTTCAATGAAACTTGGTATACACATCCCTTGCTACCTGGAAATAAATCTCAGCTGGGGGTCTCAGCTCTGTAGGACGTACCATTCCCGAAATGTTCCCCCAAAATTACCTGCATTATCCAATACAAGCCTGCCAGCCTTTCACCTAAATCCTAACTGCCATACACACGGTCACATGTCCCTTATCAACCAAAAGAAGCTCGCAAGTCCTACTTCAGGTTGCCATAAAAATAAAGCAGTAACAGCCAAGGTAGAGAACTACATCAGCCTATCACAAGAAGGTCAGATAACTCTGGCCACTGTGAAAGTCACTGTTAAAGGGGCGGCCACTGTGAATGTCACTGTTGAAAATCTGCATGTACTTCATGCAGATTTTGTACTACAGGCAGATTTTGCTGGACTGGTTTTTTGACACCATGTCCCATTTAAAGCCCCCCTGATGCACCCCTAGAGTAGAAACTCCAAAAAAGTGACCCCATTTTGGAAACTACGGGATAGGGTGGCAGTTTTGTTGGTACTATTTTAGGGTACATATGATTTTTGGTTGCTCTATAATACACTTTTTGTGAGGCAAGGTAACAAGAAATAGCTGTTTTGGCACAGTTTTCATTTTTTGTTATTTACAACATTTATCTGACAGGTTAGATCATGTGGTATTTTTATAGAGCAGGTTGTAACGAACGCGACAAATATGACAACTTTTTGTTGGTTATTTGTTTCAGTTTTACATAACAAAGCATAAAAATAAAAAAAAAGATTCCTTAGTGTCTGCACATTATGAAAGCCATAGTTTTATTTATTTTTGGGCGACTGTCTTCTGTAGGGGCTCATTTTTTCGGGATGAGATGACGGTTTGATTGGCACTATTGTGGGGTGCGTATGACCTTTTTATCGCTTGCTATTACACTTTTTGTGATGTAAGGTGACAAAAATGCTTTTTTTACACAGTTTTTATTTAATTTTTGTTTTACGGTATTCACCTGAGGGGTTAGGTCATGTGATATTTTTATAGAGCAGGTTTCTACGGACGCGGCAATACCTAATATGTTTTTTTTACAAAATTATTATTATTTGATTGGAAATACACAGGGCGTACAGGTACGCCCTGTGTCCTTAAGTGTCCTTAAGTACCGGGACATCAGGGCGTACCTGTACCAGTAACAGGTTAAACAGGTAACAGGTTAAAGGGGCGGCCACTGTGAAAGTCACTGTTAAAAGGGGCGGTCACCTTTAAAGGGGCGGCCACTGTGAAAGTCACTGTTAAAGGGGTGAAACAGTATAAAAGCGAAAGGGTAGAGCAGCATCAACGGATCTCACCGACCAATCCCGGAATGCATCAGCCACAACAGGACCACAGATCAATAGTAGTCCACAGAACAGTAGAAAGAAGGGAGGTTATGGCAGCATCTCCGGTATATCCTTTATTGAGGCCATGAGTGTGTACAAAAAGTAAACAAATACAACGTATCGGCTACATAACAGCCTTTATCAAGCATGTGAACCAAGATTATAACAACCATAAATAGTAAAAATTAACTCCTCCCATCAATTGGTGGGACCAAACAGCGTGAAGCCACAACCCATGGATGTCATCTGTATAATTAAAAAGTGAACACAATCTGGTATCCAACAAAACACATCAGTACATAAAATAAGCCTTGTGTTTACCTTATATCAGATCATCGCAATCAGCCAAGGCAGACTACAACTGGACTCCATATTTGCAGAAATTCGCGTTCGCCATTCGCAAACGGAAAATTTTATGTTTGCAACCTCTCTATTCATTGACATGCGCAATGCACCCTGTTAGACACCGGTCTAACAGGGTGCATTGCGCATGTCAATGAATAGAGAGGTCGCGAACATAAAATTTTCCGTTTGCGAACGGCGAACGCGAATTTCAGCAAATGTTTGCGAACGCGCGAACCGCCATTGACTTCAATAGGGAGGCGAATTTTAAAACCCACAGGGACTCTTTCTAGCCACAGTAGTGATGGAAAAGTTGTTTCAAGGGGACTAACACCTGGACTGTGGCATGCCGGAGGGGGATCCATGGCAAAACTCCCATGGAAAATTACATAGTTGACGCAGAGTTGGATTTTAGTCCATAAAGGGCATAAATCACCTAACAATCCAATTTTTTTTTGAATAACGTGGTTTAAAACATCCAGTGTGTTTATCCGATCAGGTATGATGTTGTATCGATCAGGTAGTGTAAGGGTTACGCCCGCTTCACAGACATTGACAGACCAAACTCCCCTTTTAATGCACCGCAAACAACCGCAAACAGTCCATTTGTCCAACCGCAAACTTCCCATTTGCACAAGGTTGGATACCAAGCTAGCCATGTCCCGTTGATGTCATTGAAGGTTTCTTCCTCCACCCAGCCACGTACAACACCAAGGGACCCCCGATTATTCGAACGGGGAGATGGTTTAAAAAACGCTGGCTCCCTCCCCTTTGTTTGAATCCACGCCACGGTCACTGCGTCTGCACCGTGCAATTTACTGTCACACCCGATATGAGTGGTATTTTCTGTAGTACTATTCTCATCAGTTTAATCCCTGTTACGTCCCATATCAGGTTAGGGCACTCTGCCCTAACCCCTGAAGACGCCGGTAACGGCGAAACATGTCGGAGGGCAGCGTGAAGTTTAAATTTTAATACAGTTTAGTTTGCAGCTCCAAACAGCATAAGGGGAATCGCAAAACTGAACAAATAGCATGCTGGCAGCGGGCAGCCAGCGGCATCAGTAGAATCTAGCAGTGACCTGTACCCTATATTAATAGGGGATGCTGTACAACACTATAGTGAATGAAATAGAAGAGTGAGGACTGTGATGCACTGGAATTTTAATAATTAGTTAAGTTAGCAATATAGTTTTATTAGCATATCAATAAAAGCTAAGTATTAGGTAGTTTTGAGTAGGTGCTGGATTAACAGGTGTAAACTAGTCCTCCGGACATCAGTAATTATTATTTTTGAGTGCAAAACACCGCATCCAGCACAAAGGGAATGCCCAGTTTTTGCTAATCCCTGTATGGTCCCCAATCTGGGATCCATTTATAAAATTGATTTTTCGAATGGGGAGATGGTTAACAAAACGCTGGCTCCCTCCCCTTTGTTTGAATCCACGCCACGGTCACTGCGTCTGCGCTGTGCAATTTACTGTCACTCCCGATATGAGTGGTATTTTCTGTAGTACTATTCTCATCAGTTTAATCCCTGTTACGTCCCATATCAGGGATTGCCTTTTGTGAAAAAAAATTTAGGCCGGGTACCTTCGACTGCCTTCACAGTGACAGACCAAACTCTGATACACCAAACTAAATTTATTTTAGGAACCGGGAGATGGAAAAAGCAGCTTGGTCGGTCCTCTTACTCTCAACTTGGGGCACTGCGCGTGCACGGAGCAATGTGCTGTGACACCCTATATGAGTGGTGTCTTAACTAGTCCTATTCCTATCAGTTTAATCCCTGTTACATCCCCTATCCGGGGACATATGTCGAATTGATTGACCATTGTCGAATTAACGAACCATTACGACATCCTGAAATAATTTTGTTCTGAGCTATGTACTTGCTTTGTATTAGAATTGATGGGGATTTTTTTTAATTGTCTGCATTATTTCTAATAAACTATTAAGAGACTTTATTATGATTTTTTTTATTTTATGTATTAAAAACCCATACAACTTAAAAAAAAAAATTATGTATGTTTTTTCTATGAAAGAGGCCAGAAAAATTAGGCATGTACACATGCCTGAAAAACAATGTTATTGTTGCAGCCGCTGTTGTAGCAGCGGCCGGAAAAATTGATGTTTTCAAGGCAGAAAGGTGACTAAAACATTGCGGCTTGAACCCTAGTTGGTGGCGGAGAATTCATGAAAGTCATCCGGTATGCAGACATTAAATACAGCAGCGTGGGGACCATTTTGAGGCCAAGGTATGTCATCAGGCCTTTTGTTAGTCAAATGTATTCCCCACTGTCATCCATGCCTCATTCATCTTTTTTTTTTTTTTACAGTTTTTATTTTTGTTGTTTTAAAACAACGCAGGTACATATGCATATGACTTGCAAGTATCAGTTACACAAATATGTATGACAAGAAGAAGCAGTTATCTCTATCTCAGATTGCGAGATTAACAAGCATGGTGTATCTCAGCATTACAGTATAACATAAGATAAAGGTACAAGAGCAGGGGGGTTTAGACAAGGGGAAGGTGGGGGGGGGGGAGATGAGTTGAGGGGAAGGAGGAGGGGTGGAAAGAAACATCTAATCACATCATAAGATCCGTAAAATGTAAGAGAGAGAAATACTGTGCCTAAGGGTTTCAAGGAAAAAGCCTGAATTTTTTCCAGGGGTTCCAGATATTGCGAAAAGTGGACCTTGTTCTTGATTCTCAGTGGGAAATTTCTTGAAGCCTGTAGATCTGGTTAACTTTGGTGTACCAGCTCTCGAAACTGGGGATATCTGGAGTGAGCCAAAGCTTTGGGATCAATAGTCTAGCAGCTCCAAGCATAAGAGAGAAAAGAGATGATTGATATCTGTTGGTTTTGCAAATCCCTAATGTGAGTAGAACCAGTTCTGGGGAACATATAATGGTAGTTTGGCATATTTTATTAATCCTTTTGACTATTTCTATCCACCATGGTTTAATTATTTCACAAGAACACCAGATATGGAAGTAGGAGCCTCTTTCTTTCTTGCATCTCCAGCACACATCTGACGAATCTTTATTATACAGGCAAGTCTTATCTGGGGTTTTATACCACGAGAAAGTATTTTATATCTGTTCTCTTGGGTATAAATGCACCTGGAGATCTTGTGTGGGGCAATCAACATGGAAGAGACTTCTAAGCTAGACAGAGAGCGTTGAAGGTCCTTCTCCCATAGTCCCTCTATAGCTGGTTTGAGGTTGGGAATTAAAAATTTTTGTAAATCGTGGAAATAAGTTTGGGGGGATATTGGGGGCTACATAATAGTTTGTCAAACCAAGAGAGTTCACCTTTGGATGAAGTGCTTTTAAGGGAAACAAGGATCTCTTCCTTTAGAAACCTCAGTGGAATGGGATTGCACGTTTTTATCTTGAGTATCTCAAATGTTTTCTGATCTCCAAATAAAGCTACTTCTGGATCCACCAGGTCCCCTACGGGGGTGTCAGAGCCCCTAATGAAAGAGGAAAGCATTCTCTGAGTTCTTTAGGTGCAAGGGCTACTAAGTCCTTAATAAGTAATAGAGGGGAGGGAAGTGAAAAAGATCCCACACTAGTTAAAAACCACTTCCAAGTCTTTAGAGTAGCTCTAATCAAAGAGTTGGGAACGTGACCTCCTGTCGGAAGAAGGGTCTTGCCAGACAACAAGAGGGATCTTAAAGGTGAGTCTAGAAAGGAGTTCTCCAGGGTGAGGCAGGATTTGGTAGGGAGGGATCTAATCCAGTCAACAGTCCTGGATAAAAGGATGGATTTCATATAAATCTCGGGGTCTGGTAGGGCTATACCCCCAGCTCTCTTTGGTTTAGAAAGCGTGGAAAAAGAAATACGAGGGGCCTTCCCCTGCCAAATAAACTTTCCAATGTGCTTATTTAGGGAGGTGAAGAATGTTTTGGGAATTTCAATTGGAAGTGTTTGCATTAGGTAAGTCAGTCTTGGCATTATTAGGGACATTAGAAGATTTGTTCTACCGAACCAGGACAGGAAGGGGAAGTTAAGTGAGTCAAGTTGGGTGGTAATGGATTTCAATAATGGCTTATAATTCAATGCGTAGAGATCTAATAGGCGTGGGGTAAGTTTTACTCCTAAGTAAGTTAATTGTTGGGTATCCCAGTTGAATGGGGAGGTAGATTTGAGGTTATTTAAAGTCACAGCAGAAAGGCCCATGTGCAGGACTAGAGATTTGGCGGGGTTCACCTTAAAGTTTGATAAGGATCCAAATCGGTTAAGTAGTGAAAGTATAATGGGCATGGACTTGGAAGGGTTAGTAGAGATTATTAAAAGATCATCTGCAAAGGCAGCCAACTTGAATTCTGATCCCTTCACTCTCAGGCCTTTAATATTTTCCTCTTGTCTCAGTGCTTGTAGCAGAGTCTCCATTGCAAGAACAAAGAGGAGGGGGGAGAGAGGGCAGCCCTGTCTGGTCCCGTTTCTAATAGGGAAGCTAGAAGAGAGGGTCCCATTAACCGACACTGATGCTGAGGAATGGGTATACATTGAGAAAACTGAGTTAATAAAGGGCTCTGGGATTTGGAATTTATGCAAGGTAGCTCGAATAAAAGACCAATCCACCCTATCAAACGCCTTCTCAGCGTCCGTGCCGAACAGGATCAGTGGGGTCATAGGCGTGCGCACGGGGTGTGCCGGGTGTGCCTGGGCACACCCTAATCACACCTCTGTGCTCCTGCACCGCCGCCTGCCGCAGCTGCCTCTTAAACTCAGGCTGCCCCGCACACTCGCACAGCTTTAATGACATCTGCTCGACTGCTCCTGGGGAGTCCTGTGCTCTGTGTCCCGGCGGCCGGCTGCATAACGTCACTCACTCCGACGTCACGCGCCTGCTCCGCCTGCTTCATTAATAAAGTGGGAGGAGCAGGCGTGTGCGGCGTGAGTGACGTCACGTTACGCTGCCGCCGGCCTAGTTTGAATGTTTGAGCCTGCCCAGTGCCTGTACGAATACTAGCTGGAGGGAGTCCCACTGTCCCAGTAAGTTAGTAATAGTATTACAACTACAAGTTTACAACACTTTGCCAAAGGAACACGGCGGGGTCTATAGTTGCCGGCCTGAGGCATCCACCCCCCCCCCTGTTGGGGGTCACTGTCAGGGACACTGTTATGGGGGGGGGGTCTGTGGACACATATATAGCACAAGATGCTGCTATATATGTGTCATCCACAGATCCCCCCGGCCCCCCATAACAGTGCCATCCACAGATATCTCCTTAATAGACTGTTAAGGGGATATCTTTGGTCTGTGGATGACACTGTTTTGGGGGCATCTGTGGAATATGACACTGTTATGGGGGATCTGTGGATGACACTGTTATTGGGGCATCTGTGTGGAATATGACACTGTTATGGGGGATCTGTGGCTGATACTGTTATGGGGGGGATCTGTGGATGACGCACTGTTAATAACAGTGCGTCAGTCCACAGATGCCCCCATAACAGTGCCATCCACAGATATCCCTTTTAATTGACTGTTAAGGGGATATCTGTGGTCTGTGGATGACACTGTTATGGGGGAATCTGTGGAATATGACACTGTTATAGGGGATCTGTGTGGAATATGACACTGTTATGGGGGGATCTGTGGCTGATACTGTTATGGGGGGATCTGTGGATGACGCACACTGTTAATAACAGTGCATCATCCACAGATGCCCCCATAACCGTGTGTCATCCACTGATGCCCATAACAGTGCCATCCACAGATATCCCCTTAACAGTGCATCATTCACAGATGCCCCCATAACAGTGTCATCCACATATGCCCCCATAACAGTGTCATCCACAGATGCCCCCATAACTGTGTGTCATCCACTGATACCCCCATAACAGTGTCATCCACAGATGCCCCCATAACAGTGTCATCCACAGATGCCCCCATAACAGTGTCATCCACAGATGCCCCCATAACAGTGTGTCATCCACAGATCCCCCATAACAGTGTGTCATCCACAGATCCCCCATAACAGTGTGTCATCCACAGATCCCCCATAACAGTGCGTCATCCACAGATCCCCTCCATAACAGTGCACCTGCACACTATGGAGAGACTGAAAGGAGGGGAAGATCCGCGGAAGCAAGCAGAGGACGGCACAGCAGACTGAATAGCTTCTTTTATAAGTAAATTATTTTATTATAGCGCTGAAACTGCTTTAAACTCTAAAGAAAAGTTTTGGAGAGTGTTTCTCTCTTTCTCAGGTCTGAAGCAATACTGAGGAAGAAAGGAAAACTCTTGAAAGCTTGTCTTTTAAGTATTAGGATAGTACAATAAAAAGGTATCCCTGCATACCACAATACTCTCGTATTTTGTAATCTTATTTATATGTACTTATTTTGGTTTTTTTCAGTAGTATGATTAAGTGGTGAAAATTATTAGTGCCCCCCCCCCATTTTTGACTGTGGTATCTTATGTGCCCCCCCTATATATTGTTCCTAGAGTCGCCACTGCGCAGAGGGGTAGTCATGGCAACGCTAGGGTGAGGCCCGGCCTGTGTGTGTATGTATATAATATATATATACATACACACGTGCGCGGGGCGTGTGTGTTTGTACTTTATGGTGCACACCCTAATGCAATAGGCTGCGCACGCCTATGAGTGGGGTAGTCTTGTGGGAAGCATAATATAGGGCATTTAACACCTTGGTAGTATTGTCTTTACCCTCACAACCTTTGACAAAACCCACTTGATCAGAGTGGATTAAGGAGGGGAGGAAGTTATTCGGACGGAGAGCAAGCATTTTAGCGAATAGTTTTAAGTCAACATTGAGAAGGGAGATGGGGCGATAATTTGAACAGGAGGTAGGGTCTTTTCCTGCTTTTGGGATAATGGTAATGGTAGCCCTAGTCATGTCTGTAGTAATTGGGGAACCGCCTAGAGATGAATTATATATTGGGAGTAAATAGGGGGCGAGGATATCTTTAAAGGAAGAGTAGTAGGTTATTGGGAGGCCGTCTGGACCTGGGCATTTCCCCTTAGGGGTTGATTTGATAGCCGCATCCAATTCTGAGGCCGAAAATGGTCTGGAGAGGAGATCCTTTTGAGTGATTGATAGGGCTGGAAGGGTAAGAGAATCTAAGAAAAGTTTAATATGGGGTATTTTTTCCTCAGCAGTGTAAGTTAATTCTTGGGTGGGGAGGTTATAAAGGGATTTATAAAAGAATTGGAATTGTTCCGCTACATCTTCTGATTTATATAAGGGGGTACCTAGAGGGGATTTAATGCACTGGACATATCGGGACTCCCTCCTCTGTTTTATCCTTCTGATCATATATTTTGAGGCCTTATTGCCATGGGCATAAAACTTCTGTTGAGATGATAGAAAAAATTTAGCTAATCGTTCATTCAAAATGTTTTGGAGTTCCGATCTAAGGGATAGGAGTTCCGACAGGTGCAGAGCAAGGAGGGATTGCTTGTGTGATTTTTCAAGGGAGTGGATCCGCGAAAGAAGGAGATTTAATTTCTTATCCGATTCCCTCTTAAGAAAAGAGCAGAGGCTGATAAGTTTACCTCTAATATATGGTTTATGGGCGTCCCAGAGGGGGAAATTTCTGGAGATTTATTGAGTGCAAAGTATTCCTCTAAATAAGAAGCGATCTGGGTCTTATGAGTAGTGTTATCTAACAAGGATTCATTAAGACGCCAATTAGGAGTTCTGGGGTGGCCCTGGGGTGATTGCAGATCACAAAATACAGGGGCATGGTCAGATAACGTAATATATTTCCTATCTTGGTTGACTTACATAATTGTAATAGGTTTTTGGGAATAAACACATAGTCGATTCTAGTGTATGAATTATTGGCCGGGGAATAAAAATAGAAGTCCATCTCATTAGGGTGTAAGCACCTCCACACATCTACAATTCCTAAGGCCTCTTTCACACTTGCGTTGTCCGGATCCCGCGTGTACTCCACTTGCCGGAATTACACGCCGGATCCGGAAAAACGCAAGTGTACTGAAAGCATTTGAAGACGGATCCGTCTTCAAAATGCTTTCAGTGTTACTATGGCACCCAGGACACTATTAAAGTCCTGGTTGCCATAGTAGGAGCGGGGAGCCGGGAGCGGGGGAGCGGTATACTTACCATCCGTGCGGCTCCCGGGTCGCTCCAGAGTGACATCAGAGCACCCCATGCGCATGGATGACGTGCCATGCGATCACGTCATCCATGTGCCTGGGGCGCCCTGACGTCACTCTGGAGCGCCCCGGGAGCCGCACGGATGGTAAGCATGCTGCTCCCCCGCTCCCCACTACACTTTACCATGGCTGCCAGGACTTTAGCGTCCCGGCAGCCATGGTAACCACTCTAAAAAAGCTAAACGTCGTATCCGGCAATGCACCGAAACGACGTTTAGCTTAAGGCCGGATCCGGATCAATGCCGTTCAATGGGCATTCTTTCCGGATCCGGCCTTGCGGCAAGTCTTCAGTTTTTTTGGCCGGAGCAAAAAGCGCAGCATGCTGCGGTATTTTTTCTGGCCAAAAAAAGTTCCGTTCCGGAACTGGAGACATCCTGATGCATCCTGAACGGATTTCACTCCATTCAGAATGCATTAGGATAATCCTGATCAGGATTCTTCCGGCATAGAGCCCCGATGACGGAACTCTATGCCGGAAGACAATAACGCAGGTGTGAAAGAGCCCTAAATCAAATAGTTTAGTCTGGAGGGATTTAAGACCCCTAGAGGAGACTGAGGATTTTTTTGAGGAAGAATCTAAGAAGGTATTGAGGGTTAGGTTAAAATCTCCTGCTAGTATTAGAGAGTAGAGATGAGCGAACTTCTGTTTTAAGTTCGGCGTCTAAAGTTCGGGTTAGGATTAGCGGAGAATCCCGATCTGGAACCGGATATGGATTCCGACTTCCGTTGTGGTCCGTGGTAGCGGAATCAATAATGGCCGATTATTGATTCCGCTACCACGGACCACAACGGAAGTCGGAATCCATATCCGGTTCCAGATCGGGATTCTCCGCTAATCCTAACCCGAACTTTAGACGCCGAACTTAAAACAGAAGTTCGCTCATCTCTATTAGAGAGCCTTCCATATGTGTTTCTACAAGCTTCAGGAGAGAATGGAACCAATCAATCTGACTAGAATTGGGGGCGTAGACATTGACCAAGGTATAGGTCAGTTGGCCTATTGTACCCTTAAGGATAAGATATCTGCCATCTGGATCCAGGACCTGAGAAAGGAAAGTAAAAGGGAAATCCTTATGGAACCCTATGCTCACTCCTCTAGAAGCAGCGCCACCAGCACCACAATGATACCAGTTAGGGTATTTGGCATATGAGAGGTTGGGGTAGTGGTTATGATTAAAGTGAGTCTCCTGAAGGAAAATCACAGAGCTTTTCTCCTTCCTTGAAAGGGAGAAGATTTTACATCTTTTGGAGGGCGATCTTAACCCTTTAACATTATAGGAAATTAATTGAATATCCGCCATCATCTTGTATAAGAAAGTGGGGCAGGGGGTGCAGGATAAGAAATAGAATATACTTAGCTGCTGCTTGAGGGAACTGAATTACAAAAAGGAGCGCATAGGGTTGCACAAGAGATCTCTCACAAATGTGGTTGTAACTGCAAGAGTAAGGCATAATAAGCATTAGTGTAATATACCTGGTACAATATAAAAAGAATAAACATAACAAGAAACATAACAGGAGCTTGCTAGCAAGCTCAAATTAAGTGGTGGTGTTGGGGCAGTTTTGCTCAGTTAACAGCAATGGTAAGAATAAGTATAGAGGGGGGAGTAGACAAAATGTCATAGAGGTGAGTAGCAAAAACCCTCAAAGGCTGTAACTACTGAATGTAGGGGTCAGAGACCTGGATTAACAAGTGTTTTCACTTATCCGGCAATGAAAGCCTCTTAGGAGTTGTTGCCAGGATTCCTCTCCTATTCTTCTGTGACTTCGGAGTGCGCAGAGTTTCCCAGGGGGATACCACAGGTAGAGGTGGCAAGGATGATAGAGAACTGGGACACAGTCCAGAGCCTATGTCCAGAGGGGAGATTTTTAATTGAGCATATACTTTGTCTAGGTCAGCGAAAGAGGTGATGGTAATGCGCCGTCCTTCATGGGGGAACGACAGACCAAACTGGAAAGTCCAGTGGTAAGTGATGTTATGTTGCCGGAGCCATTCCGTCAGCGGTTTTAAGGAGCTACGCTTCTTCAAAGTTGATTGAGCCAGATCTTGGAAAACGGAGATGTTGTTATTTTCCCATCTCAGGGGTTCTGCTTGTCTAGCCCCAGACATGATGGCTTCCTTATCCGGGAAGTGCAAGAATTTGCAAATAACATTGCGGGGGGGCTCTGATGGTTGCGGTTTCTGGCGAAGGGCTCTATGGGCCCTCTCTATTATTACTTCATGAGCGGAGTCGGGTCCCAAGATCTGGAGGCATATCTGTATTACTGCCTGTGGAACGTCTATTGGAGCAACAGTTTCTGGTATCCCATGAAAACGTTAATTGTTTCTTCTATTTCTATTCTTCTGTTCTTCAATGGCTGAATATAAGGAGTTGAGATGAGTCTGACACTCGCCCAAGCTGCTGGCTGTCTCTGTTTGGTGCGATATAATAGTCGCTTGATCTTCCTCTAAGGTCTCCACACGTCTGCCAATATGGCGGATGTCCTCTTTAATAGAGGAGAGATCTTGGCTGAGGGGACCTAGGGCGTCTGCCAAAGCTTCCTTGAGGTAAGATCGGGAGATAGAGAGCTTTTCAGTATCGGGAGATGCATCCCTTACCTCCTCTGCATCGGCTGTCTCTCTCGATTGCTTAGCTGTGCCGCCTAGTGGAGTGCCTGGCGCCATCTTAGGTTCTCTGCTTGCAGCGATCGCAGCTGCTTTTTTAATAAAACGGTCCATGTCTCCTGGTTGACTGGAGGATCGGGCATTGCTCGCTTGGTCAGAGGGTTTTTGGCCACCTATTTTGACCATTTTTGACATCCAGTAGAGCGGTATAAACAAGCTTTTAGGGTTTAGTCAGCAGGAGAGCAGCACTTCACATTACCGATCGGCTGCGGTGCTAGCTCCGCCATGCCTCATTCATCTTAATTAAGGTGAGGTAATCAACACTTTTTTGACCAAGGCGACTTCTTTTGTCAGTGACAATGCCTCCTGCTGCACTAAAGGTCCTTTCTCACAGGACACTTGAAGCGGGGCAGGCCAGAAGTTCTATCGCAAACTGGGATAGTTCAGGCCACAGGTCAAGCCTGCACACCCAGTAGTCAAGGGGTTCATCACTCCTCAGAATGTCGATATCTGCAGTTAAGGCGAGGTAGTCTGCTACCTGTCGGTCGAGTCGTTCACTAAGGCTGGATCCCGAAGGGCTGTGGCGATGTGTAGGACTGAAAAAGCTCTGCATGTCCTCCATCAACAACACATCTGTAAAGCGTCCTGTCCTTGCCACCGTGGTCGTGGTAGGAGGAGGATTACTTTCACCTCTTCCCCTGTTAGATTCCCGTTGTGCTGTGAAATCCCCCTTATAAGCTCTGTAAAGCATATTTTTTTAGTTTGGTTTGAACTGCTGCATCCTTTCTGACTTTCGGTAATTTGGTAACATTTTCGCCACTTTCTGCTTATACCGGGGGTCTAGTAGCGTGGCCACCCAGTACAGGTCGTTCTCCTGCATCCTTTTTATACAAGGGTCCCTCAACAGACATGACAGCATGACAGACCCCATTTGCACAAGGTTGGATGCCGAGCTACTCATTTCCCGTTCCTCGTCCTCACTGATGTCATTGACAGTCTGTTCTTCCCCCCAGCCACGTACAACTCCACAGGTCCCAGATAGGTGACAACAACGAGCACCCTGGGATGCTTGCTGTGGTTGGTCTTCCTCCTCCTCAAAGCCACATTCCTCCTCTGACTCCTCTTCCTCATACTCCTCTTCCAGCGTTGCCGCAGGACCACAACTCTACCTCTTCCTCTTCACGCTCATCTACAGCCTGATCCAGCACTCTTCGCAGGGCACGCTCCAGGAAGAAAACAAATGGGATGAGGTCGCTGATTGTGCCTTCGGTGCGACTGACTAGGTTTGTCACCTCCTCAAAAGGACGCATGAGCCTACAGGCATTGCGCATGAGCGTCCAGTAATGTGGCAAAAAAATTCCCAGCTCCGCAGAGGCTGTCTTAGCACCCCGGTCATACAAATACTCGTTGACGTCTTTTTCTTGTTGGAGCAGGCGGTCGAACATTAGGAGTGTTGAATTCCAACGTGTCGGGCTGTCGCAAATCAAGCGCCTCACTGGCATGTTGTTTTGGCGCTGAATGTCTGAAAAGTGCGCCATGGCCATGTAGGAATGCCTGAAATGGCCACACACATTCCTGGCCTGCTTGAGGACGTCCTGTAAGCCTGGGTACTTAGACACAAAGCGTTGTACGATGAGATTCGACACATGTGCCATGCACGGCACATGTGACAACTCGCCCAAATTCAATGCCGCCAACAAATTGCTTCTATTGTCACACACCACTTTGCCGATCTCCAGTTGGTGCGGGGTCAGCCACTGATCCACCTGTGCGTTCAGGGCGGACAGGAGTGCTGGTTCGGTGTGGCTCTCTGCTTTCAGGCAAGTCAACCCCAAGACAGTGTGACACTGTCGTATCCGGGATGTGGAATAGCCCCTGGGGAGCTGGGGGGATTCAGTTGATGTGCAGCCAGACGCCGCAGCAGAAGAGGACTCAGCCAAGGAGGTTATCGAAGAGGATGGAGTAGGAGGAGTAGAGGAGGTGGCAGTTGGCCTGCCTGCAAGTCGTGGTGGTGTCACCAACTCCACTGCAGATCCACGCAATCCATGCTTGGCAGCCGTCAGCAGGTTGACCCAATGTACAGTGTAGGTGATATACCTGCCCTAACTGTGCTTTGCAGACCAGGTATCAGTGGTCAGATGGATTCTTGCCCCAACACTGTATGCCAGAGATGCCATGACTTCCTTTTCAATCACTGAGTAGAGGTTTGGGATTGCCTTTTTTGAAAAAAAAATTTGTCCGGGTACCTCTCACTGTGGTGTCCCAATAGCGACAAATTTTTTGAAGGCCTCAGACTCCACCAGCTGGTATGGTAAAAGCTGGCGAGCTAAGAGTTCCGTCAAGCCAGCTGTCAGACGCTGGACAAGGGGGTGACTCTGTGACATTGGCTTCTTACACTCAAACATTTCCTTTACAGACACCTGACTGTGGGCAGATGAGATGGAACTGCTGAAGGTGAGATGCGGTGTGGCGGGTGGTTGAGAGGGGGCAAGGAGGACAGCAGTGGTTGACGTGGCTGAAGATGCTGGACCAGGAGGAGGATGGTGGCTTTGAGCTTGTGTGCTGCTTCTACTCGTCATCATGTGTTGATTCCATAGGCATTTGTGATGTGTGATCATGTGCCTTCGCAAAGCAGTTGTACCTAGGTGGGTGTTGGATTTCCCACGACTCAGTTTCTTTTGGCACAGGTTGCAAATGGCATCGCTGTTGTCAGAGGTAGACACACAAAAAAAATGCCACACTGCTGAGCTTTGCAATGACGGCATTTTGGTGGTGGCAACAGCATGCGCTGATTGGCGTGCTGTCTGGCTGACCCTGGGTGCCGATACATGCTGTCTGACTGTGCCACTAGCTCCTTGCGACGACCTCCCCCTGCTTCCAACTCGTCTCCTTCTTCTCTCTGTCTCCCCTTCTGAACTTCCCCCTCTTCTTCTTCTCTTCGAGCAGGCACCCACGTGGCATCCACGGACACATCGTCATCATCAACCACTTCACTTGTATCTGACACCTCAGCAAAGGAAGCAGCAGCGGGTACAACATCTTCATCATCATCATCACACTGTATGTCCATGTGTGTAATGCTGCCTGACTGAGACATATCCCTGTTATCTACATCCTCTGGCAATAATGGTTGTGCATCACTAATTTCATCCAACTGATGTGTAAATAACTCCTCTGAGGGATCAAGTGAAGCGGCTGTGGTGGCTGTGTTGGTAGTGGTGGTGGTGGCGGCGGGCGGGAGAGTGGTAACTTGAGAGCAGGTGACCAAAGCTGAGCTGGAGGAGGATGGTGCGTCAAGGTTCTTAGCGGAAGCTGTTGAAGATTGGGAGTCCTGTGTAAGCCAGTCAACTATTTTCTCCGAATTTTTTGGTTCAGGGTACGTGGCCTCTAAACACTGGGCATTATTCCAGGGCCAGTGGAAATCACAGCACAACGACCATGACGGCCCCTGCGGGGTGGCCTGCCTCTGCCTGTCATTTTTTTTTAGATAAGTGGTACTATGCGTGCAAGGTACTGTGCCACCCTATATAAGTGGTGGGCAGTGGGCAGAGTACAGTCTGTGTGGGCCTGACACACACTGGCTTGCAACTGGGATTATATCACTGAAAAATATTAAATATAATTTTTTTTAATCTGCAAGGTATTTGAGTATGTGACACCCTGTAACGGTATGAGTGGAGCCCTAGCCACTAGTGAGTGGCCACAATACAGTCTGTGTGGGCCTGACACACACGGGCTTGCAACTGGGATTATATCACAGAAAAATATTAAATAGAATTTGTTTTATCTGCAATGTATTTGAGTGAGTGACACCCTGTAACGGTTTGAGTGGAGGCCTAGCCAGTGGCAACAATACAGTCTGTGTGGGCCTGACACACATGGGCTTGCAACTGTGATTATATCACCAAAAAATATTAAATACATTTTTTTTATTTGCAAGGTATTTGAGTGAGTGACACCCTGTAACGGTATGAGTGGAGGCCTAGCCACTAGCCAGTGGCTACAATACAGTCTGTGTGGGCCTGACACACACAGGCTTGCAACTGGGATTATATCACAGAAAAATATTAAATATCATTTTTTTTTTATCTGCAAGGTATTTTCTGTCACACCCTGTATGAATGGTGTGCACACAGTGCTGTCTGTGACTGAGCCTGCAGCCTCTCACACACGGGCAGGCAACTGCAATATATATATATATATATATATATATATATAAAAAGCAGACTGATGTACTAGTCCTTACAGCAGATGAGTCTGTGGACACAGAACACTGCCCTAGCTAACGCTTTCCCTATTGAATCAGCAGCAGCACTGTCCCTCCTCTCACTGAGAATGCAGATTCCGAATGAATCTAAAATGGATGCTGTCCAGGAGGTTGGAGGGTCTGGGAGGGAGGGTCTGCTGCTGATTGGCTGGAATGTGTCTGCTGACTGTGAGGTACAGGGTCAAAGTTTACTCAATGATGATGTATAGGGGGCGGACGCGAACAAGCTATGTTCGCCGGGAACTGTTCACCGGCGAATAGTTCGGGACATCACTATCAATGACATCATCACACTACTACTGCAACGTCATGACGAGCGCGCACCCAGCGCATACTCAGTGTACACTCAGTCGGCATATCAAAGCCGCTCCTGACTCGCAGAGGGTGCGCGACATGCGCGGCATCAGATTGAGTCACATGAAGGTTATGTGGGAATCGCAATGTACTTGTGAATGCCCGGATCCATACCGTAGATAAATACAATTACACAGCTACCTATAACCATGCAGAATAGGTTAAAAACGAATATTAGGCTATATGGGGATAAATCAAAGTATGTACTGTATATATTTTGGCCATAAACACGCCTATCTAAAATTGATATGATATTAAGCCCCATATTGCGAGTCCCTGCATGGCATTTCAGTTACCTATCCCATATTATATATATATATGTGGAATGATAAAAATTCTATAAAACAGTGTGTGTGACAAATTAAAACAATATTATAAATATAGAACATGTGCAGCCAGCCAGTCGCAGGGGGAGCACGTGAGGTTCATGCTGGACCGATGAGGGGACAAATAGTATAACACACAGTTCATCAGTTCACTCACGGTTAGCAGATAGCCTCCCGGAGCTGGCAGCACAGTGTTGAGGTGGACCGCCTGAAATCCTCCGGGGGACGCTTTGTGGTAGGAAGCATCAGCCAAGATGGTGGTTGAGGTGCCCTTGATGTTAGGGGGGCTTAGGGTGCTTGTTGCGGCTGAGTCCCTTGATGGTTTTTGTTGTGACGCCAATACCGTTAATGGTGGTACAACCATAGGTAGTAATAATAAGGTAAACAGTGGTAAGATGCAACTCACAACTTTTACTTTGGATGTCTTTTGGTTGCAGCAGTACAATTATGCAGTCTTTAGATCAGGGATGTCAAACTTGTGGCCCTCCAGCTGTTGCAAAACTACAACTCCCATCATGCCTGGGCATACTACAGCTATCAGGGAATGATGGGAGTTGTAGTTTTGCAACATCTGGAGGGCCATGAGTTTGACATCCATGCTTTAGATGATACAGAGGTAATTCTGCAAATCCACTGTTTTAGGCTGGTTAGGTTTTGTGTTTTTTTTTTTGGAGCAGTGGGTTAGGTGTACCTGGTTCCTTTAGATGCTTTGGATCCTATTCCTTGTCTTTCCCTACAAGCTAAATGTTTTTAGACAGGAAAACTCAACTGTCCCTTAGAAGGTTGGTGTGGCTGCCTGAAACTAATAAACCTCCACCATGCAAAGGTGTCTTTGGCCCTCAATAATGGCTCTTATCACCGATGAATTCCTAGGAATGCTTGTTTCTTTTCCAGGGAGGCAAACTCTTCTCCTACTGGTCAGGGATGCAAGTCTATAGTCAAGCTACAGAAGGAAAACGCTCTTCTGCGCCTAACATCTGAGTAAACACCTCTTAGCGAAGTTCGCTCCACTCACTAATCTGTGTTGCAAAGTCTTCACTCTATCTTTTCTCCCCACTAATTCTGATCTGACTACCTCAGATCTGCTCTCTTCTCTGACTACATCCTGGTCTCAACTCCCCACTGGTCTCAACTCCCTAACTAAGCCTGACTTAGGTATATATAGGACCTGAACTTTATCCCCAACTAGTGGTGGGATGTATAAATTGCACCTAATAGGCCTGTTAACAGGGATTTTGCAGATACATAAATGCAAAGTTATACATGACAACCTAGTGCTCTTAATAATATAAAAAAATGTTTTTAAGCAGTGCCCACACACATGCAGTGGGACGCTGCACAAGTAAAAATAGCCTATACTTAATTGGACAAATAAGTTATAAGGTACACTACCTATCAACACTATTCACATTGAATTCGATGTTAAGCCCATGGGGTTGCAGTGTTTGTAGAGTGAAAATCCATTTGAACTCTTTCTTTCTAAGCATACGTTCTCTATCGCCACCTCTTCTCAGAACGTCCACCGAGTCTATGACCCGGAACCTCAGCTGATTAACAGAGTGACCACATTCAACAAAGTGTTTGGTCACTGGTTTGTCCATCAGTTTTTTCCTTATTGTGCTCTTGTGTTTGTTGATGCGCTCCCTGGTCTTCCTAGTGGTTTCACCCACATAGACTAAACTACAGGGGCATTGGATCATGTAAATGACATATTTAGACCAGCACGCATAGAACTCCGTGATGTTATATATTTTTTCCATTATGGTCGTGGCTACGGATACTGGAGCTATCGTGGTGAACACGGAACCTGAACGTGTCATATGTTACCTAGGCCTGGATTGTGCCCGTGACCGTGAAACGAGGGTAGCCTATAAGGGGCCAAAAAGCAAGGCAAAAGGTTAGGTTTAATATTTATTGAAGGGTACGTGAATTACAAAGCCAGTTTTCGGAAAACGTCTGCTATTTCCTGATGCGGATTGGGAATGTACCTGGTGAAGCATGACGATTCCCAGCGTCCCATCTTCCGAATGATATGACTGGGGACGTTGTGCTTGGAGGCTGCGGAAGCCGCCCCGATCCGAAATGAGTGACCTGAAATGGTTTTGGGATCGACTCCCAGGCCGGTGACTAGCAGGCGAATGTGAGAAATTAATTGCGTGGTCGTGAGGGGCTTGGATTTGAAAGGAAGCAGCGGACTGTCTGGGGAGGAATGACCCAAGGAGCTGATTAATTGGTTGAACACCTGGACGGGGCACCATTTGTTGAAGGACCTGAAGTACTTGACTGGGACTGGGGGTCCTGCTTGCGACGTTTTGGTGGAAGGTAATAGCAGGGTGAAATGGTCGAGGTTCCACGTTAACTGGCTCTTGGTCAGACCCTTGGATTTTTGGGAAAAACCTGTGAATTCCCCTGGGCGCAAGAACCCATAGAAACCTAAGTACATGGCTGCTTTGATGATGGTGCTGGGAAGGAGCCCGAAAGGGTTGCTGTCTAGGGAATTGGAAAGTTTTCTGAACAGATCCCCTGAGACTGGTTGCCTGGTGGGAGTGCATGGCAGACTGGTTTTTTGAATTCCCCTGAGGACAGCCCTGATGGCCGGGGACGCAAATATTGCCTTACTACCGGGATGCTTGAGGGTGGAATGGTATTGCACCCCTGCCATGTACAATCTGATGGAATTGTAGCAATGAGGTGGTGATGGCAATGAGCTAAGAAGGCCATCAGATAGGTGGTCCTATCTGTGCCGCCGCTGGGGTGGAGACGTGAAAATTTTTGGAAGCTGTTCCAACCGGTTTTGTAGTTTCTAGCGGTGTTGGCTGATAGGGATTTTTGCATGAGGGATTTGGCGGATGAAATGATATGGGCTAGTTCATGCGTAGTGTGTTGAACTCCGGAGGGGACAATCCTGCTGGATCCGCCTCTGGCATGACCTGGAAGAAACGGTTGAAATGAAAGCGTGACAGTGCGTCAGCCGTGGAGTTCTGGACACCCTGGATGTGTCTGCAAGAAAATTGGAAGTTGTGCTGTAGGGACAACCAAACGAGTTTGCGGACGAAAGGCATGATGTGGCGGGATTTGGACCTACCTTTGGTGAGGATGTCCACTACCGACTGGTTGTCCGTGATAAATGTCACCGGGGAGTTGGCCCACTGCCTGCCCCAAACTTTGGCGGCCGCTACGATTGGGTAGATCTCTAGGAGGGGGGAGGATCTGAGGTACTCACTGAGCGAAGAGATCTCGGGGGGCCAGTGGCCCGTGAACCACTGGGTGTTGTAGATGGCCGCGAAACCCCGGGAGGCAGCGGCGTCGGAAAAAACCGTTGGAGAAGAGGGACACCATTGGGGGACGAAAAGGGAGATCCCATTCCAGCGGGTCAAGAAGGAATTCCACATGGCTAGATCCGCCATCGCGTGTGCGTCCAGGACTATCGGGGAGTCCTGCTCTGTGGCCGTTGGTAGCAGATCCAGGAGTCTGGACAAGAAGGCCTTGCCCTGGGGCATGATCCTGGCGGCGAAATTCAGCATGCCTAGCAGGGATTGCAAGTCCTGCTTTGAGACGACCCTGCAACCCACAAATCTGGAAATTACCTCCTTGATCTTTGACAGCTTGTCCTCGGGCAACCTCGCTTCCATCTTGCGAGTATCTAGGACCACGCCGAGGAAAGTGAGGGTGGTCGAGGGTCCCTCGATCTTGGTGGGAGCGACAGGGATGCTGAGGCTGGCGAAAACCTGGAGTAGGCTGTCGAGTTTGCAGGGTGGGACGTCTGGTTGCTCTATCAAGAGAAAGTCGTCCAGGTAGTGGATGACCATGGGGCACTCACAATGGTTGACCAGGACCCAGTGGAGGGCCTGGGCGAACTGGTCGAACAACCACAGACTACTTTTCGAGCCGAAAGTGAGGCGGGTGGCGAAGTAGTACGAGTCGTCCCATTTGATGCCATAGAATTTCCAGAGTTGTGGGTTGATGGGCAGCAGCTTGAAGGCGTCCGCCAGGTCAGCCTTGGACAGCCAGGCCCCCCTGCCCGCCAGGAGGATGAGAGCGATGGCTTCACCGAGAGAAGAGTACTTCATTGAGAACTCCTCTGACGGAACCAGGGAGTTGAGGCTGGGAATGTGAGAACCATGAGGAGCTGAAAGGTCATAAATTAATCTTTTTTTATTGGAAAATTTTTGGGTTACGATGCCGATAGGGTTAATCCTCCAGGATGCTGGAGAAAGGGCCGATGAGGAAACCCTTCTCCAGTTCCGCCCGGACCAGAGGACCCACCGAAGCGGCGTCGGAAATGGCGGACCTGAGGTTGGGGCCTTCCCAAGATGACTGAGGAAGAGCCACGAGACCAGTGTGGAATCCTTCCTTGAAACCGTTGATAAGGAAGCTGACTTGGTGGGGATTGTGATGGTCACGGAGAAGCGCTGCTAATAGGTCCACGTTGACTACGCCTAGTCACTTGTTTCTCCCTGATCTATTTGGGCAAACCGACAGGGGGTGGGCTCTGAAACAAGTGGAGCAGACGTGGAGTGCTCTGCATTGGTTGTAGTTGCAGGTTGCAAAGTTGTAGTTGTTGCAAACCTGACTGTTTCCCAGGAAGACTATGGGTCGACCCAGCTTGTCGGTGCCCGAGTTGTGCCTGGGCTGGGACCCTGAGGAGCCTGCCACAGATCTGGGCAGGGATGATGGAAGGCTGGGGTTTGGGCACCAGTCTGAGGCGTGCAGGATGGACTGGCATGACGAGCAAGCGGGGGCTTTGAGACCGGCGAAATGTCGGCAAAACAGTTCCATGTCCAGGGATGCCCAATTGGTGACCCGTTGGAACTGGGCGAGGGCCGCCGCGGCTTTGGCCGAGAAGGAGCGGTGATAATCATAGAATGCGTACCCTCCGTACTTATGCCCCAGATCCGTGACCCTGTACAGGTACAAATCCAGCTCCTCGCGCCTTTCGGGGAAGGCGGAGCAGATTATGTCCCTGAACAGGCTGAAGGCCAGGACGAATTCTGGGATGGATAGTTTCCTGTTCAATCGGGCATCCCTGGACCTGAGGACTATCGACACATTCTCGCAGGCTATGGTCCTATTCTCAACCGTGTCGTGGGTGGCAATGAGTATGGCGGCTAAGTTGACGTCTTTCCCTTCCAAGATGTCTCGTTTGAGGGTGTCGGTCACGAAATGGGACGGGGCTACCTCAGACAAGGCGGGAACCCTACCTGAGGATGTGGATTGGGACGTGGAAGCGACCGGGAGAGTAGGGACAGGGATGCTGGGAGACGGGTCTCTGGACTCTACTGCCGACAGTCTGGTCTAAATGTCCGATACGGAGGTGGCTAGGGAGTTGATAGTGGCGTGCAGCTGGGTCAATGACAACTGAATGGTTGACATTGACACCTGGTCTTCGGAGTGGGACGGATCGGACACGAGGAGTCGATAGAGCTCCGCCTTCCTGGCCGAAGCTGGGTACCGAATCCCTCGTTTGGTTAGTTCGGCTATTATCTTGGGGATGGTCCAGCTTCGGAGTGACCCCACGCTGGCATGGCTGGAAGCCAGGGAATACGGAAGGGATGCGGAGTCATCTAATTCGGAATGGTGAGACATGATGGGAAGCTGAAAGAGAGGACAAGGTTTAAAAATGTATTTTTTTTTTTGAGACGTAGCTTCGAGGACATGAGGGCCCTGATGGCCGGAGGTGCGTTGCGTTGGTGGTCCCCGGCTAAATGCTTTAAGCGACCTGGGGAAACATGATGATGCTTGTAACCGGATAAATATGAATAAAGAGGGGATCGGTACCTTGAAATTCCACCTGGTCTACCGAGGGCTCAGATTCTGATGCTTCGTGGCGGTGTAGACGAAATCGGTCTTTGACTGAGATGAAAGTAACAGTTTTAGTGGAGGTCAGTGGTTGGTGAAAAAAGGGGGCTGTGTGAGGACGAGACGTGGCCTGATTGGCGCAAACAGGCGTGAGACGTATGCGACAGACGTGGGCTGAGTGATGAAGGCAGGCGTGAGACGTAAATGACTGAGATGGCCTGAATAACGAAAACAGGTGAAGACGTGACTGATGGTTGTGATCAGATCATAAGACAGGCGTGGTACATGACGGACGGACAGAAACATTGAAGACAGATGGGAGCTGGATGATGTGGAGCGTGGGCAGACGTAGGCGGAGTGATGGCAACAAGCGGGAAACGTGACTGACGGACTCGGCCTGAATGGTGAAAAACAGGCGTGAAACGTAAAGACAGACGTGGCCTGAATAACGAAAACAGGCGTGAAAACGGAAATGACGGACGTGACCTGAATAACGAAAACAGGCGTGGGACGCGAAGACAGACGTGGCCAGAATCATGAAAACAGGCGTTCAACTTGAAGACAGACGTGGCCTGAATAACGAAAACAGGCGTGGAACGTGAAGACAGACGTGGCCTGAATAACGAAAACAGGCGTGCAACGTGAAGACAGACGTGGCCTGAATAACGAAAACAGGCGTGGGACGTGAAGACAGACGTGGCCTGAGTAACGAAAAACAGGCGTAGGACGTGAAGACGGACGTGGCCTGAATAACGAAAACAGGCGTGTGACATGAAGACAGATGTGGCCTGAATAACGAAAACAGGCGTAAGATGTGAAGACAGACATAGCCTGAATGATGAAAACAGGCGTAAGACAAGAAGACAGACGCGGCCTGGGGTTGAAAACAGGCTGGACAAAAGAGACGTGAAACTGGACGCGTATGACAAACAATGTTGTGACCATGAGACACGAATATGAAATACCAACCTGCAGATGAGGATTTGATGGACAAAAGAAAAAATGGGACAGGTAAATCCGTAAAACGGTTGACGTATAATGGCTCTTGTCAGAAGGAACCGCAAGGTAGCTCTGTAACATAAAGGGGTGGACAATATATATGATTTTTTTATTTATTTTTTGATAGCAATTGTGTGGCGGTGTTTTCCTTTTCATTTTTTTTTTTGTGGATGAGTGGCGGGTTTATAATACTTGTTGACTTTTTTTTTTTTTTTGCAAATGTGTGGCGGGTTTATGTATATATTTTTTTTTATTTTTTATTTTTTTATTCTGCTGGTGGGGTAGAAGACCATATCTGTGACTTCCTCCAGCAGCCTGCTGGGGAGCATGCGCAGAGAGACTTGCTGACAGAAGGGGCGTGAATGAGGAGTAGCCGGCCCCCGGCCCCCGGCCGGAATTGCGAGGAAGCCGAACGGGTGAACGCACCGGTCGAGGTGAGGGAGGGAATGGAGGGGCGCTGCACTTGGGGTGGCTGGGTGTGACGAGGAGCGGAGCTGTGTGAAGGAGGGCGGAGAGAAGGGGCGTGGATGAGGAGGAGCCGGCCCCGCCCCCCCGGGATTGTGAGGAAGCCGGACTGTAGAGAGGCCGGCCCCTGGAGCGCTCCGGTCGAGGTGAGAGCTGTGGAGGGGGGCCGGTGTGCTTAGGACAGGAGGCGCTGGGTGAAGGAGGGCGGGAGGAGGGTGGAAACGGGGGTTGGTGCCGGACCACTCTCCCCTGGAGACCGTGGAGCACAATGGCAGCGAGAATGAGGGTGGAAGTGGCCGGCAGGAGGTGGCAGAAGCAGCCGGTAATGTTGTGAGGAGCGTGGGTGGCGCAAGTACTTGAGGCCGGACGGCCTACAGAATTAGCCGTGATTGCGAGCGTGGGGGGACCAAACATACTTACCTGGCCGGAGCAGCGATCGTACAGGACTGACGAAACCAAAGTGGGATGCACGAGATGACGCCAGCGTCAAATGACCGTGGGAGGGGGGCTTATAAAGCCTACGCCCCTCCCACAATCACAGGCTGCAACAGCCTTGACAACTATATGGGACAAAGGTATTCCCTTTGATCATATTCCCCCAATAACCTCCCTTCTTTCTACTGTTGAAGGGGCGGTCACGGTTACAGGAGCGGCCTCTGTGAAAGTCACTGTTAGGGTCCATTCACACGTCTGCAATTTCGTTCCGCATTTTGCGGACCCATTCATTCCTATTCCAATGTGCTGCCCTGACACAGAAACGCGGATCTGCATGTCCGTTCCGCCAAAAAATAGAACATGTCCTATTCTTGTCCGCAATTGCGGACAAAAACAGGCATATTCTATTAGTTTCGGCAATGTGCGGTCCACAAAATGTGGAACGCACATTGCTGCTTTCCGTGTTTTGTGGCTCCGCGGCTCCATGGATCCGCAAAAAACGTTGCGGATGTGTGAATGGAGCCTTAAAGGGGCGGTCACCGTTAAAGGGGCGGCTACTAGGAAAGTCACTATTAAACGGGTGGTCACCATGAAAGTCACTGTGAAAGGGGCGGTCACTTTTAAAAGGGCTGTCACTGTGAAGGTCACTGTTAACTCCTTAAGGACACAGCCTTATTTCACCTTAAGGACCAGGCCATTTTTTGCAAATCTGACCAGTGTCACTTTAAGTGGTGATAACTTTAAAACGCTTTGACTTATCCAGGCCATTCTGAGATTGTTTTTTCCTCACATATTGTACTTCATGATACTGGTAAAATGAAGTAAAAAAAATAAATCTTTTTTATTTATAAAAAAATTTACTAAAAATTGCAAATTTCCAAGTTTCAATTTCTCTACTTCTATAATACATAGTAATAACTGAAAAAAAATAGTTATTACTTTAAATTCCCCATATGTCTACTTCATGTTTGGATCATTTTGGGAATGAGATTTTATTTTTTTGGGTATATTACAAGGCTTAGAAGTTTAGAAGAAATTTTCAAAAACACAATTTTTAGGGACCAGTTCAGGTCTGAAGTCACTTTGTGAGGCTTACATAATAGAAACCACCCCAAAATGACCCCATTCTAGAAACTACAACCCTCAAGGTATTCAAAACTGATTTTACAAACGTTGTTAACCTTTTAGGTGTTCCACAAGAGTTAATAGCAAATGGAGATAAAATTTAAGAATTTAGATTTTTGGGCAAATTTTGCATTTTAATCCATTTTTCCAGTAACAAAGCAAGGGTCAACAGCCAAACAAAATGCAATATTTATTGATCCGATTCTGTAGTTTACAGAAACACATCATATATGGCCATAAACTACTGTACGGGCACACAGTATGGCGTAGAGGGAAAGGTGTGCCGTGTGGTTTTTGGAAGGCAGATTTTGCTGGACTGGTTTATTTACACCATGTCCCATTTGAAGCACCCCTAGAGTAGAAACTACATAAAAGTGACCCCATTTTGGAAACTACGGGATAAGGTGGCAGTCTTTTTAGGACTATTTTTAGGGTACATATGATTTTTGGTTTATCGATATTACATTTTTGTGAGGCAAGGTTACCAGAAATAGAAATTTAGAAATTTCATCTCCATTTGCCAATAACTCTTGTGGAACACCTAAAGGGTTAATGACGTTTGTAAAATCTGTTTTGGATACCTTGAGAGGTGTAGTTTCTTAGATGGGGTCGCTTTTATGGAGTTTTTACTCTAGGGGTGTATCAGGGGGCTTTGAATGGGACATGGTGCCAAAAAAAAAAAAAAAAAGGCCATCAAAATCTGCCTTCCAGAAGCCATACAGCGTTCCTTTCCTTCTGCGCTCTGCTGTTTGGTCATACAGCAGTTTACGACCACATATGGGGTGTTTCTGTAAACTACAGTAATAACTAATAAATATTACATTTTGTTCGGCTGTTAACCCTTGCTTTGTTATTGGAAAAAAACTGATTCAAATGGAAAATTTAGCACCGTTTTTTTTTTGTTTAGTTTTTTTACTGTGTTCATCTGAGGGGTTCTGGGGGGCTATTTTTATAGAGCAGATTCTTACAGACACGGCGATACCTAATATGTCTACTAAAAAAATCATTTTAGTATCTCCATAGTCTAAGAGTCATTTTAATTTTTTTGTTTTTTAGCAGATTATCTTAGGTAGGGGCTAATTTTTTCGGCATGAGAAGACGGTTTTATTGGCACTATTTTGGGGGACATATGACTTTTTGATCGCTTGCTATTGCAATTTTTGTGATGTAAGGTGACAAAAAATATTTTTTTTGCACAGTTTTTATTTTATTTTTTGACCGCGTTCATCTGAGGGGTTGGGGGGGGGGTATTTTTATAGAGTAGATTATTACGGACACAGCTATACCTAATATGTTTACTTATTTTATTTATTTTAGTTTTACTAAATATTTTAGAAATTTGTTTTTGTTTTAGTGTCTCAAGTCTGTGAACCAGTTTTTTTTATCCGATTGTCAGTGGCTAAATTGGGATATAAATTTAGTACTCCATGGAAGTGTGGTACTCCCTGAAGCAACCAATAATGCAGAGGCCCGGATGATTGGGGCACGTGTCACACTGAGTAGTGGTGTCCTTCCGTATCCCCCTCCTGTGACACACTCTGCACCTTTTTTGGGTCCGTCCCTTCTTTCCAGTATGGGGGACCACACCTCGGTGCCTCCAGTTCCCGAGGTACTCCAGCCTGCTCTTTCCCGGCCAGAAAAGATCAGGTCCTTGAGGACTGCCTCATAGAACTGAAGGAATGTCCCTGTGTTGCCAGCGCTCCGGGACAGCACAAAAGAGTTGTACAAGGAAACCTGCACCAAGTAGACCGCAACATTTTTGTACCATGCCCGGGTTTTGCGCATGGCGTTATATGGCTTGAGGACTTGATCAGATAGATCAACTCCTCCCTTATATCGATTGTAGTCGACAATACAATCGGGCTTGATGACCGTTGCCGCGGTACCTCGCACAGGGACAGGGGTGATGCCGTTACCATGAATTGTGGACAGTACAAGGACATCCCTCTTGTCCTTATATCTGACCAGCAACAGGTTTCCACTGGTAAGGGCACGGGTCTCACCCCTGTGGATAGGTACCTGGAGGGGGTGGGTAGGGAGGCTGCGTTGATTTTTCTGCACGGTCCCACAAGTGGACGTGGATCTGGCGATGAGGGACTGGAACAAGGGGAAACTAGTATAAAAGTTATCCACGTACACATGGTAACCCTTATCTAGCAGTGGGTGCATAAGGTCACACACAAGTTTCCCGCTAACACCCAGAGTGGGGGGACATTCTGGGGGTTCAATACGGGAATCTCGCCCCTCGTACACACAAAACTTGTAAGTGTACCCCGAGGTACTCTCACAAAGTTTGTACAGCTTCACTCCATACCTTGCCGGCTTAGAGGGAACATACTGGCAGAAAAGGAGTCTGCCCTTGAACGCAATGAGAGACTCATCAACCGCGACCTCCCTTCCAGGTACATAGGCCTGTACAAATTTGGCCCCAAAGTGATCGATGACCGGCCTGATTTTGTACAGGCGGTCATAGGAAGGATCACCTTGGGGGATGGGGGGACGGGACATAGAAACATAGAAACATAGAATGTGTCGGCAGATAAGAACCATTTGGCCCATCTAGTCTGCCCAATATATCTGAATGCTATGAATAGTCCCTGGCCCTATCTTATATGAAGGATAGCCTTATGCCTATCCCATGCATGCTTAAACTCCTTCACTGTATTTGCCGCTACCACTTCTGCAGGAAGGCTATTCCATGCATCCACTACTCTCTCAGTAAAGTAATACTTCCTTATATTACTTTTAAACCTTTGCCCCTCTAATTTAAAACTGTGTCCTCTTGTGGTAGTTTTTCTTCTTTTAAATATGCTCTCCTCCTTTACCGAGTTGATTCCCTTTATGTATTTAAAAGTTTCTATCATATCCCCTCGGTCTCTTCTTTCTTCCAAGCTATACATATTAAGGTCTTTTAACCTTTCCTGGTAAGTTTTATCCTGCAATCCATGGACCAGTTTAGTAGCTCTTCTCTGAACTCTCTCTAGAGTATCTATATCCTTCTGGAGATATGGCCTCCAGTACTGCGCACAATACTCCAAGTGAGGTCTCACCAGTGATCTGTACAGCGGCATAAGCACTTCACTCTTTCTACTGCTTATACCTCTCCCTATACATCCAAGCATTCTGCTGGCATTTCGTGCTGCTTTATTACATTGTCTTCCCACCTTTAAGTCTTCTGAAATAATTACTCCTAAATCCCTTTCCTCAGATACTGAGGTCAGGACTGTGTCAAATATTCTATATTCTGCCCTTGGGTTTTTACGCCCCAGGTGCATTATCTTGCACTTATCCACATTAAATTTCAGTTGCCAGAGTTCTGACCATTCTTCTAGTTTTCCTAAATCCTTTTCCATTTGGCGTTTCCCTCCAGGAACATCAACCCTGTTACATATCTTTGTGTCATCAGCAAAAAGACAAACCTTACCATCGAGGCCTTTTGCAATATCACTTATGAAGATATTAAACAAAATTGGTCCCAGTACAGATCCCTGTGGAATCCCACTGGTAACATGACCTTGTTTTGAATGTTCTCCATTGACTACAACCCTCTGTTGTCTGTCACTCAGCCACTGCCTAATCCACTCAACAATATGGGAGTCCATGCTCAATGACTGCAGTTTATTGATAAGTCTTCTATGTGGGACAGTGTCAAAAGCCTTACTAAAATCTAGATATGCGATGTCTACTGCACCTCCACCGTCTATTATTTTAGTCACCCAGTCAAAAAAATCTATAAGATTTGTTTGACATGATCTCCCTGAAGTAAACCCATGCTGTTTTTCATCTTGCAATCCATGGGATTTTAGATGTTCCACAATCCTATCCTTTAATAGGGTTTCCATTAATTTGCCTACTATTGATGTCAGACTCACTGGTCTATAGTTGCTCGATTCCTCCTTACTACCTTTCTTGTGAATGGGCACGACATTTGCCAATTTCCAATCTTCCGGGACGACTCCTGTTACTAATGATTGGTTAAATAAATCTGTTAACGGTTTTGCCAGCTCACCACTAAGCTCTTTTAATAATTTTGGGTGTATCTCATCAGGCCCCTGTGACTTATTTGTCTTCACTTTAGACAGCAAACTTAGAACATCTTCCTCTGTAAAGACACATGCATCAAACGATTTAATAGTCATCCTTTCTAGTGGAGGTCCTTCTCCTTCTTTTTCTTTTGTAAAAACTGAACAGAAGTATTCATTAAGGCAGTCGGCTAGCCCTTTATTCTCTTCTACATACCTTCCGTCCTTTATTTTTAATTTAGTTATTCCTTGTTTTAATTTCCTTTTTTCATTTATATATCTGAAGAATGTCTTATCCCCTTTTTTCATAGACTGAGCTAGTTTTTCTTCTGCCTGAGCTTTAGAAGTTCTTATAACTTGCTTGGCCTCTTTCTGCCTAATCTTGTAGATTTCCTTATCTTCATTGCTCTGGTTTTTTTTATAATTACAAAATGCTAGCTTTTTATTTTTAATGATTTGGGCCACTTCTGCTGAGTACCACGGTGGTCTCTTCCTTTTTTTGCTTTTACTGACAAGTCTAATGCAATTTTCTGTTGCCTTCAATAATGCACCTTTTAAGTAGTCCCATTTCTCCTGGACTCCATGTAATCCGTTCCAGTCTGATAAGGACTCATTTATGACTAATTTCATTTTTGAAAAGTCTGTTTTTCTAAAATCTAAAACTTTTGTTTTTGTGTGGTGGGACTCTTTCACAGTTCTTATATTAAACCACACTGACTGGTGATCACTAGATCCCAAGGTTTCGCCGACAATGACATCATATACCGAATCCCCATTTGTGAATATCAAATCCAAAATGGCCTCCCTCCGGGTTGGCTCCTCAACCATTTGTTGTAGGGATAACCCCAGTAGGGAATTTAGAATATCTGTACTCCTGGTAGAACTTGCTATTTTGGTTTTCCAGTTTATATCTGGAAGATTGAAATCTCCCATAATGATAACTTCTCCTTTCATTGTCATTTTAGCTATTTCTTCAACTAGAAGATCATCTAGTTCTTTAACTTGATCAGGTGGTCTATATATCACACCTACACGAGTTACTGTATGATTAGCAAACTGCAACGTAACCCAAACTGACTCTATGTTGGCCTCACCAACTTGTATTAGGTTAGATTTAATGCTATCTTTCACATACAGGGCCACTCCTCCTCCTTTCTTGCCTTCTCTGTCTCTTCTGTATAAAGAGTACCCTGGTATGGTTATGTCCCAGTAATTTCTTTCATTAAACCATGTCTCCGTAACAGCCACTAAATCTACATTCTCAGATGCCATTATTGACCCAAGTTCATTGATTTTTTTACCTAAACATGCTGCATTATCTGAATAATACAGGCATTTCTGGATGGCGTCAAACCGGGAGCGTGTCATGGCCGTACTGTAAAGTGGGGTCTTGTAGAAGATGTCCCCCCTCCAGTAATGCCTGACACTAGGTTTCTTGACTAGGCCCATGTGCAGCACAAGGCCCCAAAATGTCCTCATCTTGGCTGCACTGACCGGGGTCCAGCCACCGGGCCTAGCCAAAAAGGAGCCCGGGTGTTGAGCAACAAACTGTTGGGCGTACAGGTTTGTCTGCTCCACCATCAGATTTACAAAGTGGTCACTGAAAAAAAGCTGTGCTGTGGACCCCAGACACCCGATTTAGGGTGATGCAATAAGTAATGTTTTTTTTTTTTTTTCTTCTCACTAACTTTCCCTAAAATATCCCTGCCTTATCTAACTTGTCCCTAGCCTTTGCCTAATTACCTGGATGCTGAGGGTGCTGGGGCACAGATGGGGGTGCTGGAGTGCTGGCTCTGATGATCTTTGTGGCGATCTGACGTGCAGCACTCCTCTCTCCTCGGCTCCCGGACACAAAAGGAGGAGCAGAGGAGTGCTGCTGTAATTTGGACCTCCCGCCCCTGCAGCCGGCCAATGAGTGCGATCCTGAGAGGTGACGTCACCATCACCACTCAGGATCTAAGGATGTGATTGGTGGTGTATTATCACACCACGATCACCATCCTGTTCCAGGTTATCGGGTCCCCAGAGACCCAAATAACCCGGAAACGCAGCAAACTGCAGGTCTGAATTGACCTGTGGTTTGCTGCGATCGCCAAAATTGGGGGGGGGGGGGGGTCACAGGACCCCCAGGCGCATTTAGCCAAGGTACCTGCTTAATGATTTGAACAGGTACCGAGTTCCGATCACTGCCCGCCGGTGATCGGAACTATACATGACGTACCAGTACATCATGTGTCCTTAGGTACCGGGAAAACATGCCGAACCGGTACGTCATGTGTCTGGAACAGGTTAAAGGGGCGGCCACTGATAAAGGGGCGGCCACTGTTAAAGGGACGGTCACTGTTAAAGGGACGGTCACTGTTAAAGGGGCGGCCACTGTGAAAATCACTGTTAAAGGGAACCTGTCATGTGGATATTTGATTATAATCTAACTAATTATATACAATCATTAACTACTAAAAAGTACCTTGGATGTATTCACTTACTGGTGTGACAGAGGGTTACCTCATAATATACACACAAAGATGCTGCATGCTAATGAGTTGATTTGAGTCCGGTGTGATGTCAGTGAGTCCAGCGTATATTTAATTCAGAGATATAGCCACTTCCCTGCCCACCTGCTGCTGATTCATATGGAAAAAAACTGTCATTCAGCAGCAGGTGGGCGGGGAGAGTCAGGAGCTCATGAATATTCTTGACTCATCATTATGAGCTGGAGCTTTTCAATACAAGATGTTGGCAGATTGACTGGGTCAATTAAAGTGACCCAACATTTTGCTAATAGAATCAATCACTTATTTATGTTGCCCTTAGTTAGGACACCATAAAACTGGTAAAAGGTTCCCTTTAAAGGGGCGGCCACTGTGAAAGTCACTGTTAAACGGGCGGCCACTGCAAAAGTCACTGTTAAAGGGGCGGCCACTGCGAAAGTCACTGTTAAAGGGGCGGCCACTGTGAAAGTCACTGTTAAATGGGCGGCCACTGTGAAAGTCACTGTTAAAGGGGCGGCCATTGTGAAAGTCACTATTAAAGGGGCGGCCACTGTGAAAGTCACTGTTAAAGGGGCGGCCACTGTGAAAGTCACTGTTAAAGGGGCGGTCACTGTGAAAGTCACTGTTAAAGGGGCGGGCACTGTGAAAGTCACTGTTAAAGAGTCAATTGCTAAAGTCACTGTGAAAGTCATTGCTAAAGGGGCGGTCACTGTGAAAGTCACTATTCAAGGGGCGGTCACTGTGAAAGTCACTGTTAAAGGGGAGGTCACTGTTAAAGGGACGGTCACCGTTAAAGGAGTGGCCATTGTGAAAGTCTCTGTTATTTAATATAAAATTGCAATAAATTAATACCCGAGCAATGCCAGGTCATCAGCTAGTGAATAAATAAAATAAATAGATACATGAATAAATTAATCTAATATATAAAGCTGAGTGTATATGTGTGTATCCGCTAAAGAAATCCGTACTGTGGCATTTACAATCACAAAATTTGGCACACAGGTACATCAGGTGTCCGGGAAGGTTTTAGGCCATGTCTCGGCTCTCTAGGACGTACCATTCCGGAGATATTCCCAAAAAATGCATTTCAATAGAAGCTTGGTCACATGACCCTTATCAGCCAATAGAAGTTCACAGGTCCTCAAGACTCCACATCCACAGTTTTGCTTCAGGTTTCCATAACATCCCAGCCTTTTTTCTTCACTGCTGTAGGAGATCTTTAAAGGAAATCTGTCACCAGGATAATCGCTATTTAAGTAAAGCTATGGCCTAATAGCACTTAGTACCTTATTTCCAGATGTGCCTTTGTTGCAGCAATAGATGTTTTTATCCTCTGAAAAATCCAGTTTATTTGGTATGCAAATGAGCCAGTAAGGTGCTTAGAAGGGCATCACTCTTGCATGAAGGAGCCCAGAAACCCCTGACCGGGATTGAAAAAATGAAGGTAAAAATCAACTTCTGTCAGGTGCAGGGGTGGGAGGGAGGGTGACTTTCTCCCTGCAGCTCACACTCAGACAGTACAGTGCTGCTGTCTTAGAGTAAGCTGTTAAAAAAGACACACCCCCGATCCAGTAAAGGCGGGTCACTGTCAACGGGGTGGTATGCTGTGAAAGTCACTGTTAAAGGGGAAGGCTGCTGTAAAGTTCAAAGTTAAGGGGGTGGGCTGCTGTAGAGCTCGAATTTTAAGGGATGGGGTACTGTGGGGGGGTCAGTGTTAAGGGGTGGGGGGCTGGGGAGGTTACTGTTTTAGGGGCAGGGTGCTGTAGATGTCACTGTTATAGTGGATAGTGTTTATCTTTTAACGACACACGAACATTAAATACAATTATTAGATTAAATATTCCCGAGCGAAGCCAGATCCTTCAGCTAGTCATATAATAGAAATGAGCAAACCGATTCTAAACTAATCAAATTCATAGAAAATTTCCTAAAAATTGTTTATCAAACAAAGCTGAAATTTTTGTCATATGACTCACGCAAATTTCTCACAATGACATCCTCCATCACAGTACGGTAGTGAACATAGCAGTAAAGCCAATCAGGACAGATGATAGGCAAATCCTAAGTGCTTTAATCTCAAACAAGACAATTATGTCATTCTGAGCTTGGACGTTGATGAACCAGGACCTCCCTGCCAGACATAAAAGAAAGAAAAACTGTGAAATTCCCAACAAGCTCTGCATTGTTAGAAATTACCACATCCAGCAAATCATGGCCCTGGTGGGATCTTTAACAAACTGACACATTGTGATCCTGCGGCAAGTTAGGCTAGGGCTACACGATGACATTTGTCGCATGACGATTTGTCACAGTAATGTCGCACGGTATTTTTTGAAATGATAGTCAATGGCAGAGAAGCCCAACATGTGTCCCTCCAACAACTCCAACTCCCAGCATGCCTGAACAGCTTACAGCTATCAGCCTATAGCAGGGCATGGTGGGAGTTGTAGTTTTACAATAGCTGGAGGGCCGCAGCTTGAGCATCCCTGGTCCATGGTGTTGCACTGCGACATGCAACATGCTGCAACTGCGACATGACAGTCACACTAAAATCCAACTTGTAGTCGTGTAGTTGTACCCTATTGTCGCGTGACAAATGTAGTCATGTAGCCGTACCCTTAAGGAATTTTCTCCCATTTGAAGTTGGCGAAGAATCCTGATCCCAGTCAATATGTAGAAAGTCTGTGCAGCCCTGTGTAGCCCTTCTGGTATACACACAGAAGCTTACGGGTTTTGCGCTTGCAGATGCCGTGGTCATGTTTGACCACAGCATCTGAGGGTTTAAAAGTTTTCGATCAATGTTATTGTCGATCGCACACATTCTTCCCAGGTGTTGTTGTTTACAACAGCAGGTAAACGGCGGCTGTGGTGCCCGCAGCACTAGCAAGGAGGGCAGGCACCATATTTAAAGTCCCGCCCAGCGCCATACAGGTGCTGGTCAGGAAGGGGGTTAAGGGTTAATATCTTTTTGTGATCCTAATTATGTATGATGTCATCTTATTTAACTTAAAGAGATGTGAAATAATTTCACAGCTAGTCAATGCATGAAAAGCCTCTTTGAATTTGCATCTGACCTGGTCGTGTTCACACAGGTGCATAAACTGTTACAGTGCATTGCTTACAGTTTTCTCTTGTAATGAGCAGTGTAGAGCGCGAATATTCGAATCACGAATTTTAATCGCGAATATCGCCACTTCGTGAAGATTTAGAATATAGTGCTATATATTCGTATTCGCAAAAATTCTAGAATTTTTTTTTTTCAACAGTAACCTCCCTTCTTGCTTGTGGGCCAATGAAAAGGCTACAATGTCTTTGTCTGAGCTTAGCAACATCCCTAGCAGCCAATAGGAAAGTTGCCTACCCCTTGAACCACCCCAGCAGCCCTTGTATGCAGTATTTTGCAGATCTGAGTGTGACAGCAGTGTCATTGCTCTTCTCTCTACTTTCCTGTGTCATTACATTAGACAGTTAGTTAGTTAGTTAGTTAGTTAGTTAGCTTATATATATATATATATATATATATATATGTATATATATATATAATTCAGATAATTAGTGGGAGAAAGTCAGTGTAGGTTAGAACGATCTATAGTGTAGCTGATAGGTTCTGCTGTCCATATCAAACATAGTGCTGTGATGTCGCAAGTTCACAACAATACGTATTGCACCAATCAGTAATATGTAGTCAGACCTGCTAAAATGAGAAGTTGCACATATTGCGCAAAAATATGCGCATCATTAATTGCAATCGCAAATATATTGGAGCACTCTATCTGCAAATAAAGCTACTGTATTGTGATGTTCTGCCATGCCAACCATTTTCTCCAGTCTCAGGAAACTTCTAGCAGCTTGAAAAATTTAGCAACAATGACCCACGCCTGTATTGCGCACACAATATGCACACATTACATTGGCGATTTTTGTAATCAAGAAAATTTGCGAATATATGACGAATATTTGCCCAAATATTCTCAGTATATAGTGAATTTGAATATTGCCCCTGCCGCTCATCACTAGTTATGAGCTGTATACCATCATACAACATACATTATAAGTAGAGTTGAGCGGACACCTGGATGTTCGGGTTCGAGAAGTTCGGCCGAACTTCCCGGAAATGTTCGGGTTCGGGATCCGAACCCGATCCGAACTTCGTCCCGAACCCGAACCCCATTGAAGTCAATGGGGACCCGAACTTTCGGCACTAAAAAGGCTGTAAAACAGCCCAGGAAAGGGCTAGAGGGCTGCAAAAGGCAGCAACATGTAGGTAAATCCCCTGCAAACAAATGTGGATAGGGAAATGAATAAAAATAAAAATAAAATAAATAAAAATTAACCAATATCAATTGGAGAGAGGTCCCATAGCAGAGAATCTGGCTTCACGTCACCCACCACTGGAACAGTCCATTCTCAGATATTTAGGCCCCGGCACCCAGGCAGAGGAGAGAGGTCCCGTAACAGAGAATCTGTCTTCATGTCAGCAGAGAATCAGTCTGCATGTCATAGCAGAGAATCAGGCTTCACGTCAGCCACCACTGTAACAGTCCATTGTCATAAATTTAGGCCCCGGCACCCAGGCAGAGAAGAGAGGTCCCATAACACAGAATCTGGCTTCATGTCAGCAGATAATCAGTCTTCATATCATAGCAGAGAATCAGGCTTCACGTCACCCACCACTGTAACAGTCCATTGACATAAATTTAGGCCCCGGCACCCAGGCAGAGGAGAGAGGTCCCGTAACAGAGAATCTGGCTTCATGTCAGCAGAGAATCAGTCTGCATGTCATAGCAGAGAATCAGGCTTCACGTCAGCCACCACTGCAACAGTCCATTATCATAAATTTAGGCCCCGGCACCCAGGCAGAGGAGAGAGGTCCCATAACACAGAATCTGGCTTCATGTCAGCAGATAATCAGTCTTCATATCATAGCAGAGAATCAGGCTTCACGTCACCCACCACTGTAACAGTCCATTGTCATAAATTTAGGCCCTGGCACCCAGGCAGAGGAGAGAGGTCCCATAACACAGAATCTGGCTTCATGTCAGCAGAGAATCAGTCTGCATGTCATAGCAGAGAATCAGGCTTCACGTCAGCCACCACTGCAACAGTCCATTGTCAGATATTTAGGCCCAGCACCCAGGCAGAGGAGAGAGGTCCCATAACACAGAATCTGTCTTCATGTCAGCAGAGAATCAGTCTGCATGTCATAGCAGAGAATCAGGCTTCACGTCAGCCACCACTGCAACAGTCCATTGTCAGATATTTAGGCCCAGCACCCAGGCAGAGGAGAGAGGTCCCATAACACAGAATCTGTCTTCATGTCAGCAGATAATCAGTCTTCATATCATAGCAGAGAATCAGGCTTCACGTCACCCACCACTGTAACAGTCCATTATCATAAATTTAGGCCCCGGCACCCAGGCAGAGGAGAGAGGTCCCATAACCCAGAGTCTGGCTTCATGTCACCAGAGAATCAGTCTGCATGTCATAGCAGAGAATCAGGCTTCACGTCAGCCACCACTGCAACAGTCCATTGTCAGATATTTAGGCCCAGCACCCAGGCAGAGGAGAGAGGTCCCATAACACAGAATCTGTCTTCATGTCAGCAGAGAATCAGTCTGCATGTCATAGCAGAGAATCAGGCTTCACGTCAGCCACCACTGCAACAATCCATTGTCAGATATTTAGGCCCAGCACCCAGGCAGAGGAGAGAGGTCTCATAACACAGAATCTGTCTTCATGTCAGCAGAGAATCAGTCTGCATGTCATAGCAGAGAATCAGGCTTCACGTCAGCCACCACTGCAACAGTCCATTGTCAGATATTTAGGCCCAGCACCCAGGCAGAGGAGAGAGGTCCCATAACACAGAATCTGTCTTCATGTCAGCAGAGAATCAGTCTGCATGTCATAGCAGAGAATCAGGCTTCACGTCAGCCACCACTGCAACAGTCCATTGTCAGATATTTAGGCCCAGCACCCAGGCAGAGGAGAGAGGTCCCATAACACAGAATCTGGCTTCATGTCACCAGAGAATCAGTCTTCATGTCATAGCATAGAATCAGGCTTTACGTCAACCACCACTGTAACAGTCCATTATCATAAATTTAGGCCCCGGCACCCAGGCAGAGGAGAGAGGTCCCATAACACAGAATCTGGCTTCATGTCACCAGAGAATCAGTCTGCATGTCATAGCAGAGAATCAGGCTTCACGTCAGCCACCACTGCAACAGTCCATTGTCAGATATTTAGGCCCAGCACCCAGGCAGAGGAGAGAGGTCCCATAACACAGAATCTGTCTCAATGTCAGCAAAGAATCAGTCTGCATGTCATAGCAGAGAATCAGGCTTCACGTCAGCCACCATTGCAACAGTCCATTATCAGATATTTAGGCCCAGCACCCAGGCAGAGGAGAGAGGTCCCATAACACAGAATCTGTCTTCATTGTCAGCAGAGAATCAGTCTGCATGTCATAGCAGAGAATCAGGCTTCACGTCAGCCACCACTGCAACAGTCCATTGTCAGATATTTAGGCCCAGCACCCAGGCAGAGGAGAGAGGTCCCATAACACAGAATCTGTCTTCTTGTCAGCAGAGAATCAGTCTGCATGTCATAGCAGAGAATCAGGCTTAACGTCAGCCACCACTGCAACAGTCCATTGTCAGATATTTAGGCCCAGCACCCAGGCAGAGGAGAGAGGTCCCATAACACAGAATCTGGCTTCATGTCACCAGAGAATCAGTCTTCATGTCATAGCATAGAATCAGGCTTCACGTCACCCACCACTGTAACAGACCATTATCATAAATTTAGGCCCCGGCACCCAGGCAGAGGAGAGAGGTCCCATAACACAGAATCTGGCTTCATGTCAGCAGATAATCAGTCTGCATGTCATAGCAGAGAATCAGGCTTCACGTCAGCCACCAGTGCAACAGTCCATTGTCATATATTTTGGCCCAGCACCCAGGCAGAGGAGAGAGGTCCCGTAACAGAGAATCTATCTTCATGTCAGCAGAGAATCAGTCTGCATGTCATAGCAGAGAATCAGGCTTCACGTCACCCAACATTGGAACAGTCCATTGGCATATATTTAGGCCCCGGCACCCAGACAGAGGAGAGGTTCATTCAACTTTGGGTAGCCTCGCAATATAATGGTAAAATGAAAATAAAAATAGGATTGAATGAGGAAGTGCCCTGGAGTACAATAATATATGGTTAAGGGGAGGTAGTTAATGTCTAATCTGCACAAGGGATGGACAGGTCCTGTTGGATCCATGCCTGGTTAATTTTTATGAACGTAAGCTTGTCCACATTGGCTGTAGACAAGCGGCTGCGTTTGTCTGTAATGACGCCCCCTGCCGTGCTGAATACACGTTCAGACAAAACGCTGGCCGCCGGGCAGGCCAGCACCTCCAAGGCATAAAAGGCTAGCTCTGGCCACGTGGACAATTTAGAGACCCAGAAGTTGAATGGGGCCGAACCATCAGTCAGTACGTGGAGGGGTGTGCACACGTACTGTTCCACCATGTTAGTGAAATGTTGCCTCCTGCTAACACGTTGCGTATCAGGTGGTGGTGCAGTTAGCTGTGGCGTGTTGACAAAACTTTTCCACATCTCTGCCATGCTAACCCTGCCCTCAGAGGAGCTGGCCGTGACACAGCTGCCTTGGCGACCTCTTGCTCCTCCTCTGCCTTGGCCTTGGGCTTCCACTTGTTCCCCTGTGACATTTGGGAATGCTCTCAGTAGCGCGTCTACCAACGTGCGCTTGTACTCGCGCATCTTCCTATCACGCTCCAGTGCAGGAAGTAAGGTGGGCACATTGTCTTTGTACCGTGGATCCAGCAGGGTGGCAACCCAGTAGTCCGCACACGTTAAAATGTGGGCAACTCTGCTGTCGTTGCGCAGGCACTGCAGCATGTAGTCGCTCATGTGTGCCAGGCTGCCCAGGGGTAAGGACAAGCTGTCCTCTGTGGGAGGCGTATCGTCATCGTCCTGCCTTTCCCCCCAGCCACGCACCAGTGATGGGCCCGAGCTGCGTTGGGTGCCACCCCGCTGTGACCATGCTTCATCCTCATCCTCCTCCACCTCCTCCTCATCCTCGTCCTCCTCCTCCAGTAGTGGGCCCTGGCTGGCCACACTTGTACCTGGCCTCTGCTGTTGCAAAAAACCTCCCTCTGAGTCACTTCGAAGAGACTGGCCTGAAAGTGCTAAAAATGACCCCTCTTCCTCCTCCTCCTCCTCCTCCTGGGCCACCTCCTCTTCCATCATCGCCCTAAGTGTTTTCTCAAGGAGACATAGAAGTGGTATTGTAACGCTGATAACGGCGTCATCGCCACTGGCCATGTTGGTGGAGTACTCGAAACAGCGCAACAGGGCACACAGGTCTCGCATGGAGGCCCAGTCATTGGTGGTGAAGTGGTGCTGTTCCGCAGTGCGACTGACCCGTGCGTGCTGCAGCTGAAACTCCACTATGGCCTGCTGCTGCTCGCACAGTCTGTCCAGCATGTGCAAGGTGGAGTTCCACCTGGTGGGCACGTCGCATATGAGGCGGTGAGCGGGAAGGCCGAAGTTACGCTGTAGCGCAGACAGGCGAGCAGCGGCAGGATGTGAACGCCGGAAGCGCGAACAGACGGCCCGCACTTTATGCAGCAGCTCTGACATGTCGGGGTAGTTGTGAATGAACTTCTGCACCACCAAATTCAGCACATGCGCCAGGCAAGGGATGTGCGTCAAACCGGCTAGTCCCAGAGCTGCAACGAGATTTCGCCCATTATCGCACACCACCAGGCCGGGCTTGAGGCTCACCGGCAGCAACCACTCGTCGGTCTGTTGTTCTATACCACGCCACAACTCCTGTGCGGTGTGGGGCCTGTCCCCCAAACATATGAGTTTCAGAATGGCCTGCTGACGTTTACCCCGGGCTGTGCTGAAGTTGGTGGTGAAGGTGTGTGGCTGACTGGATGAGCAGGTGGAAGAAGAGGAGGAGGAAGCCTGAGAAGGAGGAGGTGGCAACAGGAGGCAAAGAATGTTGCCCTGCGATCCTTGGCGGCGGAAGGACGTGCGCCAAACAGCTCTCCGCCTGGGGCCCAGCTGCCACTACATTTACCCAGTGTGCAGTTAGGGAGATATAGCGTCCCTGGCCGTGCTTACTGGTCCACGTATCTGTGGTTAGGTGGACCTTGCTACAGATGGCGTTGCGCAGTGCACACTTGATTTTATCGGATACTTGGTTGTGCAGGGAAGGCACGGCTCTCTTGGAGAAGTAGTGGCGGCTGGGAACAACATACTGTGGGACAGCAAGCGACATGAGCTGTTTGAAGCTGTCTGTGTCCACCAGCCTAAATGACAGCATTTCATAGGCCAGTAGTTTAGAAATGCTGGCATTCAGGGCCAGGGATCGAGGGTGGCTAGGTGGGAATTTACGCTTTCTCTCAAATGTTTGTGAGATGGAGAGCTGAACGCTGCCGTGTGACATGGTTGAGATGCTTGGTGACGGAGGTGGTGGTGGTGTTGGTGGTACATCCCCTGTTTGCTGGGCGGCAGGTGCCAACGTTCCTCCAGAGGCGGAGGAAGAGGCCGAGGCGGCAGCAGCAGAAGAGGCCGAGGCGGCAGCAGCAGAAGAGGTAGCAGGGGGAGCCTGAGTGACTTCCTTGTTTTTAAGGTGTTTACTCCACTGCAGTTCATGCTTTGCATGCAGGTGCCTGGTCATGCAGGTTGTGCTAAGGTTCAGAACGTTAATGCCTCGCTTCAGGCTCTGATGGCACAGCGTGCAAACCACTCGGGTCTTGTCGTCAGCACATTGTTTGAAGAAGTGCCATGCCAGGGAACTCCTTGAAGCTGCCTTTGGGGTGCTCGGTCCCAGATGGCGGCGGTCAGTAGCAGGCGGAGTCTCTTGGCGGCGGGTGTTCTGCTTTTGCCCACTGCTCCCTCTTTTGCTACGCTGTTGGCTCGGTCTCACCACTGCCTCTTCCTCCGAACTGTGAAAGTCAGTGGCACGACCTTCATTCCATGTGGGGTCTAGGACCTCATCGTCCCCTGCATCGTCTTCCACCCAGTCTTGATCCCTGACCTCCTGTTCAGTCTGCACACTGCAGAAAGACGCAGCAGTTGGCACCTGTGTTTCGTCATCATCAGAGACTTGCTGAGGTGGTATTCCCATGTCCTCATCATCAGGAAACATAAGTGGTTGTGCGTCAGTGCATTCTATGTCTTCCACCGCTGGGGAAGGGCTAGGTGGATGCCCTTGGGAAACCCTGCCAGCAGAGTCTTCAAACAGCATAAGAGACTGCTGCATAACTTGAGGCTCAGACAGTTTCCCTGATATGCATGGGGGTGATGTGACAGACTGATGGGGTTGGTTTTCAGGCGCCATCTGTGCGCTTTCTGCAGAAGACTGGGTGGGAGATAATGTGAACGTGCTGGATCCACTGTCGGCCACCCAATTGACTAATGCCTGTACCTGCTCAGGCCTTACCATCCTTAGAACGGCATTGGGCCCCACCATATATCGCTGTAAATTCTGGCGGCTACTGGGACCTGAGGTAGTTGGTACACTAGGACGTGTGGATGTGGCAGAACGGCCACGTCCTCTCCCAGCACCAGAGGGTCCACTAACACCACCACGACCATGTCCACGTCCGCGTCCCTTACTAGATGTTTTCCTCATTGTTATCGTTCACCACAACAACAAAAATATTATTTGGCCCAATGTATTGAATTCAAATTCAGGCCTTTTTTTACAGACACCTAACACTATCTGGCTATCTATTTAGGTACCGTATTACACTAATACAGGCACAGCAGTAACCACCGATTTAGCTGACTATGAATTTGAGGCCTAGTATTTAGGCGCTGGGTGACAGGTATACGTTTTACGGACAGAATTAGACTGGGATATGCACAGTAGCGTGTGTGTGAAGTTATTGAGAATGACCCTATCAGCACCTTGATTCTGATATACCTTTTTAGAGATGTATTTAAAGTAGGCCTGATACAGCAGAAACCACTAAATTAGGAAATTGCTAAATTGGGAATTGTATTTCAACCCAGAACAAAAACTGTGCTTTGACGGACACTAAATAACTTGCCCAGCCACAACAGTACAGCAGTAACGACAGATTTAGCAGGATATAAATTTGAGGCCTAGTATTTAGGCGCTGGGTGACAGGTATAGGTTTACTGACAGAATTAGACTTGGAAATGCACAGTAGCGTGTGTGTGAAGTTATTCAGAATGACCCTATGTGCACCTTGAATATTATATACCCTTTTAGGGATGTATTTAAAGTAGGCCTGATACAGCAGAAACCACTAAATTAGGAAATTGCTAAATTGGGAATTATATTTCAACCCAGGACAAAAACTGTGCTTTGACGGACACTAAATAACTTGCCCAGCCACAGCAGTACAGCAGTAACGACAGATTTAGCAGGATATAAATTTGAGGCCTAGTATTTAGGCGCTGGGTGACAGGTATACGTTTTACGGACAGAATTAGACTGGGATATGCACAGTAGCGTGTGTGTGAAGTTATTGAGAATGACCCTATCAGCACCTTGATTCTGATATACCCTTTTAGGGATGTATTTAAAGTAGGCCTGATACAGCAGAAACCACTAAATTAGGAAATTGCTAAATTGGGAATTGTATTTCAACCCAGAACATAAACTGTGCTTGGACGGACACTAAATAACTTGCCCAGCCACAGCAATAACCACAGATTTAGCAGGATATAAATTTGAGGCCTAGTATTTAGGCGCTGGGTGACAGGTATACGTTTTACGGACAGAATTAGACTAAGAAATGCACAGTAGCGGGTGTGTGAAGTTATTCTGAATGACCCTATGTGCACCTTGAATATTATATACCCTTTTAGGGATAGATTTCAAATAGCTCTGATACAGCAGAAACCACTAAAATCTGAAATTGCTAAATTGGGAATTGTATATCAACCCAGAACAAAAAATGTGCTTTGACGGACACTAAATAACTTGACCAGCCACAACAGTACAGCAGTAACGACAGATTTAGCTGGATATAAATTTGAGGCCTAGTATTTAGGCGTTGGGTGACAGGTATAGGTTTACTGACAGAATTAGACTGGGATATGGCCAAAAAATAACCACACTATTGATGGTTAAATGCACTTGGTGTGACAGCTTGACCAACCACACTTCTGAGGGTTAAATGCACTTGGTGACAGGCGCAGCTTGCCCCTGATGTAGTATATGGCCAAAAAATAAACAGACTATTGCTGGTTAAATGCACTTGGTGTGACAGCTTCACCCTGATGTAGGATTTAGCCAAAAAACAACCACACCATTGAGGGTTAAATGCACTTGGTGACAGCTTGCCCCTGATGTAATATATGGCCAAAAAATAACCAGACTATTGTTGGTTAAATGCACTTGGTGTGACAGCTTCACACTGATGTAGGAATTAGCCAAAAAACAACCACACCATTAAGGGTTAAATGCACTTGGTCGCAGCTTGTGCTGGCACACCACAAGACACAAAATGGCCGCCGATCACCCCAGAAAAAAGTGACTGACAAACGGTCTGGGCAGCCTAAAAACAGTGAGGAAATGAGTATCAGCAGCTCAATGATCCACAGCTGCAGATCGATCAATTAATCAAGTCCTTTGGAGGAGTTAATCTGCCTAATCTCGCCCTACTGTCGCAGCCGCAACCTCTCCCTATGCTGATCAGAGCAGAGTGACGGGCGGCGCTATGTGACTCCAGCTTAAATAGAGGCTGGGTCACATGGTGCTCTGGCCAATCACAGCCATGCCAATAGTAGGCATGGCTGTGATGGCCTCTTGGGGCAAGTAGTATGACGCTTGTTGATTGGCTGCTTTGCAGCCTTTCAAAAAGCGCCAAGAAAGCGACGAACACCGAACCCGAACCCGGACTTTTACGAAAATGTCCGGGTTCGGGTCCGTGTCACGGACACCCCAAAATTCGGTACGAACCCGAACTATACAGTTCGGGTTCGCTCATCCCTAATTATAAGAGGTTTACTCTAAGGATTTCTACAAAGAGACCTCACAACATTATTAGGGTGCATGCACCAAGAGATTATTTGGCACCAGGTGGAAGTGAGTTTCCGCACAGAGCGGTACTATGACAGCACTGATATTGTATGGGCACCGAAGCTATGCCCACAGGGACATGTTAAGTGGTTTATTTATATGTTATTATTGGCAAACATATTGTGTTGAAATTAAAGTATACATGAAGTACTAAACTTATTCAATGTCTCTTCCTTTACAGCATTGCTTACAAATATACAAAACAAATTATCTTCTCTTGAAGCCCAGGTGAATCAATTGCAGCTCATTACATCAGCAAGGACTAAAGGTTTGTCCAGTTATAATGCATACTTCTGTCATATTAACAATCAGCTTCAGTATTCAAATTATAGAAATGTTTAAGAGAAACTTCATAGACAGTATGAAATAGTTGCCATTGCTGCTACTGTAGGTAGCGGTCCATTATAAAGGGGTTTCCCAAGAACTACACTACTCACTAAAAGTTAGGGATAAGGCTCCATTCACACATCCGTGGTGTGTTGCGGACCAGCAAATTGCGGATCCGCAACACACCCGGCCGGCACCCCCTATAGAAATGCCTATTCTTGTATGCAGCTGCGGACAAGAATAGGACATGTTCTATCTTTTGCGGAGCTGAGGACCGGAAGATCGGGGCCGCGCTCCACAAATGCGGATGCGGACAGCACACTGTGTGCTGTCCGCATCCATTGCGTTCCCATAGAGAATGGATGGGTCCACACCCGTTCCGCAAAATTGCGGAACGGATGCGGACCCATTTTCGGACGTGTGAATGGAGCCTTATTGGCTTGTGGGTGAAATTTCAGGATGAACCTAAGATGCACTCTAACCTTTACAGGTGAACTTCTCTAAACTTTTAAATGCACATATCCAACTGTTCAATGTTTCAGTACTTTTTGTACAAGGGTAGCTGCTCTCTAACAAGCAGCTTAATGGAAAATTTCACAAGTGTTTGATCCATGAATAGTCTAATAAATTTCCTGGCTGAATTCAAATTTCTATTTAAATAGTCCTCCTCATCATGCTGTTCACATTTTGACATCATGAGACTAAGACAACACCTAACATTTGATCAACAGTACCTCACCAGTGCGAGGCTTCAAGCAGGATGTTCTCAGATGCAAGTGACTACTGAGCTTAGAGTGTCACAGAGTGTCATTAGCAAGTTGCAAAAGAGATACAGAGTATTGGGTTCGAAGGGTTCAGCCGAACTTCATTTCAAAGTTCCATTTGGGTTCCGAACTTGACCCAGAACAACTAACCCTATTTAAGTCAATGGGGACCCGAACTTTGGGCCACTAAAATGGCTGTAAAAAAATCATAGAAAGGGCTAGATGGCTGCAAAAGGCTCCAAAGTGGGCGTAAGAGCATTACAGTTGCACTGCAAACAAATGTGGATAGGGAAATCACTTAAAATAACATACATACAAATTAAAATGGCAATCTTGATCCAAGAGGCAAAGGTCCAATTGGAGAAGGAAGTTGAGGAGGCTGTGGGTGTGAAGGTGTAGGTCGAAGAGGCTGAGGAAGAAGCCAACACTCAGTTTTTTTTTAAATGTGTCTGTCAATTCTGTGTGTGACCTTTAGCTAATTTTGAGGGCGTGGTCAGTATACTTCTCTACTCTGCCAAAATAAGATGTAATAATCTTGAGCCAGATGCTGGAGGTCCAAGTGGAGGAGGAGGCGGATGTGGAAATGTAGGTGGAAGAGACAGAGGCGGGGGAGGAAGCAAACACTGTTTCTGTTTTCCATGTGTCCATCAATTCTGTGTCAGGTTGCTAAGGGCCACGGCGTGACAGTTTGGTTCTTGTATGTCCTGAGTTAAAACTGGGTAAAAATGTTTGCCTCAGTTATAGATCTCATACTGCAGACTATACATTAAAATAATTTTTCTCCAACTACAGTAAGAAAGATGCCAAAGGAGTGTTCTACATTTTAAAAAATTGCAGGAGTGTCAGACACACTCCACAAAATAATTTCCTCTCCCACAATAGTTAGACGGGTGTTCCTAATTTAAAGAAAATTCATAAATTTTATTGACACACTCCACAGCAGAATTTCCTCATTTTTATTTTTTTTTAAATTTTTTTTATTCAGGACTTTCACGGACACAATCCGCAGAAGAATTTCCTTTCCCACATTAGGTGGGTGGATGCAAAATGGGTTGTCTTATTACAATTCTTATATATATTTTTAGGAGATGGCAAAGAGAATGCGCAAAGTACTCTGCAATATAAAAATGTCTGGGTGTGGTATACTTCTCTGCCAATATGACATAATGATATTGAGGCTAAAAGCGGAGGTCCCAGTGGGGGAGGAGGCAGACGTTGGGGTTGCATATGTAGGAGGCAGACGTGGCAGTGCAGACAGAGGAGACAGACCTGGTGGTGCAGGCGAATGTGGAGGTGCAGACAGAGGAGGCAGACGTGGTGGTTCAGGCAGAGGCGGACACCACCTTTTTTTTTTTGGAGGCCATGGTCCCAGTGGAGGAGGAGGCGGACGTGGCGATGCAGGTGGAAGAGGCGGACACGGGGGTGCTGGCGGACATGGCAGTGCAGGTTGAAGAGGTCGGAGGCCTTTCTTTCTTTTCTTTGGTTTTTGGAGGCCCCAAAACATTGGGAAATAGCAAAGAGAACTCACAAACTGCGCTGGAGTACAACAATGGCTTGGTGCGCCCCGGTATACTTCTCTACTTTGCCAATATAAGAAATAATAATCTTGAGTCTGGAGGCGGAGGTCCAAGCGGAGGAGGAGGCGGATGGGGCGGTGTAGATGGAGGAGACTGACGTGGTGGTGTAGGTGGACGTGGCAGTGCAGATGGAGGAGGCAGATATGGCGGTGAAGGTGTAACATCAAGAGGAGGACACCACATTTTTTTTGTATGCTCCAAAACATTGGGAAATAGCAAAGAGAACGCACAAACTGCACTACAATACAACAGTGGCCAGGTGCACCTGGTATACTTCTCTACTCTGCCAATAAAAGACAATCTTGAGCCTGGAAGCGAAGGTCCCAGTGAAGTAGGAGGCAGACAAGGTGGTGCAGGCGGAAGAGGTCACAAAACGTATTTATTTATTTTTTTTGTATTTATTTAACATTTTTCGTATATGTTTGTTTTTTGGTTTGTGGAGGAACAAACTGTGCTGGAATATAAAAATGGCTGGGTTCAATCGGTATACCTCTCTTCCTGGCCAAGGTAGGGACAATTCCTGTGGTATCCATGCCTGGTTAATTTTAATGAACGTGAGCTTGTCCACATTGGCTGTGGGCAGGCGGATGTGCCTGTCCATTATCAACCCCCCCCCTGCCATGCTAAACACACGTTCAGACAATATACTTGCCACCAGCACCTCCAAGGCGTAAAGGGCAAGTTAAGGCCATGTGCCCAATTTGGAGACCGAGAAGTTAAATGGGGCAGACACATCAGTTAGTACATGCAGACATGTGGACTCGTAATGTACCACCATGTTGTTAAAAATGCTGCTTCCTAAGACAGTCCATATCACATGAGAGTGCTGTATATTGTGGCATGCAAACAAAGTTTTTTCACATTTTGGCCATACTAACCCTCCCTTCTGAGGTGCAGACGGTGCCCCTGTTGCATTGTCGACTTCCTCCTTCTCCCCTTTCTCAGCTTCGTGCTTCCACTGAGCCCCTGCTGTCTGGTGGGGACACCATCAGTAACGCCTCTACCAGCGTTCGCTTGTACTCACGCTCCAGTGATGGAAATAACGATAGCACGTTGTTCTTGTAGTGGGGATCCAGCAGGGTGGCCACCCAGTAATCAGCACCGGTTAGAATGTTGTGGACAACTCGGCGGTCGTTGCAGCAAGTAGTTGCTCATATGTGCCAGGCTGCCCAGAAGCAGCGACAAGCTGTACTCGGTGGGAGGTGTATCATCTGTGTCCTCTGTATCCCTCAGCCTTGCTGCAGTGATGCCTGTGAGCTGATTCGGGTGCCATCCTGCTGTGAACGGGGATCCTCCTCATCATCCTCCTCATCGTCCAAAACTGTGCCCTGGCTGGACAGGTGGGTATCTGGCCACTGTTTGTGCAGGAACCCGCCCTCTGAGCCACCTTTGCACAACTGGCCTGATAACTGTAGGAATGATCCCTGTTCCTCCTTTGTCACATCCTCATCCATCAGCGCCTGAAGCATTTTTTTCAAGAAGATAGTAGTGGGATAGTGAGGTTGATGACGGCATCATCATCACTGGCCATCTTGGCGGAGTACTCGAAGCAGAGCAACGTGGCACACAAGTCTCGCATGGAGGCCCACTGGTTGGTGGTGAAATGGTGCTGTTTCGCAGAGAGACTCACCCGTGCGCGCTGCAGCTGAAACTCTGCTTGCACAGTCTCTCCAGCATGTTCAAGATGGAGTTACACCTTGTGGGTACATTGCATATGAGGCGGTAAGCGGGAAGGCAGAAGTTATGCTGCAACGCAGACAGACAGACATGCAGCAGCAGGGTGATAACACTGAAAGCGCACACAGAATGCCCTCACTTTTTGAAGCAGCTCTGACATATCGGGGGAATTCTTCAGGAACCTCTGCACCACCAAGTTCAGCATATGCACAGGCATGGGATGTGCGTCAAACGGGCTAGGCCCAGAGGTGCTACAAAATTTTGCCCATTGATGCACATTACCAAGCTGGGCTTGAGGCTCAGTGTCACCAACGACTCATCGGTCTGTTGTTCCATGCCCGACCACAGCTCCTGCAAGGTGTGAGGTTTTTCTCCCAAACATATAAGTTTCAAAACAGCCTGCTGTAGTTTCCTCCTGGCTGTGCTGAAGTTGGTGGTGCAGGTGTTGCACTGAAGTGATGAAGAGGCGGTAGAGGAGAAACCGGAGGAAGGAGCGGAGGAGGAGGCAGCAACACGAGGCACCGAGAAACATCTAGCAATCCTTGGTGGTAGGGATGAGCGAACCCGAACTGTATAGTTCGGGTTCGTACCGAATTTTGGGGTGTCCGTGACACGGACCCGAACCCGGACATTTTCGTAAAAGTCTGGGTTCGAGTTCGGTGTTCGTCGCTTTCTTGGCGCTTTTTGAAAGGCTGCAAAGCAGCCAATCAACAAGCGTCATACTACTTGCCCCAAGAGGCCGTCACAGCCATGCCTACTATTGACATGGCTGTGATTGGCCAGAGCACCATGTGACCCAGCCTCTATTTAAGCTGGAATCACATAGCGCCGCCCGTCACTCTGCTCTAATCAGCATAGGGAGAGGTTGCAGCTGCGACGTTAGGGCGAGATTAGGCAGTGATTAACTCCTCCAAAAGACTTCATTCAGAGATCGATCTGCAGCTGTGGATGATTGTAACTGCTGCTATTGAATTGCTCACTGTTTTTAGGCTGCCCAGAGCGTTTTTTAGTCACTTTTTTCTGGGGTGATCGGCGGCCATTTTCTGTCTTGTGGTGCGCCAGCACAAGCTGCCACCAAGTGCATTTAACCCTCAATAGTGTGGTTGTTTTTTGGCTAAATCCTACATCAGGGTCAAGCTGTCACACCAAGTGCATTTAACCATCAATAGTCTGGTTATTTTGTGGCCATATACTACATCAGGGGCAAGCTGTCATCAAGTGCATTTAACCCTCAATGGTGTGGTTGTTTTTTGGCTAAATCCTACCTCAGGGTAAAGCTGTCACCAAGTGCATTTAACCCTCAATGGTGTGGTTGTTTTTTGCTAAATCCTACATCAGGGTCAAGCTGTCACACCAAGTGCATTTAACCATCAATAGTCTGGTTATTTTTGGCCATATACTACATCAGGGTCAAGCTGTCACCAAGTGCATTTAACCCTCAATGGTGTGGTTGTTTTTTGGCTAAATCCTACATCAGGGTCAAGCTGTCACTAAGTGCATTTAACCCTCAATGGTGTGGTTGTTTTTTGGCTAAATCCTACATCAGGGTCAAGCTGTCACACCAAGTGCATTTAACCATCAATAGTCTGGTTATTTTTTGGCCATATACTACATCAGGGGTAAGCTGAGCCTGTCACCAAGTGCATTTAACCCTCAATAGTGTGGTTGGTCAAGCTGTCACACCAAGTGCATTTAACCATCAATAGTGTGGTTATTTTTTGGCCATATCCCAGTCTAATTCTGTCAGTAAACCTATACCTGTCACCCAGCGCCTAAATACTAGGCCTCAAATTTATATTCAGCTAAATCTGTCGTTACTGCTGTGGCTGGTCAAGTTATTTAGTGTCCGTCAAAGCACAGTTTTTGTTCTGGGTTGAAATACAATTCCCAATTTAGCAATTTCCTAATTTAGTGGTTTCTGCTGTATCAGAGCTATTTTAAATCTATCCCTAAAAGGGTATATAAGATTCAAGGTGCACATAGGGTCATTCTGAATAACTTCACACACACGCTACTGTGCATTTCCAAGTCTAATTCTGTCAGTAAACCTATACCTGTCACCCAGCGCCTAAATACTAGGCCTCAAATTTATATTCAGCTAAATCTGTTGTTACTGCTGTGGCTGGTCAAGTTATTTAGTGTCCGTCAAAGCACAGTTTTTGTTCTGGGTTGAAATACAATTCCCAATTTAGCAATTTCCTAATTTAGTCGTTTCTGCTGTATCAGAGCTATTTTAAATCTATCCCTAAAAGGTTATATAAGATTCAAGGTGCACATAGGGTCATTCTGAATAACTTCACACACACGTTACTGTGCATTTCCAAGTCTAATTCTGTCAGTAAACCTATACCTGTCACCCAGCGCCTAAATACTAGGCCTCAGATTTATATCCAGCTAAATCTGTCGTTACTGCTGTGGCTGGTCAAGCTATTTAGTGTCCGTCAAAGCACAGTTTTTGTTCTGGGTTGAAATACAATTCCCAATTTAGCAATTTCCTAATTTAGTGGTTTCTGCTGTATCAGAGATATTTTAAATCTATCCCTAAAAGGGTATATAAGATTCAAGGTGCACATAGGGTCATTCTGAATAACTTCACACACACGCTACTGTGCAATTCTGTCAGTAAACCTATACCTGTCACCCAGCGCCTAAATAATAGGCCTCAAATTTATATTCAGCTAAATCTGTCGTTACTGCTGTGCCTGTATTAGTGTAATACGGTACCTAAATAGATAGCCAGATAGTGTTAGGTGTCTGTAAAAAAAGGCCTGAATTTGAATTCAATACATTGGGCCAAATAATATTTTTCTTATTGTGGTGAACGGTAACAATGAGGAAAACATCTAGTAAGGGACGCGGACACGGACATGGTCGTGATGGTGTTAGTGGACCCTCTGGTGCTGGGATAGGACGTGGCCGTTCTGCCACAGCCACACGTCCTAGTGTACCAACTACCTCAGGTCCCAGTAGCCGCCATAATTTACAGCGATATTTGGTGGTGCCCAATGCCGTTCTAAGGATGGTAAGGCCTGAGCAGGTACAGGCATTAGTCAATTGGGTGGCCGACAGTGGATCCAGCACGTTCACATTATCTCCCACCCAGTCTTCTGCAGAAAGCGCACAGATGGCGCCTGAAAACCAAGCCCATCAGTCTGTCACATCACCCCCATGCATACCAGGGAAACTGTCTGAGCCTCAAGTTATGCAGCAGTCTCTTATGCTGTTTGAAGACTTCGCTGGCAGGGTTTCCCAAGGGCATCCACCCAGCCCTTCCCCAGCGGTGGAAGACATAGAATGCACTGACGCACAACCACTTATGTTTCCTGATGATGAGGACATGGGAATACCACCTCAGCATGTCTCTGATGATGACGAAACACAGGTGCCAACTGCTGCGTCTTTCTGCAGTGTGCAGACTGAACAGGAGGTCAGGGATCAAGACTGGGTGGAAGACGATGCAGGGGACGATGAGGTCCTAGACCCCACATGGAATGAAGGTCGTGCCACTGACTTTCACAGTTCGGAGGAAGAGGCAGTGGTGAGACCGAGCCAACAGCGTAGCAAAAGAGGGAGCAGTGGGCAAAAGCAGAACACCCGCCGCCAAGAGACTCCGCCTGCTACTGACCGCCGCCATCTGGGACCGAGCACCCCAAAGGCAGCTTCAAGGAGTTCCCTGGCATGGCACTTCTTCAAACAATGTGCTGACGACAAGACCCGAGTGGTTTGCACGCTGTGCCATCAGAGCCTGAAGCGAGGCATTAACGTTCTGAACCTTAGCACAACCTGCATGACCAGGCACCTGCATGCAAAGCATGAACTGCAGTGGAGTAAACACCTTAAAACCAAGGAAGTCACTCAGGCTCCCCCTGCTACCTCTTCTGCTGCTGCCGCCTCGGCCTCTCTGCTGCTCGCCTCTTCCTCCGCCTCTGGAGTAACGTTGGCACCTGCCGCCCAGCAAACAGGGGATGTACCACCAACACCACCACCACCTCCGTCACCAAGCATCTCAACCATGTCACACGGCAGCGTGCAGCTCTCCATCTCACAAACATTTGAGAGAAAGCGTAAATTCCCACCTAGCCACCCTCGATCCCTGGCCCTGAATGCCAGCATTTCTAAACTACTGGCCTATGAAATGCTGTCATTTAGGCTGGTGGACACAGATAGCTTCAAACAGCTCATGTCGCTTGCTGTCCCACAGTATGTTGTTCCTAGCCGGCACTACTTCTCCAAGAGAGCCGTGCCTTCCCTGCACAACCAAGTATCCGATAAAATCAAGTGTGCACTGCGCAACGCCATCTGTGGCAAGGTCCACCTAACCACAGATACGTGGACCAGTAAGCACGGCCAGGGACGCTATATCTCCCTAACCGCACACTGGATAAATGTAGTGGCAGCTGGGCCCCAGGCGGAGAGCTGTTTGGCGCACGTCCTTCCGCCGCCAAGGATCGCAGGGCAACATTCTTTGCCTCCTGTTGCCACCTCCTCCTACTCAGCTTCCTCCTCCTCTTCTTCCACCTGCTCATCCAGTCAGCCACACACCTTCACCACCAACTTCAGCACAGCCCGGGGTAAACGTCAGCAGGCCATTCTGAAACTCATATGTTTGGGGGACAGGCCCCACACCGCACAGGAGTTGTGGCGGGGTATAGAACAACAGACCGACGAGTGGTTGCTGCCGGTGAGCCTCAAGCCCGGCCTGGTGGTGTGCGATAATGGGCGAAATCTCGTTGCAGCTCTGGGACTAGCCGGTTTGACGCACATCCCTTGCTTGGCGCATGTGCTGAATTTGGTGGTGCAGAAGTTCATTCACAACTACCCCGACATGTCAGAGCTGCTGCATAAAGTGCGGGCCGTCTGTTCGCGCTTCCGGCGTTCACATCCTGCCGCTGCTCGCCTGTCTACGCTACAGCGTAACTTCGGCCTTCCCGCTCACCGCCTCATATGCGACGTGCCCACCAGGTGGAACTCCACCTTGCACATGCTGGACAGACTGTGCGAGCAGCAGCAGGCCATAGTGGAGTTTCAGCTGCAGCACGCACGGGTCAGTCGCACTGCGGAACAGCACCACTTCACCACCAATGACTGGGCCTCCATGCGAGACCTGTGTGCCCTGTTGCGCTGTTTCGAGTACTCCACCAACATGGCCAGTGGCGATGACGCCGTTATCAGCGTTACAATACCACTTCTATGTCTCCTTGAGAAAACACTTAGGGCGATGATGGAAGAGGAGGTGGCCCAGGAGGAGGAGGAGGAGGAAGAGGGGTCATTTTTAGCACTTTCAGGCCAGTCTCTTCGAAGTGACTCAGAGGGAGGTTTTTTGCAACAGCAGAGGCCAGGTACAAATGTGGCCAGCCAGGGCCCACTACTGGAGGACGAGGAGGACGAGGATGAGGAGGAGGTGGAGGAGGATGAGGATGAAGCATGGTCACAGCGGGGTGGCACCCAACGCAGCTCGGGCCCATCACTGGTGCGTGGCTGGGGGGAAACGCAGGACAATGACGATACGCCTCCCACAGAGGACAGCTTGTCCTTACCCCTGGGCAGCCTGGCACACATGAGCGACTACATGCTGCAGTGCCTGCGCAACGACAGCAGAGTTGCCCACATTTTAACGTGTGCGGACTACTGGGTTGCCACCCTGCTGGATCCACGCTACAAAGACAATGTGCCCACCTTACTTCCTGCACTGGAGCGTGATAGGAAGATGCGCGAGTACAAGCGCACGTTGGTAGACGCGCTACTGAGAGCATTCCCAAATGTCACAGGGGAACAAGTGGAAGCCCAAGGCCAAGGCAGAGGAGGAGCAAGAGGTCGCCAAGGCAGCTGTGTCACGGCCAGCTCCTCTGAGGGCAGGGTTAGCATGGCAGAGATGTGGAAAAGTTTTGTCAACACGCCACAGCTAACTGCACCACCACCTGATACGCAACGTGTTAGCAGGAGGCAACATTTCACTAACATGGTGGAACAGTATGTGTGCACACCCCTCCACGTACTGACTGATGGTTCGGCCCCATTCAACTTCTGGGTCTCTAAATTGTCCACGTGGCCAGAGCTAGCCTTTTATGCCTTGGAGGTGCTGGCCTGCCCGCGGCCAGCGTTTTGTCTGAACGTGTATTCAGCACAGGCAGGGGGCGTCATTACAGACAAACGCAGCCGCCTGTCTACAGCCAATGTGGACAAGCTGACGTTCATAAAAATGAACCAGGCATGGATCCCACAGGACCTGTCCATCCCTTGTGCAGATTAGACATTAACTACCTCCCCTTAACCATATATTATTGTACTCCAGGGCACTTCCTCATTCAATCCTATTTTTATTTTCATTTTACCATTATAGTGCGAGGCTACCCAAAGTTGAATGAACCTCTCCTCTGTCTGGGTGCCGGGGCCTAAATATATGCCAATGGACTGTTCCAATGTTGGGTGACGTGAAGCCTGATTCTCTGCTATGACATGCAGACTGATTCTCTGCTGACATGAAGCCAGATTCTCTGTTACGGGACCTCTCTCCTCTGCCTGGGTGCCTGGGCCTAAATATATGCCAATGGACTGTTACAGTGGTGGGTGACGTGAAGCCTGATTCTCTGCTATGACATGCAGACTGATTCTCTGCTGACATGAAGCCAGATTCTCTGTTACGGGACCTCTCTCCTCTGCCTGGGTGCCTGGGCCTAAATATATGCCAATGGACTGTTCCAATGTTGGGTGACGTGAAGCCTGATTCTCTGCTATGACATGCAGACTGATTCTCTGCTGACATGAAGCCAGATTCTCTGTTACGGGACCTCTCTCCTCTGCCTGGGTGCCTGGGCCTAAATATATGCCAATGGACTGTTCCAATGTTGGGTGACGTGAAGCCTGATTCTCTGCTATGACATGCAGACTGATTCTCTGCTGACATGAAGCCAGATTCTCTGTTACGGGACCTCTCTCCTCTGCCTGGGTGCCTGGGCCTAAATATATGACAATGGACTGTTACAGTGGTGGCTGACGTGAAGCCTGATTCTCTGCTATGACATGCAGACTGATTCTCTGCTGACATGAAGCCAGATTCTCTGTTACGGGACCTCTCTCCTCTGCCTGGGTGCCTGGGCTAAATATATGCCAATGGACTGTTTCAATGTTGGGTGACGTGAAGCCTGATTCTCTGGTATGACATGCAGACTGATTCTCTGCTGACATGAAGCCAGATTTTCTGTTACGGGACCTCTCTCCTCTGCCTGGGTGCCTGGGCCTAAATATATGCCAATTAACTGTTCCAATGTTGGGTGACGTGAAGCCTGATTCTCTGCTATGACATGCAGACTGATTCTCTGCTGACATGAAGCCAGATCTCTGCTATGGGACCTCTCTCCAATTGATATTGGTTAATTTTTATTTATTTTATTTTTATTCATTTCCCTATCCACATTGTTTGCAGGGGATTTACCTACATGTTGTTGCCTTTTGCAGCCTTCTAGCTCTTTCCTGGGCTGTTTTACAGCCTTTTTAGTGCCGAAAAGTTCGGGTCCCCATTGACTTCAATGGGGTTCGGGTTCGGGACGAAGTTCGGGTCGGATTTGGATCCCGAACCCGAACATTTCCGGGAAGTTTGGCCGAACTTCTCGAACCTGAACATCCAGGTGTCCGCTCAACTCTACTTGGTGGCGGTAGGACATGCGCCAAACCACTGTCCGCCTCAGGCCCAGCCACCACTATATTTACCCAGTGGGCAGTTAGGGAGATATTGTCCCTGCCCATACTTACTGGTCCAAGTGTCGGTGGTTATGTGGACCTTGCCACTGATGGTGTTGTGCAGCGCACACCTGTTTTTTTCCGCCATTTGTTCATGAAATTTTTTAAACTGTCAGTCTCCACCAGACGAAATGGCAGCATTTCAAAGGCTAGCAATTTTGAAATGCTGGCATTCAGGGCCAGTGCTCGTAAGTAAGCAGAGGGGTACTACCTCTTTCTTTTTAGTGTTTGGGGGATGGACAGCTGAACGCATCCATAGGACAGTGTGGAGATGCTCAGTGACGGTGGTGGTGTTGTTGCCACATCCTCTGTTTGCAAGGTTGCAGGTGTGAACCGAGAACAAGGCAGGTGATTTAGCTCCGCCACCAGAAAAGAGTGCGTACACAGAAGTCAAGATTAAGAAAATTGAATTTACTATAAATTAATAAAAGCAGGTTAACAGTGAAGTTACAGAGGTAAAGACAAGCAAAATATTCAAAACAGTATAAACAATACAAGTCAAATACTGTAACAATTTTCACCTTTACTGTGTCCGTATTCGCAGTGCGGACACTAAGAAATAACAGTCCCAGAAACTGTCCCTAACTGACCCTAACTTTCAAGCGGGTGCACCCCACCCTTATCCCAGTGGTCCAAGTGGACCTCTTACAGTTTGTGGAAGTGCACGGTGGGGCCCGATGTCGTCCTTTTCCTTTTCCCAGCGCAGGATCCGCAACAAAGAAGTCCTCCGCAGCAGGCTGGAAAACCAGTTGAATATAATCAAGAATTTTACAGTTACTGTCCGGTACCTCGACAGCACTGTGAGTCTCTTTACTGTTTGGGGCAATCCACTCAGCCCAATGTCGGCTCCGCAGGTTAGTTGCTGCACACAGTCCTTTTTAACTTGGCTTCACTAAATGCACGGTTTCTTTATACTCCATCCGTCTCTAGACTGAAGTTCACACAGCTTGGCTGCACAGGGAAGTCCTTTAGTATCTCCACACACGTCTTACACAGCACAGAACTTGTTTTCTATCTTGCCAATATGGCAGCCGTTGTAGTTCCAGTCCTTATTTCTCTTTCTTTCTGCTCACACTGAGGCAGGCTGACATCATAAGGGGCGTGTCACTTCAACACTTAGCTGCTGCCTTAAAGGACCAGTATCACAGTAATACACTTTCTCTATGGTAAACTTCAATGCAAATTGGTCCAATGCTGCCATCTACTGACCAAAAGAATACTGCAGGCATTTTATATTTATCTGTATTACTGAAACATCATTATACATTCAATTTTAACACAGTTTACCAGGATAATGAAACGTAGAGACATTACATGACTGTTTCTTACACAGGTGCCACAGTCGCTCCAGAGGGGCAGGAAGAGGCCAAGACCGCAGCAGAAGAGTTAGCAGGAGGAGCCTCTGGCATTTTGTGGTTCTTGGTGTCTACTCCACTGCAGCTTGTGCTTTGCAGTTAGATGCCAGATCATGCAGATGGTGCTGAGGTTTAGAACATTCATGCCTCGCTTCAGTCTCTGACTGCACAACGTGCAAATCACCCGTGCCCTGTTGTCAGCACAGTGCTTGAAGAACTGCCACACCAGGGAACTCTTTTGCCCTGCCTTTGGTGTGCTATGTCTTTTGGTGCATTGGGCAGTAACAGGCGTACAGGCTGGGGGATGGCCGCTCTGCTTTTGCACCCTGCTTCCTCTTTTGCTGTGCGGCTGTTGCTGCATGCCCCCCTCTTCCTCTGAACTGGACACGTCACTGGCATGACCTGGATGCCATGTGAGGTCTAGGACCTAATCATCCTTCACATCATATTCCACCCACTCCTCACCACTGCCCTCTTGGCCGGTCTGCACAGTGCAGAAAGCCCCAGCAGTTGACACCTCTGTTTCGTCATCAGAGACGTGTTACAGTGGTTCTGGAGGCAACTCTGTGCTTTCAGCAGTGGACCGGGTGGAAGACAATTTTGGTAATCGGGCCTACAAAATGATGCAGAATGTCCTGTCGCCTGCGTGCACCAGAAGAAGGTATTTCATTTGGGTGCGTACCTGGCACAGATTGACAACGTCCTCTCCCTGCAGCAGAAGCTCCAGCCACACCATGACCACAGCCACTCCCCTAGTTGATGCTCTCCTCGTTTTGTTACAGTCACTCACAAAATTGGCTGACAGACGGACAATTGTATATCCATTAGTGTTGAGCGAACATGCTCGTCCGAACTGCTGTTCGGCTCGAGCATTGCTATGCTCGGCACATGGCGGTACTCGGCCGAGTACCACATGTGCTCGAGCGCCATGCTCGAGTCCTCTTCCCGCCACATGTTGGCTTATAGCATTACAGTGATTGGCTGTCCGGAACACGTCATCAGGTGTTTATAGCACCCAATGACGCATGTTCGGCTCATTTGTAGTCAGGGAGAGCTGCGCTTCGGAAGGGACAGATAGTGTAGGGAGTGTAATCGCAATCTATTTTGTACAAAAACGTTTCAAAGACCCAAAAGTCTTTTGTGTGTGCAGGACCATTGTGTGTGGTGGCAGGCTGGCAGTATTTTATAGCTACAGTATAATTTTTTCTCCAGCATTTTCAATACTTTTTCTATAGAGGGTGTCTGCAGTGACTTGTGACATCTGTCCAATACCTTCTGTGTGTCAGGGACAGAGATTGGAGAAATAGAACTGAAACTTAATATATTTTTTCACTGTGGAAACATGTTGAAAGGGAACAGTTTTGTTCACCCATACAGTGGTAAGAAATTTTACATTAGAGAGTACTACACATGTCGATCCAAGTTTGTCATCTACATGATCGGCTGTACCTGCAGTTTAATCTATGTGGGGGCATTAACAAACACAAAAGTACTATAAGGAAAATAATCCTGGACAAGCCAGTGGCCAAACATTTTGCTGATTGTGGACACTCTGTCAGCCAACTGAGATTCCGGGTCATTGACTCGGTACAGATTCCCAAGAGAGGAGGAGATAAGGGAGCATATGCTAAAGAAAAAAGAGTTTAAATGGATTTTTACTTTACAATCCTTACAACCCCAGGGATTGAATATTGAGTTTAATGCAAACAATGTAGATAGGTAGAAGACTCTTGTAGGATGATGTCCGATTCAGTATATCATGTTTTTACTGGGTATTTTAAGGTATATATATATATATATATTATTATTTTTTTATACACCCCTTTATTCACATGAATTTTTTTCTCCCTAAGTACATCCTTTTCATGATCATCTGCCCCTTAATATACACTCATACTCATTGTCTCATGTATAGCCTTCTTTTCCCAATTTTAGTGATATTTGTGGATAATGATAGTGTCATTGGTCCCTTATAAGTTTATACCGGCGCTCTGTTCAATAATCTACTCTATTTTTAAATCATGAATTGACACATATGGGACGCACTGTTGGTCCCTTTTTGCCACGCTGTTGGATCCCTGTTACAAGGACAATGTACCGTCCTTAATTCCAGGAGCTGCCCGTCCACAGCTCCTGCGCGGTGTGGGGTTTGTCCCCAAAACAGATAAGTTTTAAAACTGCCTGCTGTCGTTTACCACTGGCTGTGCTGAAGGTGGTGACAAAGGTGTTACGCTGACCGCATGAGGAACCGGTAGAGGATGAGGAAGCGGAGTAGGAGGAGGAAGCAACAGGAGGCAAACTGATGTGCCCTGCAATCCTCGGTGGTAGAAGGACATGCACCAAACTGCTATCCGACTCAAGCCCAGCCGCCACTGCATTTACCCAGTGTGCTGTTATGGAGATATAACGTCCCTGACCGTGCTTACTGGTCCACGTATCTGTAGTTAGGTGGACTTTGCCACAGATGGCATTGCGCAGTGCACACCTGATTTTGTCCCCCACTTGGTTGTACAGGGAAGGGATGGCACGCCTGGAAAAGGAGTGGCGGCTGGGCACGACGTACTGTGGGACAGCCACCGCCATAAGGCTTTTTAAACTCTCGGTCTCCACCAGACAGAATTACAGCATTTCAAAGGACAGTAATTTTGAAATGCCGGCATTCCGGGCCCTGGATCACGGGTGGGTAGGGGGGTACTTCCTCTTCTGGGAGATGGAAAGCTCAACGCTTCCATGAGACATTGTGGAGATGCTTGGTGACCCAGGTGGTGGTGTTGTTGGCAGATCCTCTCTTTACGGGGTGGCAGGTGGCACTGTCACTCCAGAGGTGGATGAAGAGGCCGAGACTGCAGCAGAAGAGGAAGCAGGAGGAGCCAGATACCTTTCTTGGTTTTTGAGGTGTCTACTGCACTGCAGCTCGTGCTTTGCACTTAGATGCCTGGTCATGCAGGTTGTGCTCAGGTTGAGAACAATTATGCCTCGCTTGAGGCTCTGATTTCACAGCGTGCAAACCACTCATGTTTTGTCGTCAGCACATTGTCTGAAGAACTGCCACGCCAGGGAACTCCTTGGAGCTGGCTTTGCTGTGCTCGTCCCTTGCTGCAGTGGTCTAGGGGACGGCCGCTCTGCTTTTGCGCCCTGCTCCCTCTTCTGCTGTGCTGGTGGCTCTGTGCGAACACTGCCTCTTCCTCCGAAACTACACAGGTCACTCGCATGACCTTGATTCCATGTGGGGTTGAGGACCTCATCGTCCTCCACATCATCTTCCACCCAGTCTTTACCCCTGCCTTCCTTGTCGGTCTGCACACTTTTGAAAGCCACAGCAGTTGGCATCTGTGTTTCGTCATCATCCGAGACGTGCTGCGGTGGTCCTCCCATGTACTCATCTTGAACAATAAGTGGTTGGGCATCGGTGCACTCAATTTCTTCCACTTCTGGGTCAAGGCTAGGTGGATGGCTCTGGGAAACCCTGCTAGCAGAGTCAACAAAAAGCAGAAGAGACTGCTGCATGACTTGGGGCTCAGACTGCTTGGTTGATTTGCAAGGGGGTGAGGTGAAAGACTGATGGACATCGGCTGCAGGTGCCAACTCTGATCTTTTACAGGAGACTGGGTGGGAGACAATGTAAAGGAACTGGAGGCACTGCCAGCAACCCAATATGCTATCCCCTGTACTTGTTCTGGCCTCACCATTCGTAGAGCCGCATTAGGCCTGACCAAATAGCGCTGAAGGTTCTGTTGCCTACTTGCACCTGAGGAAGGTGTTTCACTTGTGCGTGTAGCTGGCACAGATCGACCAAGTCCTCTCCCTGCAACAAGAGCTCCACCAGCAGCACAACAACCGGGGAAACATCCCTTATTTGACACTCTCCTCATTTCTCAAATTTAGGAACTTGCCCAAAATGGGTGTTTTTTTTATTTTTTATAACAGTATAGAACAGCAGTATCTAACGCATGTATCTCACTGACAGATGTAGCAAATTTAGTTTTTTGCCCAAGATGGGTGTTTTTTAACACAGAATATTGCTGCAGTATTTCTAGCTTTTACAGTATGTCACACTAACAAATGCAGCATAGGCCCCAGATGTAGGGTACTGCAAAAATGTTTTTTGTTTTTTTTTAAACCCTGAATATTATTGCAGTATTTCAAGCTTCTATTTCACACTGAAAAATGCTGAAGATGTAGGGTCTTGCAAAAAATGGGAGATTTTTTAAACCCAGAATATTATTGCAGTATTTCAAGCTTGAATTTGAATGTCACAAAAGCACAGATGCAGTGCTCTGAGTGCACTGAGCTTGCATAAAATGGCCGCCGCCACCCACCAACTAACAGACATATAAAAATGTTATTTTCCTGTGTTCCTGGGCTCAGGACAGGGTAAAAAGATTGTGCACTGCACCCACAAAAACTAAATCTAGGTAGATCGCTGAGTTAACAAGCACTTCCGATTAAAGATTCTTTCCTAATCTCTCCCTCACAGCAGCATCATCCTCTCCCTACACTAGTAACAGCAGAGTGACGTGCAATGCTACTTGACTCCAGCTTATATAGAGGCTGGGTCACATGCTGCACTGGCCAATACAGCCATGCCATTAGTAGGCATGGCTGTGATGTACAGTGTTCCTTTTAGGACATGGTTAGATATCATAGTCAAGTATCAAAATAATTCCAATGTGACACCTGACCCTCACACCTGAGTTTGACTTATGCTCTTCATAGTTCAGGGTCAAGTTAGAATGAGTTCTAGATATACTATGTGTGGCAAAACCAACCTCGCCACTGGGTTTTGGAGGGGCCTGGTTGCCAGCCTCTTGCCCCAGGATTATGGCCCATACTAACTTTGAATATAAGACAGCCCGGCTGCACAGCTTAAATCTGTGGAACTGTTTTGGGCAGGAAAGCCATGCTTGCGGCCGCCCAAATGTGTCTTCCATGGAATTCGGGAACCCCTGCTCGGATCTGGGTGATTTTTGGATATGTTCCAAATCAGAGCTATCCATAGATGTATACATTATGGTGATATGTGGGGTTTTGGGGTGTTTTCTGTGTTTTGGGGAAAAATTTGTGTTTTCTGTCTGTGAGTGATTAAGTTAGCCCATTACGTTTGGTCATTGTACAAACCGAATTCCCAAAAAGTTGGGACACTATACAAATCGTGAATAAAAACTGAATGCAATGATGTGGAGATGCCAGCTTCTAATATTTTATTCAGAATAGAACATAAATCACGGAACAAAAGTTTAAACTGAGAAAATTTACCATTTTAAGGGAAAAATATGTTGAATCAGAATTTCATGGTGTCAACAAATCCCCAAAAAGTTGGGACAAGGCCATTTTCACCACTGTGTGGCATCTCCCCTTCTTCTTACAACACTCAACAGACGTCTGGGGACCGAGGAGACCAGTTTCTCAAGTTTAGAAATAGGAATGCTCTCCCATTCTTGTCTAATACAGGCCTCCAACTGTTCAATCGTCTTGGGCCTTCTTTGTTGCACCTTCCTCTTTATGATGTGCCAAATGTTCTCTATAGGTGAAAGATCTGGACTGCAGACTGGCCATTTCAGTAGAGATTGTTCCAGATTCTCTGAATCTTCGGATGATGTTATGCACAGTTGATGATGATAGATGCAAAGTCTTTGCAATTTTTCGCTGGGTAACACCTTTCTGATATTGCTCCACTATCTTTCTGCGCAACATTGTGGGAATTGGTGATCCTCTACCCATCTTGGCTTCTGAGAGACACTGCCACTCCGAGAAGCTCTTTTTATACGCAATCATGTTGCCAATTGACCTAATTAGTGTTAATTGGTCTTCCAGCTCTTCGTTATGCTCAAATTTACTTTTTCCAGCCTCTTATTGCTACTTGTCCCAACTTTTTGGGGATTTGTTGACACCGTGAAAATTTGAATCAACGTATTTTTCCTTTAAAATGATACATTTACTCGGATTAAACGTTTGATCTGTCATCTACGTTCTATTACAAATAAAATATTGACATTTGCCATCTCCACATCATTGCATTCAGTATTTATTCACAATTTGTTTAGTGTCCCAACTTTTTGGGAATCCGGTTTGTATTTTGTTGATTGCGTCTCAGACAATGCCAGTGTGTTAGTTAATTGCATCACAGACAATGCTCATTGTATTTTGTTGATTGTGTTACAGACAGAGGGAAGGGGATTTTGTGTACAATTGCTGGGAAGGTTTCAATACTGTAAATGCATGTGATTGGCTAAAATATAAACTGTCACAGTCTTTTACAAGGGCCCCAGGGGGAGTGTCCCTTGCTAGGAGACCTGCATAAAAGGCTGAAAAATAACCCATTAAAGAGTTCCTGTTTTTACCCTTTACCAAGTTGAGGCTGGTGTTTGGGTAACTGATCGACACTGGGGGATTGCTATACGCTAAAGATTTGCTATACTCCCCTGGCATAACTACTAGCTCTTGTAAGATCTGTTCCTGCTCTCTGGATGTAGGAGAGGTTCATCCACTGGAGCCTTATCGTAGGTCCAGGGTGGGTAGGAGACGGTGAGACCTCAACCAAGCTTCGGCGGTTCGTGGGGTCTGCAGCGCTTACGGTGTCAAGTGGAGTCCTCGGGAAGCACTAGGAGCATCTATCAATGGAGGTACCCGGGGTGCTAGGAGATCGGTTACACTATGTATTTGTATGCTAAATCACACAACCAAAGTATGTCTATTGCTCAGCCTATAGCTCTGTGCCTAAAATGCTGTAAGCTAACACATTACACGGTGTTATATGAGCACATAGCTGATAGCTCAGTGGTAAAGCAATTGCCTCATACCCAGTGTTTCTGTGTTAACAAAAACTAATGTTTACATTTTATTAAGCCCTAGATAAGAGGCAAATTTAAATGATGTGTGACGCTGACATCGGACTTCTTTCACTTGTCAGTGTGACAAACGATTTTAGGTTTACTGTGGTTTTGTGTGCTACATCACATAGATGAACAAAAATCCCAAGCTCATACAAGGCAAGCTGGTGGCTCAGTGGTAAGTCTGCTCTCCTCCACTCTCTTACATGGCTTATAAATTGATTCACCTCTCTCAAGTGTGTATGCTGAGTTCCATATTAGCTAGAATCACTGTATTTCTGGGACCCCTGAAAAAGTTGATTAGTCACTGTATACAGAGCTGTGTCCTGGATTATACATATCTACTGTATATATGTGTATTATAACCACAGTGTGCTATAGCTTCACCACACTGAGATTTGCTCAGAAAGCTGATATACATATTACTGCTTTATCCACAGACACAATATATGATCATACAGATCGCAGTACAATGTGATAGCTTCTAAGTAAAGAAAAATCATGTGGTAATGTCCTTATGTGGTTATGTTATAGCTTGAAGGTTACATTAATGGCTTTTCATGTAGATATCCCAGGTTGAAGTCCCCAGAAAGACATATGTTTTTTTTTTCTTTAATAGCATATAGTATAATACAGTGGGATGCAAAAGTTTGGGCAACCTTGTTAATTGTCATGATTTTCCTGTATAAATCATTGGTTGTTGCAATAAAAAATGTCAGTTAAATATATCATATAGGAGACACACACAGTGATATTTGAGATGTGAAATTAAGTTTATTGGATTTACAGAAAGTGTGCTATAATTGTTTAAACAAAATTAGGCAGGTGCATAAATTTGGGCACCACAAAAAAGAAATGAAATCAATATTTAGTAGATCCTCCTTTTGCAGAAATTACAGCCTCTAAATGCTTCCTGTAGGTTCCAATGAGAGTCTGGATTCTAGTTGAAGGTATTTTGGACCATTCCTCTTTACAAAACATCTTTAGTTCATTCAGGTTTGATGGCTTCCGAGCATGGACAGCTCTCTTTAAGTCACACCACAGATTTTTTTATTATATTCAGGTCTGGGGACGGAGATGGACATTTCAGAATGTTGTACTTGTTCCTCTGCATAAATGCCTTAGTGGATTTTGAGCAGTGTTTAGGGTCGTTGTCTTGTTGAAAGATCCAGCCCCGGCACAGCTTCAGCTTTGTCACTAATTCCTGGACATTTGTCTCCGGAATCTGCTGATACTGAGTGGAATCCATGCGTCCCTCAACTTTTACAAGATTCCCAGTCCCTGCACTGGCCACACAGCCCCACAGCATGATGGAACCACCACCATATTTTACTGTAGGTAGCAGGTGTTTTTCTTGGAATGCTGTGTTCTTTTTCCTCCATGCATAACGCCCCTTGTTATGGCCAAATAACTAAATTTTTGTTTCATCAGTCCACAGCACCTTATTCCAAAATGAAGCTGGCTTGTCCAAATGTGCTTTAGCCCACCTCAAGCGGCACTTTTTGTGCTGTGGGTGGAGAAAAGGCTTCCTCTGCATCACTCTCGCATACAGCATCTCCTTGTGTAAAGTGCGCCGAATGGTTGGACGATGCACAGTGACTCCATCTGCAGCAAGATTATGTTGTAGGTCTTTGGTACTGGTCTGTGGGTTGACCCTGACTGTTCTCACCATTCGTCGCTTCTGTCTATCCGAGATTTTTCTTGGTCTGCCACTTCGAGCCTTAACTTGAACTGAGCCTGTGGTCTTCCATTTCCTCAATATGTTCCTAACTGTGGAAAGAGACAGCTGAAATCTCTGAGACAGCTTTCTGTATCCTTCCCCTAAACCATGATGGTGAAAAATCTATGTCTTCAGGTCAATTTGAGAGTTGTTTTGAGACCCCCATGTTGCTACTCTTCAGAGAAAATGAAAAGAGAAGGGAAACTTACAATTGACCCCCTTAAATACTCTTTTTCATAATTGGATTCACCTGTGTATGTAGGTCAGGGGTCACTGAGCTTACCAAGCCAATTTGAGTTCCAATAATTAGTTCTAAAGGTTTTGGAATCAATAAAAGGACAACAGTGGCCAAATTTATGCACCTGCCTAATTTTGTTTAAACAATTCTAGCACACTTTCTGAAAATCCAATAAACTTCATTTCACTTCTCAAATATCACTGTGTGTGTCTCCTATATGATATATTTAACTGACATTTTTTATCATAACAGCTAACGATTTATACAGAAAAAACATGACAATGAACAAGGTTGCCCAAACTTTTGCATCCCACTGTAAATAATATGTCATTAACCCGTAGGATACCAGCGCTGTACATGTATGTCGCTGGAAACACGGTCACAAATCCCAGCGCCGTACAGGTACAGTGCTCTGAACGGGCGGCCACAGGAGCTACTCCCTCCCGATCAGCTGCAGGGGTCGAGCAGTCACTGATAGTTGGACCCCTGCTGTATGCACCGGCATTGGTGAAAACAATGATGCCGGCTCATAAACCCTTGCACTGCCGCTGCCCCCCCCCCCCACACACACACACTAAATAAAGTTTTACACACACGCACTCCCCTTTAGCGTTCTAAGATGGGCCGCCGGATGTTCTCGGCCAAGGAGGCATACGCCCAGCTTCTCTCCGACTCCGAGAGCCACAGTGAGGACGAGGATGACCCTACTTTCCTGTTGTCATCCTCGTTCTCCTCATCATCTAGTGATGATGATGAGCCCCCAAGGCGGCAGAGATGCCGCCAGGCGGAGCCAGGAGCCCCCCATGCCAGGGACACTGTGACCCACACTAGTATGAGCAGCCCTGGGGCTCGTACTAGTTTGCTGGCCAACCAGGCAAGTTCACCTGAGCCCCATACCGGTGAACTTGGCTCTAGTACCCCAGAGTATTTTGAGCCCTTGATTCCTGACTTTGTTGGTCAACCAGGAATCCAGATTTGCACAATGGGCTTCACTGAATATGACTTCTAGTTTTTTTTTTTTCATATTACACCACCGAGTACCCTCCTATTCCAGGTCATCGGATCACCAGAGACCCAAATAACCCGGAAATGCTGCAAACCGCAGGTCTGAATTAACTTGCGGTTTGCAGTGATTGCCGATACGGGGGAGGGGGGTCACAGGACCCCCCTCGGCATTGTCACAGTGTGCCTTCTGAATGATTTCAGCAGGCACACTGTTCCGATCACCGCCGCCACACAGCGATGATCGGAAATACATAGGGCGTACCTGTTCGCCCTGTGTCCTTAAGGACTCGGACATCAGTTCGCCCTGTGTCCGTGCAACACGCCAGACCTGCAGGGTATAGCGAAGTGAGGTCATGGTTATGGGCAATCGAGGGTTACTCACTATATTTGGAGAACCCTGGGCAGGCGCGTGGCAGTGAAGGAGAGGTAGACACGGTTCCTCTGGGGCACACTCTGTATATAGGGACCAGGCCTGATGGTGGCTGAGGTGCCCTGGATGTTACAGGTATTTTGAGTGCCTGGGGCAAGGTCCCTGTTGGATTCGTGACTAGGGATGAGCGAACTCGAACTGTATAGTTCGGGTTCGTACCGAATTTTGGGGTGTCCGTGACACGGACCCGAACCCGGACATTTTCGTAAAAGTCCGGGTTCGGGTTCGGTGTTCGTCGCTTTCTTGGCGCTTTTGTGACGCTTTCTTGGCGCTTTTTGAAAGGCTGCAAAGCAGCCAATCAACAAGCGTCATACTACTTGCCCCAAGAGGCCGTCACAGCCATGCCTACTATTTGCATGGCTGTGATTGGCCAGAGCACCATGTGACCCAGCCTCTATTTAAGCTGGAGTCACATAGCGCCGCCCGTCACTCTGCTCTGATTAGCGTAGGGAGAGGTTGCGGCTGCGACAGTAGGGCGAGATTAGGCAGATTAACTCCTCCAAAGGACTTGATTAATCGATCGATCTGCAGCTGTGCATCATTGAGCTGCTGAAATTCAATTGCTCATTGTTTTTAGGCTGCCCAGACCGTTTGTCAGTCACTTTTTTCTTTTGTGCGGTGCTGCGACCAAGTGCATCCAAGCTGCGACCAAGTGCATTTAACCCTCAATGGTGTGGTTGTTTTTTGGCTAAAGCCTACATCAGGGTGAAGCTGTCACACCAAGTGCATTTAACCAGCAATAGTCTGTTTATTTTTTGGCCATATACTACATCAGGGGCAAGCTGCGCCTGTCACCAAGTGCATTTAACACTCAATGGTGTGGTTGTTTTTTGGCTAAAGCCTACATCAGGGTGAAGCTGTCACACCAAGTGCATTTAACCAGCAATAGTCTGTTAATTTTTTGCCCATATACTAAATCAGGGGCAAGCTGCGCCCGTCACCAAGTGCATTTAACCAGCAATAGTCTGTTCATTTTTTGGCCATATACTACATCAAGTGCAAGCTGCGCCCGTCACCAAGTGCAATTAACCCTCAGTAGTGTGGTTGGTCAAGCTGTCACACCAAGTGCATTTAACCAGCAATAGTCTGTTCATTTTTTGGCCATATACTACATCAGGGGCAAGCTGCGCCCGTCACCAAGTGCATTTAACCCTCAGTAGTGTGGTTGGTCAAGCTGTCACACCAAGTGCATTTAACCAGCAATAGTCTGTTCATTTTTTGGCCATATACCACATCAGGGGCAAGCTGCGCCTGTCACCAAGTGCATTTAACCCTCAATGGTGTGGTTGTTTTTTGGCTAAAGCCTACATCAGGGTGAAGCTGTCACACCAAGTGCATTTAACCAGCAATAGTCTGTTAATTTTTTGGCCATATACTAAATCAGGGGCAAACTGCGCCCGTCACCAAGTGCATTTAACCAGCAATAGTCTGTTCATTTTTTGGCCATATACTACATCAGGGGCAAGCTGCGCCCGTCACCAAGTGCATTTAACCCTCAGTAGTGTGGTTGGTCAAGCTGTCACACCAAGTGCATTTAACCAGCAATAGTCTGTTCATTTTTTGGCCATATACTACATCAGGGGCGAGCTGCGCCCGTCACCAAGTGCATTTAACCCTCAGTAGTGTGGTTGGTCAAGCTGTCACACCAAGTGCATTTAACCAGCAATAGTCTGTTCATTTTTTGGCCATATACTACATCAGGGGCAAGCTGCGCCTGTCACCAAGTGCATTTAACCCTCAATGGTGTGGTTGTTTTTTGGCTAAAGCCTACATCAGGGTGAAGCTGTCACACCAAGTGCATTTAACCAGCAATAGTCTGTTCATTTTTTGGCCATATACTACATCAGGGGCAAGCTGCGCCCGTCACCAAGTGCATTTAACCCTCAGTAGTGTGGTTGGTCAAGCTGTCACACCAAGTGCATTTAACCAGCAATAGTGTGGTTATTTTTTGGCCATATCCCAGTCTAATTCTGTCACTAAATCCATACCGGTCACCCAGCGCCTAAATACTAGGCCTCAAATTTATATCCCGCTAAATCTGTCGTTACCGCTGTCCTGTTGTGGATGGGCAAGTTATTTAGTGTCCGTCAAAGCACATTTTTTGTTCTGGGTTGAAATACAATTCCCAATTTAGCAATTTCATAATTTAGTGGTTTCTGCTATATCAGAGCTATTTGAAATCTATCCCTAAAAGGGTATATAATATTCAAGGTGCACATAGGGTCATTCAGAATAACTTCACACACACGCTACTGTGCATTTCCAAGTCTAATTCTGTTAGTAAATCCATACCGGTCACCCAGCGCCTAAATACTAGGCCTCAAATTTATATCCCGCTAAATCTGTCGTTACCGCTGTACTGTTGTGGATGGGCAAGTTATTTAGTGTCCGTCAAAGCACATTTTTTGTTCTGGGTTGAAATACAATTCCCAATTTAGCAATTTCATAATTTAGTGGTTTCTGCTATATCAGAGCTATTTGAAATCTATCCCTAAAAGGGTATATAATATTCAAGGTGCACATAGGGTCATTCAGAATAACTTCACACACACGCTACTGTGCATTTCCAAGTCTAATTCTGTCACTAAATCCATACCGGTCACCCAGCGCCTAAATACTAGGCCTCAAATTTATATCCCGCTAAATCTGTCGTTACCGCTGTCCTGTTGTGGATGGGCAAGTTATTTAGTGTCCGTCAAAGCACATTTTTTGTTCTGGGTTGAAATACAGTTCCCAATTTAGCAATTTCATAATTTAGTGGTTTCTGCTATATCAGAGCTATTTGAAATCTATCCCTAAAAGGGTATATAATATTCAAGGTGCACATAGGGTCATTCAGAATAACTTCACACACACGCTACTGTGCATTTCCAAGTCTAATTCTGTTAGTAAATCCATACCGGTCACCCAGCGCCTAAATACTAGGCCTCAAATTTATATCCCGCTAAATCTGTCGTTACCGCTGTACTGTTGTGGCTGGGCAAGTTATTTAGTGTCCGTTAAAGCACATTTTTTGTTCAGGGTTGAAATACAATTCCCAATTTAGCAATTTCATAATTTAGTGGTTTCTGCTATATCAGAGCTATTTGAAATCTATCCCTAAAAGGGTATATAATATTCAAGGTGCACATAGGGTCATTCAGAATAACTTCACACACACTCTACTGTGCATTTCCAAGTCTAATTCTGTCACTAAATCCATACCGGTCACCCAGCGCCTAAATACTAGGCCTCAAATTTATATCCCGCTAAATCTGTCGTTACCGCTGTACTGTTGTGGATGGGCAAGTTATTTAGTGTCCGTCAAAGCACATTTTTTGTTCTGGGTTGAAATACAATTCCCAATTTAGCAATTTCATAATTTAGTGGTTTCTGCTATATCAGAGCTATTTGAAATCTATCCCTAAAAGGGTATATAATATTCAAGGTGCACATAGGGTCATTCAGAATAACTTCACACACACGCTACTGTGCATTTCCAAGTCTAATTCTGTCACTAAATCCATACCGGTCACCCAGCGCCTAAATACTAGGCCTCAAATTTATATCCCGCTAAATCTGTCGTTACCGCTGTACTGTTGTGGATGGGCAAGTTATTTAGTGTCCGTCAAAGCACATTTTTTGTTCTGGGTTGAAATACAATTCCCAATTTAGCAATTTCATAATTTAGTGGTTTCTGCTATATCAGAGCTATTTGAAATCTATCCCTAAAAGGGTATATAATATTCAAGGTGCACATAGGGTCATTCAGAATAACTTCACACACACGCTACTGTGCATTTCCAAGTCTAATTCTGTCACTAAATCCATACCGGTCACCCAGCGCCTAAATACTAGGCCTCAAATTTATATCCCGCTAAATCTGTCGTTACCGCTGTACTGTTGTGGATGGGCAAGTTATTTAGTGTCCGTCAAAGCACATTTTTTGTTCTGGGTTGAAATACAATTCCCAATTTAGCAATTTCATAATTTAGTGGTTTCTGCTATATCAGAGCTATTTGAAATCTATCCCTAAAAGGGTATATAATATTCAAGGTGCACATAGGGTCATTCAGAATAACTTCACACACACGCTACTGTGCATTTCCAAGTCTAATTCTGTCACTAAATCCATACCGGTCACCCAGCGCCTAAATACTAGGCCTCAAATTTATATCCCGCTAAATCTGTCGTTACCGCTGTACTGTTGTGGCTGGGCAAGTTATTTAGTGTCCGTTAAAGCACATTTTTTGTTCAGGGTTGAAATACAATTCCCAATTTAGCAATTTCATAATTTAGTGGTTTCTGCTATATCAGAGCTATTTGAAATCTATCCCTAAAAGGGTATATAATATTCAAGGTGCACATAGGGTCATTCAGAATAACTTCACACACACGCTACTGTGCATTTCCAAGTCTAATTCTGTCACTAAATCCATACCGGTCACCCAGCGCCTAAATACTAGGCCTCAAATTTATATCCCGCTAAATCTGTCGTTACTGCTGTACTGTTGTGGATGGGCAAGTTATTTAGTGTCCGTCAAAGCACATTTTTTGTTCTGGGTTGAAATACAATTCCCAATTTAGCAATTTCATAATTTAGTGGTTTCTGCTATATCACAGCTATTTGAAATCTATCCCTAAAAGGGTATATAATATTCAAGGTGCACATAGGGTCATTCAGAATAACTTCACACACACGCTACTGTGCATTTCCAAGTCTAATTCTGTCACTAAATCCATACCGGTCACCCAGCGCCTAAATACTAGGCCTCAAATTTATATCCCGCTGAATTTGAATACAATACATTGGGCCAAATAATATATTTGTTGTTGTGGTGAACCATAACAATGAGAAAAACATCTAGTAAGGGACGCGGACGTGGACATGGTCGTGGTGGTGTTAGTGGACCCTCTGGTGCTGGGAGAGGACGTGGCCGTTCTGCCACATCCACACGTCCTAGTGTACCAACTACCTCAGGTCCCAGTAGCCGCCAGAATTTACAGCGATAGATGGTGGGGCCCAATGCCGTTCTAAGGATGGTAAGGCCTGAGCAGGTACAGGCATTAGTCAATTGGGTGGCCGACAGTGGATCCAGCACGTTCACATTATCTCCCACCCAGTCTTCTGCAGAAAGCGCACAGATGGCGCCTGAAAACCAACCCCATCAGTCTGTCACATCACCCCCATGCATACCAGGGAAACTGTCTCAGCCTCAAGTTATGCAGCAGTCTCTTATGCTGTTTGAAGACTCCGCTGGCAGGGTTTCCCAAGGGCATCCACCTAGCCCTTCCCCAGCGGTGGAAGACATAGAATGCACTGACGCACAACCACTTATGTTTCCTGATGAGACATAGAATGCACCCGCCGCCAAGAGACTCCGCCTGCTACTGACCGCCGCCATCTGGGACCGAGCACCCCAAAGGCAGCTTCAAGGAGTTCCCTGGCATGGCACTTCTTCAAACAATGTGCTGACGACAAGACCCGAGTGGTTTGCACGCTGTGCCATCAGAGCCTGAAGCGAGGCATTAACGTTCTGAACCTTAGCACAACCTGCATGACCAGGCACCTGCATGCAAAGCATGAACTGCAGTGGAGTAAATGTAGTGTCCCACTAGGTAGGGTTGGGCACTACACAAGGGTCAATTGGTGTGCGCGTTACTCCTACTCACAAGGAACAGAAATGTTATATTTAATTGTGCATTTAATGTATTTTCTAATGTGTTTTTATATGCAATGTTCCCCTGTATGATGCAATAGCAGGCCTAGTTGGGTGTAGTTAGACATCCCAGACACTAGAGGGAGATAGGGAGCCCCTAGTATAAATGTCCAGGCCTAGACAGGGAGAGTGAGTGCAGAGTCAGGAGTCTGAGAAGACAGAGGTTAGAAAGCCTTCTCCTGCAGTACGTGGCCCTGGGAGGGCAGAGGGGGCGTTGCGGCATGACGTGAGCAGACGGGTGTGCAGTGGTCCGCCCCCTCCCACGGCTCCGGCTCCCGCTCCCGCTTCCGCTGCAGCACGAGCGATGATGCCGCTGGTGATGTTACCCGACCCCTGTTGAGAGAGACTGACCTGCTTACCTGCTTTCTCCGCACATTGAAGCGCTGCTGTTCACTCCGCTGAGCCGGCGTTGGAGGCTAGCTATTCGGGATCCTATCCGTACCAGGGGTCCTTGCTGACCTGGGCTGTTCCATCTGTGCCTGCTCTGAGCTGGAGGCTCCATGTGGAGTTCACGTGATGTCCGGACTCTGGTAGCCGCGGTGCGGTGAGGTGTGAGTAGACGTCCCCCTGCGTGTTGCCATTCTGGGGAGCCCCATCCGCTTGGTGCTGCCTGCAAGGAGCGGTTGTTTTTGAGCTTGACTGCCTTATTAGCGCTGTTTTTGATGCCCTATCTGCCCTGCCGCCTTGTTTCCTGGGGGGGCCCTGAAGAGAGGGGTGTTGTCCGGCTGGGAGAGGCTGGTTCCCCCTTCTCCATCAGCTGACGTTGTACCGGCCGGTTTTCCCATACGCTGCCTCATTTGCTAGCGGTTCTATCTGATTCATTTGTGGGACTGCTGTGATAATTGTTGTGCTTAAACGGCAATCTTTGGGTACTATACCAGGAATACTAGGGTACATTAGCGCTGCCTTTACACCGCCGCTGGACACTGCACTGTATCGCTCCGGGGTGAAAACCTCTCCACTACTCCTTTGAGCCCCAGAGCCCGGAATCTATGAGCCCTAGAATCAGGGCAATCACATTTCTGGAGCCTTCAGTGATTTAGGATATCGGGGCCTTATATGCAAGATCCCCCGGATCTATTTACTCTGCCTGGGTGTCATAAGACGTTTTTGACTGTGTGCATAGTAATACCGTGACTTATACAATACTGATTCTGAAGTAACCCTGTAAAAGGGGGAAAGGGGTAGGGAATATATATAAAAAAAAAAAAAAAAAAATGGCTCCCAAATTACAAAACAGAAAGTCTATCGGAACCTCCTCACCCAAAGGGGGAGCTGTAAGGACGCAGCTTGATAAATACCTCAAATCCCCACCTCCATTAACCAAAACAAGGGGAAATCAGAAACAAATATCACAGATGGGGGACGATGAAGAGAGTGAAATCCCGCTAAAGAAGGCGGGAGGAAATCAGGCAGCGGAAGCTGATAATCAGATGAGTAATATAGACCACAAACTAGCGGGTATACTGGATGCCGTTAAAACAACTAATCAATCATTAAGTACGTTGACGACAACGGTGGCAGCAGTGCAGTCCGATATTTCGGTAATCCGGGACGATTTAAATAAAATGAGGCAACGCATTAAAGAGTACGAAACTCTGACTACAGAATTGCAAAAAGAATCCAGGCAGATTAAAAAAAGGATGGCAGCAGTAGAGGGTGACAATAAGGCACTGAAGGAAAAAATGGCGGATTTAGAGGACAGATCCCGGAGAGACAATCTTAAATTAGTGGGATTCCCGGAAGGAGCAGAAAAAGATGACCCCATAAGTTTTATACAAAAATGGCTGTCAAATAATGTAACAGGCACAGGAGTGGACATAACACCCATAGTGGAGAGAGCACACCGCATTCCAACAAGAAAACCTCCACCAGGGTTGGCACCAAGGCCTATGTTAATTAAAATGACCTCTTCAAGGGATCGGGACAATATTCTTAGGTGGAAAAGAGAGATACAAACGGTGAAATACAACGACGCTAATATAGAGATATACCCGGACTTTTCTAAAGTTACGCAAGATAAAAGAAGAGAATATAAAGACGTTAAAAAGAGACTGATACAAGCTCAAGTAAAATACTCTATGATGTACCCCGCGAAACTACGGGTTATTTACAAAGAAACCGTTCAATTCTTCTCCAACCCAAGTGATGCAGCTGACTGGATGGACGCTCAGGGCATTAAATAATCCGCTCGTGGTTGCGGTGGGGGGGGAGCCGGGGGGGTCGTCGGTGGGGAGGGGGGGGATAGCCTACAGTTAGAGACCTATGAGCCGCAGTTTGCGACTCGCAGGTCAGAATGGGATCGGGGGGGGGGGGGGTTTCTTTCCGCGGGGAACTGTCGAGGTCTTGAGTGTACATAGTTGGGGGGGCTCCTGCTCCTCCACCCAGTGTTGTCCCACTACTAAAAAATGTCTAGAATATTGACTTGGAATATCCGCGGTTTCGCGGATAAAACTAAGAGATGTGTAGTGTTTGATCTTGTCTCTAGACATTTACCAGCAGTGGTGGCTTTGCTAGAAACCCACCTTACAAGTGAAAAAGTGGCGGCACTGGGTGGAAGGAGATGGGCATCTCACGAATATCATTCCTGTTACTCCACATACTCTAGGGGAATCAGTGTCTATATTCATAGACAGGTAGACTATGATCCAATAGAACAGTTAATTGATCGGTATATTTTTCTGCACTGTAATTGGCAGGGGCAGAGGAGAATTATTGCTTTTATATATATTCCACCCCCTTTTACAACAACTGTATTACGTAAATTGATGGAATATATTGCAGCACGAGAGGAGTGCCCGGTGCTGGTGATGGGCGATTTCAACTCGGTCATGGACATAAAAAAAGATAGGATCTCTACCATAACTAATTATGAATCCAATTCTGGTCTAAGTACTGTACTATCCAGAATATGTAAAGAGATGGCATTGGTTGACATATGGCGATCTCTTATGGAGATAAGCAAGTTTTCTCATGTTTCAGCAACACATATAGGTCCATGTCTTGAGTTGATCTGGCCCTCGCCAGCCCCGGGCTCATTAATAAGATTAAAAAAATGAATTATGAGTGTCACGGGGTCTCTGACCATAGCCCGGTTACGGTAATACTGGATAGTCCTAATAAACCAAATCTAAATAGAATTTTTAAACTTAACCCCCACTGGATGACATTAATAAGGGATCTGGATAAGATTAATGAAGAAATAAAGCTCTTTTGGAGCAATAATGTTCACTCAACAAACATCCATATGGTCTGGGACTCGCTTAAGGCATACCTTCGGGGTATATATTCACATGAAATCAGGAAACAGAAAAATGCCTTTGCCCAAACTCAAAAAGAAATAGAAGGGAAGCTCAACCAGATAATGAACGAGAGTACTAATGTAAACACTCCAGAGAAACAACTTCAACTTAAAAAAGTACAAGATGAATATAAACAATATTTATATAATAAAGCACAGAACAAAATGTTCTTTTCAGGGCTGAGAAGCTTCAGCGAGTCCGGCAAACCTAGTAGACTGTTATCCATGATAGTACAAAACCAAAGAGGGAGTAATAACATCATTGGAATCAGGACAGAGGCAGGAAATATCCTACGAGACTCAGATGATATCTTAAAGGAATTTACCCGATACTTCTCGACGTTATACCAAGCCGGGCCCAAAAACCAAGGAGAAAAAATGGACCAATATTTAGATAATATTAAGATCCCCGAATTTGACCAACCAGACATTGATTGGCTGAACAGGCCGATTCAACTGACCGAGCTACAGACCACGCTGCAATCAATCAAGGGTAATACATCCCCAGGGGTGGACGGTTTCCCATTTGAACTATACCGGAAACATGAGGGAACTATCCTTCCCCAAATGTTGGAGGTACTAAATCAATCTTGGATAATGGGGTCCCTACCACCCTCATGGATGGAAGCAACCATCACATTAATCCCCAAAAGAGGGAAAGACCCGCTGTCAGTTACATCCTATCGCCCCATCTCTCTGTTGAATACAGACTATAAAATCCTAGCCAAATTGTTAGCCAATAGATTAAAAACAGTTATCCACAAAGTCGTTCATGTAGATCAAACGGGGTTCATCCCCAAAAGAAACATACAGGATAACGTAAGGAGGGCTTTTTTGAATATCCAGATGGGGGATGGGGGGGACTGCTCCATCCTGTCTTTGGACGCCGCTAAGGCTTTCGACAGGGTGGAGTGGCCCTTCCTCTGGAGGGTGATGTCGCGGGTGAAAATAGGGGAATATTTCTCCAGATGGGTCCGCATTCTGTATCAAAACCCGGTATCCAGGGTCCGAGTCAATGGTGAATACTCTGTCCCCTTCCCCTTGACCCGTGGAACATGCCAGGGTTGTCCCCTCTCCCCCTTGCTCTTCTCGTTGTTTCTGGAGCCAATTGCGTGCAAAATTAGAGCAGACGGGGAAATATCGGGCTTTGGGTGTGAGGGAGAAGCCGACAAAATAAGTCTATACGCAGATGATATGCTGCTTTTTCTGGGGAAGGGGTACAAGAACTTGCCAAGGGTCATGGAAAATCTGGACGAGTTTGGATACCTATCTGGATACGAGATAAACTGGGAGAAATCAAAATTCCTTCCATTAAGACGTCCGGTCCCACTGGGCCATAATTTTCGGGTTAGTATATTGACCCCAGCAGACTCCCTACTTTATCTGGGTATTCAGATGGGGACCAAACTGAAACATTACACGAAATTTTATATACTCCCAATAATAGACAGAGTTAAGGAAAAAATTAGAATATGGCTAAAACTTCCCCTATCACAAATTAACCGTATGGCACTCATAAAAATGACACTGCTACCAATGCTACTATATGTATTCAATGCTAGCCCAATTACGATAGAAGATAAATTCTTCAATAAATTAGAGACCCTCTTCAACGAATTGATATGGGGCCGCAAACGAGTTAGAATTAAGATACAATATTTGTATAAAGAGGAGGGCGGAATATCCATCCCTTTTCTAAAAGGGTACTATCTAGCTGCCCAATTGAGATGGTGTGTGAGGAATCGAAGGAATAAATGCATGCGGTCTCTATATGGGGAGCAATGCAGACCCCGGGAGGATCTATTTCACATTCTCGAAACTAGTATTTTTAAGAAGAAAACAATAATAAACCCGTTCAGTAGAATGCTTGGATATATTTGGCAACAAGTTAGAGATATGGTGGGCGTTTCTGAAGCAGTCCATTATACCCCACTGTGGGGGAATGTAAACTTACCACAAGTTATGCAACTGGGTGACGTTGAATACTGGGAAAAATATGGGATATATTTAATTGCACAAGTTTTTTATAAAGGACAGATTAAGCCCTTAAATGAAATTTTACCAGACATTGAATTAGGATTTATCGATCAATTTCGATATGAACAACTTCGTCACGCTATACACTACACGGAGAATAAGAATTATTTGAATATTGTAAAGAACACTTTTTTAGATTTCTGTCAAGATATGACTGTTAATACCTCTATATCGCACATTTATGCTAAGTTAAAACATGAACACACAAATAGGATCACATTTGGGGGAGAGGCTAAATGGGAAAGAGATTTACAAAAGGGGGAACCCATCCCGTGGAACATAGTGTATAGAAATATAAAAAAATCAACTATTTCACCCGCCCATGCATGGATCCTTCTAAAAATCATACACCGTCTCTATTATACACCAGCATTACTGCATATCATTTATAAAGACAGGAAACAGAACTGCTACAAATGTAATAAAGATAGAGGAGATTATAAACATCTGCTGTGGGAATGCCCAGGGATAAATGAATATTGGTTCCGAATATTTCGGAAATTGCAGGACAGCTCCCCTATGAAGTACCAAGCCTGCATCGACTATGCCATCCTGGGCACATTCCCAGAGACAGATATAAATAAAATTGAGCAGACACTTTGGCTTCGGGGCACTGCACTGGCCAAAATAATAATTGTTAAATACTGGGGCGCCATAAAACACCCCAATTTTCAGGAGTGGATGGAATGGATGAATAGGGTTAGGCAGTATGAATATATTTTAGCTCAAACTGCGGGAAAAAAGGCAGCTTGGTTGCGGATCTGGGGCAACTGGAAACAATGACAGCTGGTGTAGATACAGTGACTCCGCGGAAAGAAACGGGGGGTGGAGGGAGGGATAGGGGGGGTAAACTTAAGTATAAAATGAGATGATTTCATTATTGTATTTCCATTCTGTTGTTGGGTGATATTGAAATGGAAGATTGTTGATACCTATTTCTTTATTAGAAAATAAAACATATTTAAAAAAAAAAAAGAAAAAAAAAAGAAAGCCTTCTCCTGACATGCAGCTTGATAGCCCTGGCTGCTAGCTATGACCAGGAGGCTAGTGAGGAGATCCAGCCTGCCTGAAGCCAAGAGAGCCTTAGTTAGCTCTGAAGACACCCCAGTTGCAGGACAGAACCTCCTGGGAGAAACCCACAGTCATCCATCAGACAAGTAAGGAAATCCCAGGGAAAGATAAGTAACCCTGATGGGCAGATGCAGTAGAAAGTAAAGCAAGGATTTAATTAATACCAGAGGAATAGATATTTACCAAGGATTTAAGCCACCATTTAGGCATCCGGGCCTTGGGATAGAAAGCCAGACAGAGTTCTAGAAAGAACAGTGTACGCTATTTCTGAGGAAAGGTACAACCTGTTTCTGAGTGTATTGTGAATTTACCGTCTGCGTATCTTGCATAGTTAATACCTGCCATTTTGTGGAGAAAGCCTACTTGTGAAGCTGTGAACTAAGAGACTGTGTACCACCTGCATGTACAAAGATGGACTGTTTAGTAAAGCAACGTTTGGTTCACTATACTACCTGTGTACCTCAATCATTCCAACTACCAACCGGTGTGCCACCGTCAAAGGCACTGGCGTCACGAAACCAAAAGGGACCTTGCCCCAGGCACTCAAAATACCCGTAACATCCAGGGCACCTCATCCACCATCAGGCCTGGTCCCTACATACAGTGTGTGCCCCAGAGGAACCGTGTCTACCTCTCCTTCACTGCCACGCGCCTGCCCAGGGTTCTCCAATACAGTGAGTAACCCTCGATTGCCCATAACCGTGACCTCACCTCGCTATACCCTGCAGGTCTGGCGTGTTGAATAAACACCTTAAAAACAAGGAAGTCACTCAGGCTCCCCCTGCTACCTCTTCTGCTGCTGCCGCCTCGGCCTCTTCTGCTGCTGCCTCGGCCTCTTCTGCTGCTGCCGCCTCGGCCTCTTCCTCCGCCTCTGGAGGAACGTTGGCACCTGCCGCCCAGCAAACAGGGGATGTACCACCAACACCACCACCACCTCCGTCACCAAGCATCTCAACCATGTCACACGGCAGCGTTCAGCTCTCCATCTCACAAACATTTGAGAGAAAGCGTAAATTCCCACCTAGCCACCCTCGATCCCTGGCCCTGAATGCCAGCATTTCTAAACTACTGGCCTATGAAATGCTGTCATTTAGGCTGGTGGACACAGACAGCTTCAAACAGCTCATGTCGCTTGCTGTCCCACAGTATGTTGTTCCTAGCCGCCACTACTTCTCCAAGAGAGCCGTGCCTTCCCTGCACAACCAAGTATCCGATAAAATCAAGTGTGCACTGCGCAACGCCATCTGTAGCAAGGTCCACCTAACCACAGATACGTGGACCAGTAAGCACGGCCAGGGACGCTATATCTCCCTAACTGCACACTGGGTAAATGTAGTGGCAGCTGGGCCCCAGGCGGAGAGCTGTTTGGCGCACGTCCTTCCGCCGCCAAGGATCGCAGGGCAACATTCTTTGCCTCCTGTTGCCACCTCCTCCTTCTCGGCTTCCTCCTCCTCTTCTTCCACCTGCTCATCCAGTCAGCCACACACCTTCACCACCAACTTCAGCACAGCCCGGGGTAAACGTCAGCAGGCCATTCTGAAACTCATATGTTTGGGGGACAGGCCCCACACCGCACAGGAGTTGTGGCGTGGTATAGAACAACAGACCGACGAGTGGTTGCTGCCGGTGAGCCTCAAGCCCTGGTGGTGTGCGATAATGGGCGAAATCTCGTTGCAGCTCTGGGACTAGCCGGTTTGACGCACATCCCTTGCCTGGCGCATGTGCTGAATTTGGTGGTGCAGAAGTTCATTCACAACTACCCCGACATGTCAGAGCTGCTGCATAAAGTGCGGGCCGTCTGTTCGCGCTTCCGACGTTCACATCCTGCCGCTGCTCGCCTGTCTGCGCTACAGCGTAACTTCGGCCTTCCCGCTCACCGCCTCATATGCGACGTGCCCACCAGGTGGAACTCCACCTTGCACATGCTGGACAGACTGTGCGAGCAGCAGCAGGTCATAGTGGAGTTTCAGCTGCAGCACGCACGGGTCAGTCGCACTGCGGAACAGCACCACTTCACCACCAATGACTGGGCCTCCATGCGAGACCTGTGTGCCCTGTTGCGCTGTTTCGAGTACTCCACCAACATGGCCAGTGGCGATGACGCCGTTATCAGCGTTACAATACCACTTCTATGTCTCCTTGAGAAAACACTTAGGGCGATGATGGAAGAGGAGGTGGCCCAGGAGGAGGAGGAGGAGGAGGAAGAGGGGTCATTTTTAGCACTTTCAGGCCAGTCTCTTCGAAGTGACTCAGAGGGAGGTTTTTTGCAACAGCAGAGGCCAGGTACAAGTGTGGCCAGCCAGGGCCCACTACTGGAGGACGAGGAGGACGAGGATGAGGTGGAGGAGGATGAGGATGAAGCATGGTCACAGCGGGGTGGTACCCAACGCAGCTCGGGCCCATCACTGGTGCGTGGCTGGGGGGAAAGGCAGGACGATGATGATACGCCTCCCACAGAGGACAGCTTGTCCTTACCCCTGGGCAGCCTGGCACACATGAGCGACTACATGCTGCAGTGCCTGCGCAACGACAGCAGAGTTGCCCACATTTTAACATGTGCGGACTACTGGGTTGCCACCCTGCTGGATCCACGGTACAAAGACAATGTTCCCACCTTACTTCCTGCACTGGAGCGTGATAGGAAGATGCGCGAGTACAAGCGCACGTTGGTAGACGCGCTACTGAGAGCATTCCCAAATGTCACAGGGGAACAAGTGGAAGCCCAAGGCCAAGGCAGAGGAGGAGCAAGAGGTCGCCAAGGCAGCTGTGTCACGGCCAGCTCCTCTGAGGGCAGGGTTAGCATGGCAGAGATGTGGAAAACTTTTGTCAACACGCCACAGCTAACTGCACCACCACCTGATACGCAACGTGTTAGCAGGAGGCAACATTTCACTAACATGGTGGAACAGTACGTGTGCACACCCCTCCACGTACTGACTGATGGTTCGGCCCCACTCAACTTCTGGGTCTCTAAATTGTCCACGTGGCCAGAGCTAGCCTTTTATGCCTTGGAGGTGCTGGCCTGCCCGGCGGCCAGCGTTTTGTCTGAACGTGTATTCAGCACGGCAGGGGGCGTCATTACAGACAAACGCAGCCGACTGTCTACAGCCAATGTGGACAAGCTGACGTTCATAAAAATGAACCAGGCATGGATCCCACAGGACCTGTCCATCCCTTGTGCAGATTAGACATTAACTACCTCCCCTTAACCATATATTATTGTACTCCAGGGCACTTCCTCATTCAATCCTATTTTTATTTTCATTTTACCATTATATTGCGAGGCTACCCAAAGTTGAATGAACCTCTCCTCTGTCTGGGTGCCGGGGCCTAAATATATGCCAATGGACAGTTCCAATGTTAGGTGACGTGAAGCCTGATTCTCTGCTATGACATGCAGACTGATTCTCTGCTGACATGAAGACAGATTCTCTGTTACAGGACCTCTCTCCTCTGCCTGGGTGCTGGGCCTAAATATATGCCAATGGACTGTTGCAGTGGTGGCTGACGTGAAGCCTGATTCTCTGCTATGACATGCAGACTAATTCTCTGCTGACATGAAGACAGATTCTCTGTTACGGGACCTCTCTCCTCTGCCTGTGTGCTAGGCCTAAATATATGCAAATGGACTGTTGCAGTGGTGGCTGACGTGAAGCCTGATTCTCTGCTATGACATGCAGACTAATTCTCTGCTGACATGAAGCCAGATTGTCTGTTACGGGACCTCTCTCCTCTGCCTGTGTGCTGGGCCTAAATATATGACAATGGACTGTTGCAGTGGTGGCTGACGTGAAGCCTGATTCTCTGCTATGACATGCAGACTGATTCTCTGCTGACATGAAGCCAGATCCTCTGTTACGGGACCTCTCTCCTCTGCCTGTGTGCTGGGCCTAAATATATGCCAATGGACTGTTGCAGTGGTGGCTGACGTGAAGCCTGATTCTCTGCTATGACATGCAGACTGATTCTCTGCTGACATGAAGACAGATTCTGTGTTATGGGACCTCTCTCCTCTGCCTGGGTGCTGGGCCTAAATATCTGACAATGGACTGTTGCAGTGGTGGCTGACGTGAAGCCTGATTCTCTGCTATGACATGCAGACTGATTCTCTGCTGACATGAAGACAGATTCTGTGTTATGGGACCTCTCTCCTCTGCCTGGGTGCTGGGCCTAAATATCTGACAATGGACTGTTGCAGTGGTGGCTGACGTGAAGCCTGATTCTCTGCTATGACATGCAGACTGATTCTCTGGTGACATGAAGCCATATTCTGTGTTATGGGACCTCTCTCCTCTGCCTGGGTGCCGGGGCCTAAATTAATGATAATGGACTGTTACAGTGGTGGGTGACGTGAAGCCTGATTCTCTGCTATGATATGAAGACTGATTATCTGCTGACATGAAGCCAGATTCTGTGTTATGGGACCTCTCTCCTCTGCCTGGGTGCCGGGGCCTAAATTTATGATAATGGACTGTTACAGTGGTGTGTGACGTGAAGCCTGATTCTATGCTATGACATGAAGACTGATTCTCTGGTGACATGAAGCCAGATTCTGTGTTATGGGACCTCTCTCCTCTGCCTGGGTGCTGGGCCTAAATATCTGACAATGGACTGTTGCAGTGGTGGCTGACGTGAAGCCTGATTCTCTGCTATGACATGCAGACTGATTCTCTGCTGACATGAAGACAGATTCTGTGTTATGGGACCTCTCTCCTCTGCCTGGGTGCTTGGCCTAAATATCTGACAATGGACTGTTGCAGTGGTGGCTGACGTGAAGCCTGATTCTCTGCTATGACATGCAGACTGATTCTCTGCTGACATGAAGATAGATTCTGTGTTATGGGACCTCTCTCCTCTGCCTGGGTGCTGGGCCTAAATATCTGACAATGGACTGTTGCAGTGGTGGCTGACGTGAAGCCTGATTCTCTGCTATGACATGCAGACTGATTCTCTGCTGACATGAAGCCAGATTCTGTGTTATGGGACCTCTCTCCTCTGCCTGGGTGCCAGGGCCTAAATTTATGACAATGGACTGTTACAGTGGTGGGTGACGTGAAGCCTGATTCTCTGCTATGATATGAAGACTGATTATCTGCTGACATGAAGCCAGATTCTGTGTTATGGGACCTCTCTCCTCTGCCTGGGTGCCAGGGCCTAAATTTATGACAATGGACTGTTACAGTGGTGGCTGACGTGAAGCCTGATTCTCTGCTATGACATGCAGACTGATTCTCTGCTGACATGAAGACAGATTCTCTGTTACGGGACCTCTCTCCTCTGCCTGGGTGCCGGGGCCTAAATGTCTGAGAATGGACTGTTCCAGTGGTGGGTGACGTGAAGCCAGATTCTCTGCTATGGGACTTCTCTCCAATTGATATTGGTTAATTTTTATTTATTTTATTTTTATTTTTATTCATTTCCCTATCCACATTTGTTTGCAAGGGATTTACCTACATGTTGCTGCCTTTTGCAGCCCTCTAGCCCTTTCCTGGGCTGTTTTACAGCCTTTTTAGTGCCGAAAAGTTCGGGTCCCCATTGACTTTAATGGGGTTCGGGTTCGGGACGAAGTTCGGATCGGGTTCGAATCCCGAACCCGAACATTTCCGGGAAGTTCGGCCGAACTTCTCGAACCCGAACATCCAGGTGTCCGCTCAACTCTAAATGCAACCATTAGGAACCCAGCAGCTCTAAGTTGAATTCGCAATGCGATTAATGTAACCTGCATTAATCGCATTGCGATTACAACTTAGATCGAATATAGCACTATATTCTCAATCTTCGTTATATTCTAGCAATACAACCATTAGGAACCCAGCACCTCTAAGTTGAATTTGTGTACGAATAAAACTTAAAGATATATTAACGAAGTTAATGAATATGGAATATAGCAGTGCTAATTTGAAATCGCAGTGCGATTTCAGCTTAGAACTTCTGCCGACTTCCGCGCTCATGGAGCGTCCCCATCACCATGGGAACGACTCCATGCTAGAATGTACTGTCGGATTTGAGAAAGTTGAAATCGCAATGCGATTAATTCAAGTTCTATAAATCGAATTGCGATTTCAACTTACCACACTCTGCGTCAACTACGTAATTTTCCATGGGAGTTTTGCCATGGATCCCCCTCCGGCATGCCACAGTCCAGGTGTTAGTCCCCTTGAAACAACTTTTCCATCACTATTGTGGCCACAAAGAGTCCCTGTGGGTTTTCAAATTCGCCTTCCTATTGAAGTCTATTGCGGTTCGCCCGGTTCGCACGTTCGCAAACATTTGCAGAAATTTGTGTTCGCCGTTCGCGAATGGAAAATTTTATGTTCGCGACATCTCTACTTGGGACCGGCCGGGCCCCCCCAGGGTCCAGGCCCCTTACTGGGGTATCGGCTTTACCCCCCTGATGGCGGCCCTGACTGTGTGTATAATACACATATATACAGTAGATATGTATAATCCAGGACACAGCTCTGTATACAGTGACTAATCAACTTTTTCAGGGGTCCCAGAAATACAGTGATTCTAGATAATATGGAACTGCATACACACTTGAGAGAGGTGAATCAATGTATAAGCAATGTAAGATAGCGGAGGGAGAGCAGACTTACAGTAAGATAATTTGGTTTGCTGTGAAGAAGCAGTGAATCTGGCAAGTCTCCTCATCAGCTACTCCAGAACACGCCCCAAACTTCCTCCTACTTGTATTTGCTGGGAGAGCTGAAACATGCCTAACCACAGTGGACTAGCGAGACCCCTAGTGGTTATATCTTTGCAGCCAGTGTCGGACTGGGGTACCTAGGGCCCTCCAGAAAAATGTATTTTGGGGGCCCACCATGCAGATACATTCAAATATAATAAATAATCTAACAAGTTTTTTTTATATGAACATAGGCTGGTTGAGGTGCTGTACATTGATTATATGTGTGAAGTCCAGTAAGTCTACTGTATTATATGCCACTTGTGCAGGGGGTGGGAGACTAGCGGCTCACTTTGCTCAGGGGCCCACCGGTGGATTCCTCTGTAGCCCTGTGGGCTAGTCCGAGCCTGTTTGCAGCTTATGTTTGGGTGGATGCCGACAAATAAAGTGATTTTCAGATCTGATAATTAGACTCCTTCCTAAGAAATAAGAATACATTATTATATTGTGCAGTGACTGTTTCAAGACAACAACAAAAAAAGTCACCTGGAAATAGATGAAGATACAGTAAATTAGTGCCCCTTTATTATAGTGCTGCCCTTGTACTCTTAATAAAATAAAAAAGGAATACTTATGTCATACACGAATTGAATTTGTCTCTGATCTAGAGCTCTATAAAATATTAATAGCCTGTTAGGGGTTTTGAACCCATGAACACTAAATCCAAAGCAAGTATCTTACCACTGAGCTATAGTTTTAGAGTACCAAAGGTGGTGATTTTTTTGATCTATGAGATATAGTATACAAAAAAACACAGTAAAACTAAAATCCTTTGTGACACTGACAAGTGAAGAAAGTCAGATATGACACATCATTTAAATTTGCCTCTTATCTAGGGCTTAATAAAATGTAAAAAAAAAAATAATAAGGCTGAAAGGGGGTTTGAACACCAAAAGCCTGTACATGAGGTAACAGTATTACCTCTGAGCTACCAGCTTGCCTTGTATGAGCTTGGGATTTTTGTTCATCTATGTGATGTAGCATATAAAACCACAGTAAACCTAAAATCGTTTGTGACACTGACAAGTGAAGGAAGTCCGATATCAGTGTCACACATCATTTAAATTTGCCTCTTATCTAGGGCTTAATAAAATGTAAAAAAATGTTAGTGGCTTAAAGGGGTTTTTAACACAGAAACACTGGGTATGAAGCAATTGCTTTACCACTGAGCTATCAGCTATGCAGTCAAATAACACTGTAATGTGTTAGCTTACAGCATTTTAGGCACAGAGCTATAAGCTGAGCAATAGACGTACTTTGGTTGTGTGATTTAGCATACAAATACATAGTGTATCTATAACTCGTTCTAACTTTGACCCTGACCTATGAAGGTCAGGGGTCAGGGTCAGGCGTCACATTAGCATTATTTTGATACTTGACTATATCTTCTGATCATATCCTAAAATGAACACTGTAGTGATTGCTTCTAAGGGCACACGAGTTAAACACTTGTTGATTGGCTGCTCTGCAGCCTTTCAAAAAGCGCCATTAACTCGCCAAACAGCTAACTCGAACTTTTACTGAAAAGTTTGGGTTCGGGTCCGGGGTCCAAATATCCTAAAGTTCGGTACGAACCCATTTATAGTTCAAGTTCGCTCAACCCTAGTCAGCGTCCTCAGTGATCCCTTACAACTTGGACAAGTGGCACGAACTGGCATTCTACGCTTTGGAGGTGCTGGCCTGCCCTGCCACCAGCATTTGTCTGAGTGGGTATTTAGTGCTGCTGGTGGCATTATAACAGATAAGCGTATCTGCCTGTCAACTGAAAATGCTGACAGCTTGACTCTTATTAAAATTAACAAGGGCTGGATTGCCCCAGACTTCTCAACTCCACCAGAGGAAAGTGAATGAACAAAGGCACTTTAAATGTGTTGTTTATTGTACTCAATATACTGTATTCCTGCACCTCTTCCAGCATAAAAAAGGGTATATGGTTAAATCTTCCTTTTCTCATCCTCCTCCTCCTCTTTCATCATATCAACATGCTTATTTTTCACATATAATGCCCTCGCATATATGCCCTTCGCATATAATGTTTTACAAGGTCAACTCAGCTGCAGGCCCTCGTATATAATTTTTTGGGATGTCAGCTCACCAGCAATATACCCACTAGCCCTAGTGACTCCCTACTTGTCCTAGTCCACCCTAATAATGTATCCAAGGGACGGGGTCCAAAAAGCCCCGCTAAACCTGCAGTGGAAGCCCTAGTAAGGCCCTAACCAGTGAGGAAAAAGATCATGCCAATTGGAATAACACATTAATACAAGTCGTTAAAAATATGCCCCAACCAAAACCAGAAAGGATTAGATAGGGAATACTCAAGTGTCCTGATGCGTTTCCTCGATAAAGACCCCAAGATTCTTCAGGAGAAACGGGGCGTAAATGATGGTTACCCCAGCGGCATATGGCCCAACAGCTAGGAAATAACCTGTACAGTTGTGTCACGGACGGTGTACAGGAAACAAGGCAAAACAACATGCATAAATGACTCGCTGGATCCAGAAGCTAAGGAACAAAAGGGGGACCCCTGTAGAAGACCTGGGACTTTCCCTGGCTGCTCAGCCTATGCATAGATCCGAATGGTGGAGGTATGCATATCCACGTACCTTGACTATATAACCCCTGAGCACCCTGCAATAGTGAGGGGACACGACCACCGGCTCCCTACACCAGACACGGAGGGAGTCAGGGTCACCTGGGATCCAGCAAACAGAAAATAACAGATAAAGGTACAACACTTAGCTTTGTAGAGGAGAGGAGAACCAGATGGGCATGCACACATACTCCAGGAAGAAATATAAGCCGCTTAGAAAAGCCTTCTGGGGAAGAATTTAAAGGGAAGCAATTAGTCCAACACATAACAGCTGAGAGAGGCTAATGAGAGGAGGAGCTGAATACCACAACACAGAAACTCAAGGAGGAGGTTCTGAAAGGCCTCTGTCAGAGCTTCTCAGCTGTCTGGTTGTGACAGTACCCCTCCCTCTACGAGTGGACTCCGGACACTCAGAACCCACCTTCTCAGGATGGGACCTATGGAAAGCCCTGATGAGACGAGAGGCTTTAATGTCCGTCACTGAGACCCACATCCTCTCCTCAGGACCATACCCCTCCCAATGAACAAGGTACTGAAGAGAACTGCGGACAAGACGAGAATCCACAATCCTAGAGACCTGAAATTCAAGATTCCCATCAACCATAATCGGAGGAGGAGGCAAAGGCGAGGGTACAATGGGTTGAACATAAGGTTTCAATAAGTACTTATGAAAAACATTATGGATCTTCCAAGTCTGAGGAAGATCAAGACGGTATGCAACAGGATTGATGACAGACAGGATTTTGTAAGGCCCAATAAACCTAGGACCCAACTTCCAGGAGGGAACCTTCAATTTGATATTCTTGGTAGACAACCACACCAGATCACCAACATTCAGGTCCGGACCAAGCACACGTCTCTTATCAGCCACACGCTTATATCTCTCACTCATGCTCTTTAGATTATCTTGAATCTTTTGCCAAATAGATGACAAAGACGAGGAGAATCTGTCCTCATCAGGTAAACCAGAAGACCCCTCTCCCGATAAAGTCCCAAACTGTGGATGAAACCCATATGCACCAAAAAATGGTGACTTATCAGAGGACTCCTGACGACGGTTATTTAAAGCAAACTCAGCAAGGGACAAAAAAGAACACCAATCCTCTTGATTCTCCGCCACAAAACAACGCAGATATGTCTCCAGATTCTGATTGACGCGCTCTGTCTGGCCATTCGACTGCGGGTGGAAAGCAGAAGAGAATGACAACCGAACCCCCAAGCGAGAACAGAAAGCCTTCCAGAATCTGGAAACAAACTGCGTGCCCCTATCAGAGACTATGTCTGAAGGAATACCGTGCAATTTGACAATGTGATCAACAAATGCCTGCGCCAGCGTCTTAGCATTGGGCAAACCAGGAAAAGGGATGAAATGCACCATTTTGCTAAAACGGTCCACCACCACCAGAATCACAGTCTTCCCCGAGAACACAAGGCAGGTCCGTGATAAAGTCCATGGACAGATGTGTCCAAGGACGGGAAGGAATGGGTAAGGGAAGGAGAGGACCTGATGGCCGTGAATGAGGGACTTTGGCACGAGCGCAAGTCTCGCAGGCTGCCACAAAACCCTCAACCGACTTACGAAGCGCAGGCCACCAGAATCTCCGAGCGATGAGATCCAGTGTGGCTCTTACCCCCGGGTGCCCAGCAAGGACCGTATCGTGGTGTTCTTTAAAAATCTTGTGTCTTAAAGCGAGAGGCACAAACAAGCTCCCAGGAGGACAAAGATCAGGAGCCTCTGACTGGGCTGCCTGTACCTCTGCCTCCAATTCAGGAAAAAGAGCAGAGACCACCACACCTTCAGCCAAAATGGGACCCGGGTCTTCAAAATTCCCGCCTCCCGGAAAACAACGTGACAGGGCATCTGCCTTCACATTCTTAACTCCAGGGCGGAACGTGACAACAAAATTAAACCTAGAAAAGAACAACGACCATCTGGCCTGTCTCGGGTTCAGACGCTTGGCTGACTCCAAGTAGGCCAGATTTTTATGGTCAGTAAATACGGTAATAGGGTGTCTGGCTCCCTCTAGCCAATGGCGCCATTCCTCAAAAGCCAACTTGATGGCCAACAATTCCCTATCTCCCACATCGTAATTTCTCTCTGCGGAGGAGAGTTTTCTTGAGAAAAAGGCACACGGTCGCCAATTGGCAGGAGAGGAACCCTGAGACAAGACCGCCCCCACACCCACCTCAGAAGCATCAACCTCAACTATGAAGGGTAACGAAACATCAGGTTGCACCAAGATGGGAGCGGAAGCAAAACTCTCCTTGATATCAGAAAAAGCCTTACGCGCCTCTACTGACCAAGAAGAAAAATCTACCCCCTTTCTGGTCATATCAGTGAGTGGTTTAACAATAGAAGAATAATTCAAAATGAACTTCCTGTAATAATTGGCAAAGCCCAAAAAACGCATCAGCGCCTTTTGATTCTCAGGAAGCTCCCACTCAAGCACAGCGCGGACCTTCTCGGGGTCCATGCGAAAACCAGAAGCGGAGAGAAGAAACCCCAGAAATTGAATTTCTGGAACCGCAAACACACATTTTTCCAGTTTCGCATATAATTTATTCTCCCGCAGGATGAGCAAGACCTGACGTAAATGTTCCTTATGAGTTTTGAAATCGGGAGAAAAAATCAAAATGTCATCCAAATACACCAATACAAATTTTCCCATCAAATGATAAAAAATGCTGTTCACGAAATGCTGGAAAACGGCTGGGGCATTCATCAAACCAAAAGGCATAACCAAATTTTCAAAATGGCCCTCAGGGGTATTGAAGGCTGTCTTCCATTCGTCCCCTTCTCTGACCCTGACCAGGTTGTATGCCCCTCTTAAATCTAATTTGGAAAAGACTTTAGCCCCAACAACCTGGTTAAATAGGTCCGGGATCAGAGGAAGCGGATAAGGGTCACGAATTGTGATATTGTTCAGCTCCCTGAAATCCAGACAAGGTCTTAAAGAACCATCTTTTTTCTTAACAAAGAAAAAACCAGCGGCAACAGGTGACTTCGAGGGTCATATGTGTCCCTTTCTCAGACTCTCAGAGATATAAGCACGCATAGCGATCCTCTCAGGTTGGGAAAGATTGTATAAACGAGATTTAGGCAGCTTGGCGTCTGGGATGAGATTAATAGGGCAATCGTACTCCCTGTGCGGGGGCAAATCCTGAACTCCACTCTCAGAGAAGACATCCGAAAATTCAGAGAGAAAAGATGGTATAGTCTTAGTAGCAACCTCAGAAACAGATGTCATGAGGCAATTCTCTCTGCAAAAGTCACTCCAACCATTTATTTGCTTCGCTTGCCAATCAATGGTGGGGTTATGCTTAGTGAGCCAGGGCAGCCCCAACACCAGAGGGGTGGGCCAACCGCTAAGGACGAAACATGACACATCCTCAACATGAGCATCACTCACAATTAAACGGATATTGTGAACTATGCCCTTTAATGATTTCTGAGAAAGTGGAGCGGAATCGATAGCAAAAACAGGAATATCCTTTCTCAAAGCGCAAACCTGGAAACCATGAGTTATCGCAAAGTGATTATCAATGAGATTGACCGCTGCTCCACTATCCACAAAAATCTCACAAAAAATGTTCTTGCTCTCTAGCGCCACCCTAGCCGGCAGGACAAAACGGGAACTACAAGCAAACGGAAAATCTTCAATCTCCGCCTCAATCCTGCCAATAGTAACAGACGGAACATTTTTCAAAGATTTTTTCCTCTTTGTTTCTTTATTATACCCAGAGAACTGCCTGAATCTCCTAGAGGGACAAATATTTGCCAAATGATTAATACCTCCACAACAAAAACAAACCCTCCCATGCGGGCTGAATCTTCTATTGTCAGAAGCAATCAACCTCAGCTGCATGGGCTCCTGCTCAGAAGGGGCTGACAGCGACTGAGACCCCTGCGCAGAGAATGGGACCGCTGCACAGTCCTGGGACCGAGTATGACAGGAAGGAGAGATCTCTCCTCTCTCTCTAAGACGCCTGTCAATACGAACGGCCTGAGACATAGCAGAGTCCAAAGAAATAGGCCTTTCATGAAAGGCAAATGAATCTTTCAATCCCTCTGAAAGACCATGGCAAAATTGACTTCGGAGTGCAGCATCATTCCAACCAGTATCAGCTGCCCATCTCCGAAATTCTGAGCAGTATATTTCTGCGGATTGTTTACCCTGGCATAGGAGACGTAGTCTAGACTCCGCCAGAGCAATACGATCCGGATCATCATATATCTGACCCAGGGCTAAAAAGAATTCATCCACTGAACGGAGAGGCCGTGCCCCCTCCGGCAGCGAAAAGGCCCAGGACTGAGCGTTACCCCTGAGCAGCGATATAATGATCCCCACCCTCCGTTCCTCATCACCAGAAGAATGGGGAAGAAGGCGAAAATGGAGTTTGCAAGCCTCTCTAAAACGCACAAAATTCTCACTACCCCCGGAGAACGTATCCAGGAGCGAGATCTTAGGCTCAGAACAAACTCCATGAACGCCAGCTGAACCGGTCACTTGAAGCTGAGAAAAAGTCCTGCGGAGATCAGCTACCTCCAATGAAAGACCCTGAAGGCGTTCAGCCAAAAGTGAAACCGGATCCATGCTTGAGACGGTTATGGCGGCTTATAATGTCACGGACGGTGTGCAGGAAACAAGGCAAAACAACATGCATAAATGACTCGCTGGATCCAGAAGCTAAGGAACAAAAGGGGGACCCCTGTAGAAGACCTGGGACTTTCCCTGGCTGCTCAGCCTATGCATAGATCCGAATGGTGGAGGTATGCATATCCACGTACCTTGACTATATAACCCCTGAGCACCCTGCAATAGTGAGGGGACACGACCACCGGCTCCCTACACCAGACACGGAGGGAGTCAGGGTCACCTGGGATCCAGCAAACAGAAAATAACAGATAAAGGTACAACACTTAGCTTTGTAGAGGAGAGGAGAACCAGATGGGCATGCACACATACTCCAGGAAGAAATATAAGCCGCCCAGAAAAGCCTTCTGGGGAAGAATTTAAAGGGAAGCAATTAGTCCAACACATAACAGCTGAGAGAGGCTAATGAGAGGAGGAGCTGAATACCACAACACAGAAACTCAAGGAGGAGGTTCTGAAAGGCCTCTGTCAAAGCTTCTCAGCTGTCTGGTTGTGACAAGTTGCTACAGTCAGCGTATGGCTGTGGACCCAAACACGAGCGACCGACCCATCTACTCCTGCAGACACCACCACCCTGGGTCTTGCTCGTGTTTGGGTCCACAGCCATACGCTGACCGCAGCCATCAAACAGACAACAAGAAGTAAGGGGAAAGACACTAGGCCTCACCTCTAGGGAAGGAAAAGGGTCACCTGCTCCTGGCCCTAACTCCTATCCATATGGGCACCTCTCGATGGTAGAGATACCCATACACAGGAACCTAGAAAACCCTGGTGACCCTCAGATGCCATGAAGATAATGACAGGGCAGAGACCACCCATTCCTTCCCTGATGAAGGAACTAGCATCTCACTGAGGCCTAGTAAACAACCGGGAGGGGGGGGGGGGGAAGAATACAAAACACAAGCGGAACACTTAACTTCAGAGGATGATGGATGAACAGGACTTCAACACGAACCACACTCCAGCTCTTCCAAGACCAAATGAAGCTATCCCAAGCAAGGAGTGATGGGAAAAGCCAGACTAAATAGGACGAGATAAAGGTCACATGATCCACACCTGAACAGGAGGTGTGGACATACCAGCAACACACAAAGTGAAACCGAAAGAGGCTGTCAGATCATTAATATGTAGATAATCTTTGAGACCGTCTGAGACCTGTCACAGATGTGACAGTACCCCCCTTCTACGGGTGACCTTATCAGGATGAGCTGTGTGGAATGCTCTCACCAGATGACTAGCATTAACATCAGTCGCTGGAACCCACATCCTCTCCTCTGGTCTGTACCCTCTCCAATGAACGAGATACTGGAGGGATCTCTGGAGAACTCGGGAGTCCACAATCCTGCTGATCTGAAATTCTAAATTGCCGTCCACCATGACAGGAGCGGCAGGCAAGGAGGATGGCTCAACAGGTTCAACACATTTCTTTAGCAACGATTTATGAAATACGTTATGGATTTTCAATCCCTGAGGAAATTCAAGACGAAAGGCTACAGGGTTAACAATGGCAGTGATCTTATATGGACCAATAAATCTTGGGCCCAACTTCCAAGAAGGTACCTTAAGTTTAAAGTTTCTTGTAGACAACCACACAGAATCACCCACTCTCAGGTCTGGACCACTCATACGTCTCCTGTCAGCCGCACGCTTATACCTGTTGCCCATCTTTTTCAGGTTATTTTGGATTTTCTGCCAAATAGAAGACAAAGAAAAGGAAAATCTTTCCTCCTCAGAAATGCTGGAATTTTGAGTACCAGAAAATGTACCAAACTGTGGATGGAACCCATATGCCCCAAAAAACTGAGACTTATCAGTGGATGCCTGTATGCGGTTATTTATAGTAAACGAAGCTAACAAAAAAAATGAAGAGCACTCTTCCTGATTCTCTGAAACAAAACATCTCAAGTAAGTCTCCAGATTCTGATTAGTGCGCTCCGTCTGTCCTTTCGACTGAGGATGAAAAGCTGAAGAGAAGGACAATTGTACACCCAGAAGAGTACAGAATCTTTCCAGAATCTGGAAACAAACTGAATCCCTTTATCGGACACCACATCAGAGGGAAAGCCATGTAGTTTCACAATGGTGTTGACAAAGTGCAACACCATTGCAAGAGTTTTAGCATTGGGTAGACTAGGTAATGCAATAAAGCGTGCCTTTTTACTAAAACGATCTACAACCACCAGAATCAGTTTTTCCCGAAGAATTCTATAAATCCGTGATAAAATCCATGGACAAATAGGTCCAAGGTCTGGACGGGATGGGCAATGAAAGCAGTGATCTGGAAGGCCGAACATGTGTCACCTTAGCACGTGCACAGGTACCACAGGCTGACACATAGTCCTCGACACACTTACACAACCCCGGCCAACAAAATCTGAGAGAGATGAGATCGAGAGTGGATCTGCTCCCAGGGTGCCCAGCAAGTACCGTACAGTGATGTTCCTTAAACACCTTGTGACGTAATTTGGAGGGAACAAACAACTTCCCCGGAGGACAAAAGTCCAGGGCATCCTCCTGTGCCTCGACACCCTGGCCTCGAGATCAGGATAAAGAGCAGATATGACTACCCCTTCAGATAAAATGGGACTAGGGTCATTAGACTCACCCCCCTAGGAAAGCTACGCGACAAAGCGTCCGCCTTGACGTTCTCAACCCCAGGGCGGTAAGTGACGATGAAGTTAAATCTGGTGAAAAACAATGACCATCCAGCCTGCATTGGGTTCAGTAGCTTAGCCGACTCCAGGTAGGCCAGACTCTTGTTATCTGTAATTACCGCAATAGGGTGAATTGCTCCTTCCAACCAATGCCGCCATTCCTCGAATGCCAACTTAATGGCCAGCAATTCCCTATTCACCACATCATAATTCATTTCAGCAGTAGAGTTTTTTAGAAAAAAATGCACATGGGCGATATTTACTAGGTGAAGGACCATTGCCACAAGATTGCTCCTACCTCTACCTCGGGCGCATCAACCTAAACAATAAATGGCTGAGTTACATCTGGTTGCATCAGAATAGGGACCGAAGCAAAAGATTCTTTCACAGCAGAAAAAGGTCTGTAATGCCGCATCAGACCAGACAGAAATATCCGCACCCTTCATAGTCATGTCTGTTAAAGGTTTAACCGCAGATGAATAGTTAAAGATAAATTTACGGCAGTAGTTGGTAAACCCCAAAAACCGCATAAGCGCTTTGAGATTTTCGGGTCGATCCCAGTCCAACACAGCACGGACCTTCTTGGGATCCATACGAAAACCTGAGGATGAGAGCAGGTAACCCAGAAATTGCACTTCCTGTATAGTGTTGAGCGCGAATATTCGAATTGCAAATTTTTTCTCGAATATCGTAACTTCGAGATTTCGCGAATATTTAGAATATAGTTCTATATATTCGCGAAATCGAATATTCGTTTTTTTGAATTCTCCCTGCTTCTTGCTTGTGGGTCAATATGCCATTGACCCACAAGCAACTTAAGCAGGGGGGAATCGTGTTTTCATATGGAAAATAAAATGACCAATATTCTAAAAAACGAATACATAGCAATATAGTGAATATATTCGTTATTTTGAATTTTGGCATTATTTTTTTCCTATCTGTACAGTTGCTCGCATACTCCTCCCCGACAAGCGTCCCCGTCACCATGGGAACGCTTGTGGGTTAGAAAATACCATCGGATCTGAGTTTTCCCTGAGATTGTGAAAGCTCAGATCCGATGGTATATTCTAACGCACAGGTGTTCCCATGGTTACAAAATTACAATCTATATGTGTATTTTACGAATATTCTTAATATTGCTCTAACTTCGTCTTTTAGAATATTACGAATATTCTAAAAGACGAACTTAGAGCAATATTAAGAATATTCGTAAAATACACATATTAGCCTAGCCATAGTCATAGGAATGTTGCCTTATACAGGGAAAAAATAGCACGATTAATTTAATCACATATTATTCGCGATAAATGAAATAATTACAAATATTCGATTTCGACGAATATAATACGAATATTTAATTGAATATTCACGAAATATCACGAAATCGAATATGGCACCTCCCGCTCATCACTATTCCTGTACAGCAAATACACACTTTTCCATCTTAGCATATAACTTATTCTCTCTTAGGATCTGTAACACCTGTCTCACATGATCCTGATGAGTCTCAATATTAGGCAAATAAATTAGTATGTCATTAAGGTATACAATGACAAACCTCCCCACCAGATGATGAAAGATGTCATTGACAAAGTGTTAAAAAACCGCAGGAGCATTGGTTAACCCAAAGGGCATGACCAGGTTTTCAAAAGGACCCTCAGGGGTATTAAATGCGGTCTTCAACTCATCCCCCTCCTTGATCCTTACCAGATTGTATGCCCCCCTCAGATCCAACTTAGAGAACACCTTGGCACCGACAATCTGACTAAACAAATCCGTAATCAAAGGAAGGGGGTAAGGATCAATTAAGTTAACTCCTGCCGCACTGTCGATAAATGCTTCGATTTTCACAGTTTTGGACTCTGGCGCCACCTCGGCAGACAGGAGAAAATGGGTACTACCAGTAAAAGACAAAAGTAGGTTTTCTTGCTCCCCATCGACACCACCAATAGCAATTTGAGGATTCAAAGTTTTTTCCTTTTTGTTTACACCTTGATGCTGAAAGTACGGACAAATATTCACAAAATGTCCCTTCTTGCCACAATAAAAGCAGACTCCTTTCACATGACACAAGCTTTTGCCAGGAGTAGCTCCTCCTAACTGAATAGGCTCATCACAAGGCACAATTACCAGTGTCTCTCCACCAAAAATGTCAAAGGAAGCAGTACCCATATTGGACAGTACCTGAAGGTGAGGACCCCTAGATCTCTCCCTCAGGCGTCTATCTAGACGTACAGCAAGGGACATAGCTACCTCCAATGACACAGGATTTTCATGAAAAGCCAACGCGTCCTACAGTCTCTCAGAGAGACCCTGACAGAATTGGCTACAGAGAGCAGGATCGTTCCACTCAGTATCGGTAGCCCATCTCCTAAATTCAGAGCAATAGGTACCGCGGAACGTTCTCCCTGCCGCAAACTCCGTAACTTGGTCTCAGCCTGAGAGATCCGATCCGGGTCATCGTAGATGAGACCCAAGGCTCTAAAGAATTCATCTACAGACCGGAGGGACGGTGATCCGGTCGGCAGAGAAAAAGCCCAAGATTAGGCGTCCTCTTTAAACAATGAAATAATCATACCCACACATTGACACTCATCCCCAGAAGAGTATGGATGCAGCTTAAAGTATAATTTGCATGACTCCCTGAACCGGATGAAATTGTCACTACCCCTGGAAAACCTGGGTGGGAGAGCCACCTTCGGTTCAGGACAGGCCTGGGACCCACCAACTGAACCAGCAACCTGTGGACTCTGAATCTGCAAGACAGTTGCACGGAGGTCTGCTACCGCCAAAGTCAGATTCTGTTGCTTTTCGACCAGTGCAGACATAGTATCCATAGCTGCATAGATAAGAACAAAAACAGCGGTATCGGCTTGGGATAATGTCACGGATGTAGTAGGAGAGAACACCAAAAGACAACAAGAAGGAAGGGGAAAGACACTAGGCCTCACCGCTAGGGAAGGAAAAGGGTCACCTGCTCCTGGCCCTAACTCCTATCCATATGGGCACCTCTCGATGGTAGAGATCCCCATACACAGGAACCTAGAAAACCCTGGTGACCCTCAAATGCCCTAAAGATAATGACAGGGCAGAGACCACCCGTTCCTTCCCTGGTAAAGGAACTAGCATCTCACTGAGGCCTAGTAAACAACCAGGGGGGGAATACAAAACACAAGCGGAACACTTAACTTCAGCGGATGATGGATGAACAAGACTTCAACACGAACCATACTCCAGCTCTTCCAAGACCAAATGAAGCTATCCCAAGCAAGGAGTGATGGGAAAAGTCAGACTAAATAGAGCGAGGTTAAGGTCACATGATTCACACCTGAACAGGATACCAGCAACACACAGACAAAGTGAAACCGAAAGAGGCTGTCAGATCACTAATGCGTAGATAATCTTTCAGACCTTCTGAGACCTGTCACAGATGTGACAGTCTGGTGCAAACCCAACACATCACATCGCCCAAAGAACACCATCCCCACAGTTAAACATGGTGGTGACAGCATCATGCTGTGGGGATGTTTTTCAGCAGCCGGGACTGGGAAACTGGTCAGAGTTGAGGGAAAGATGGATGGTGCTAAATACAGGGATAATCTTGAGCAAAACCTGCACCACTCTGCGCGTGATTTGAGGCTAGGACAGAGGTTAACCTTCCAGCAGGACAATGACCCCAAACACACTGCTAAAGCAATACTTGACTGGTTTAAAGGGAAACATGTAAATGTGTTGGAATGGCCTAGTCATAGCACAGATCTCAATCCAATAGAAAATCTGTGGTCAGACTTAAAGATTGTTGTTCACAAGCACAAACCATCCAACTTGAAGAAGCTGGAGCAGTTTTGCAAGGAGTAATGGGCAAAAATCTCAGTGGTAAGATGTGGCAAGGTTATAGAGACTAATCCAAAGCGACTTGGAGCTGTGATTGCCGCAAAAGGTGGCTCTACAAAGTATTGACTTTAGGGGGGTGAATAGTTATGCACATTGACTTTTTCTGTTACTTTGTCCTATTTGTTGTTTGTTTCACAATAAAAAAACAAACAAACATCTGCAAAGTTGTGGGCATGTTCTGTAAATTAAATGATGCAAATCCTCAAACAATACATGTTAATTCCAGGCTGTGAGGCACCAAAATATGAAAAAAGTCAGGGGGGGGGGGGGGGTTAATACTTTTGCAAGGCACTGTATATCTCTGCTGGGGAGTGCCCATCTCTTAAAGCATGTATGTCCCTCCTACTTACAGTTTCTACAACATACGCCTTTCTGACAATTCTCCTGAGTGTGTCCAAAAGAATAGCATTTTTTACAGGGTACATTAAGTAACCTCTCTCTTGGCTGATATCTGTAGCCCGGTTCTGCCGTTATGCCCTAAAGCATTTGTGGGTGGAGGATTATCTGTCATTCCACCTACCTTCTACATGACCTACCCTGAGATCATCTATTAAGATCCTGAGTCTCTGTCCCCTGATAATTATGATGCAAATATGATACATGCATGTCGGGAATAGAGTAGGGAAATATAGGGCTCGAGTTAGGGACAGGTTCCGGACTGGGTCGCCCTTTTAAGGACGAGTGCCCTGTGGTGAGGCTGCTCTGAAACATTAGGCTAGGGCCACCACAGGGGCTCATTTAGGGGCAAAAAGGTGCAGTCAACCACCCCGACAACGCATGATTACTATAGCCCATGTAAGCAAGTATCCGTTTCTAATTGGACCTGGGCTGCCAAATCAAGGGACCTGTTGCCAGAGTGGTAGGACCACGGTTTATTTATATCAGTGCCACCGTGCACTATGTGTTCCAATTGACTACAATAATTTGTTTCACATCTATATGTATCTTGGTTTATCTAAGGGTAATCTATTTTAGATAATTAATTAATTAATTAATTAATTACAAGTTATATTTTAATAACTACAATTGATCACTCCTATAATACTGATCCTCATACATTGGTGATCCACATTTGAGCATTAGACATCTATCTACTCTGCTGCTAACTTTGTTAGAACCTCTATTCTCCGCCACCGAAAAATTAGCCGGCAGGTGACTTAAACCTCCCACACGCTGTGGGTCCTTTTTCAACTTAGCTTTGTAATGGTATTTACAATTAAAGATATCAAGATGATTCTTCTGAGGCACAGGTTTCCCCACATATTCACAATATTTCAGAAAAAAGTCCATAATCAAATTAACTTCAGTAAAAGGATTATAAATATGTATTACAATTGAAATTTCATGAAGACCAAACAACAGTGTTATCTTCACTCCCATTAATTCAGGATCTTCTGAAATGTTTCTGAACCATTCATATGCCTACAAACAAAGGTTCTCATTAAGAAAAGTTACATTGTACACACCTGTTTTAGGTAAGTTTGGACATTATAAATTAGATGTCTCCGAGTTCCAGCCTTCTTTTCCATGAGCTCAATCATAAAAAATTCCAAAGTATTCTTTCTTGTATCCTTCGGGTGCACTTCCAAACAAATGGTGTGCAGGATTCCAGCCATTTTTAGGAACTGTCAGCCAAAGGCACAAAAAATAAATTAATAAGTGTCTCCCTTAAGAAAGGAAACCAGATCACCTCAAACCTCGCACCCTCTGACCACATGCAGGCATGCCTTGATCGTAATCAGAAGATCAAGATGAAGGCACCCAAGACTCATCTGAATGATAGCCAGTAAACCTCAAACTTGCTTGATTTAAGTTGAACAGTTGGGGGGACCTGTGCATCTAGATCATTATCATTAGGGTGACAAAAATTTTGATTTTTTTAGGATGCCAGCTAACTCTTCTCTCACTGCTTAGGAGGGCTGCATAAAAAATTTTCAGTTTTCTAATTGTCCTAATATTATATTCAATAACCTTTGTATACTGTTTTGTCATGTAAAATCATTTGCATAAACTTGAATATGGGAAAGACATGCAAATAGTGTTTCAGTTGCAAAACAAGACAGATTCTGCTAATTTGCATGTGTTTCCCATATTCAAGTTTATGCAAATGAGTTTACATGAGAAAACAGTATAGAAAGGTTATTGCATATAATATTAGGACAATTAGAAAACTGAATTATAATTTTTTTTGCAGCCCTCCTAAGCAGTGAAAGAAGAGTTAGCTGGGATCCCCCCCAAAAAACATAAATAAATAGTTTTTTGCCACCCTAATGATAATGATCTAGGTGCACAGGTCCCTCCAAGCCATTCAACTTAAATCAAGTAACTTAGAGGCTTACTGGTTCTCAGTCAGATGAGAGCTGGATTTAAATGTCTCATAGTGCACAAGGCTGCCATTGTAAGGTATGCTGACTGTACCTGTCTTATGGATAGGTTATTGGCATACAGGCTTTGTGTAATTGTCTGTTTATTATAGGTAATGAAATTGCGTTTGCAATATGTGCATATTACATTACAGATTTTTGCTATTATAATTCTTGAATTTGTGAACTAATGGCGCATTCAAATATTGCCTATGCCGCTCATCACTACCCTTCAACAATTATTATTGGCACACAGTGCTCTAAAAATAAATAACTGCGCCCAGCGGGACACTAATAGTATAAACAATGTCCCCAAGAATAGTTCTGCTAAGCTGATACTATGCCAGGTTTCCCCCCACAGTAACAGTGCTCTCCAAAATCCCACCAATAGAAATAATTCTCTGCCAGAGCACACTTAGTAGTAATAATGCCCCCATAGTGCACATACTAGTAATCATGCTCCCCATAGTAAAGCTCACCATAATGCCCTGTTATAGTAATAATTCTCCTTATATTATGACAGTACAAGAAATACCCCCACTTAGTGCCCACAGTTGAGCTAATGTCCCCATAATGTCTGCCAGTATAAAATACCCTATATAGTGCCCCAGTAAATGCCCCCATAGTGCTCCTCTCTCCCTTCCACATAGTGCCCCCATAGTGCGACAGTATAAAATACCCCATCTTAGTGCCCACTGCACATGCCCCTATAGTGCTTATCTCCCCCATAATGTGCCAGTAAAAATGCTCCTTCTTAGTACCCCCCCCATAATGTGCCAGTAAAAAATCCCCTTTCTTAGTGCTACCAGATACCCCCATAATGCGACAGTAAAAAAAATCCTCTTCTTAGTGCCACCAGATGACCCCATAGTTATCTCTCCCCCATAGTGCCCCCATAATGTGCAAGTAAAAAATTCCCCTTCTTAGTGCCACTAGATGTTCCTATAGTGATTTTCTGTCTAATAGTGCCCCCCATAATGTGCCAGTAAAAAATGCCCCTATAGTTCCACCAGATACCCCATAGTGCTGCTCTCCCCTATAGTGCCTCCGATGTACCAATAAAAATGCCCCCTTAGTGCCAGATACCATAGTGCCCCTTATAATGTGCCAGTAAAAAATGCCTCTTTTGAGCCACCAAATGCCCCCAAATAATGCCTCTATAGTGCTACCAGATGCCCCATAGTGTCGCGCTCCCGTATAGTGCCTCCCATAATGTGCCAGTAAAAAATGCCCCCTTAGTGCAACCAAATGCCATAGTGCTCTCCATAATATGCCAATAAAAAATGCCCCGTTAGAGTGCCCAGATGCCCCCAAATAATGCCCCTATAATGCCACCAGATGACCCTTAATGCCCCCAAAAATAGGTCAGTAAGAAATGCCTCCAATAGTGCCACCCCAAAATGGGCCAGTGAAATCCCCCCCCCCCAATGGGTTAGTATGAAATGCCCTAGTGTCACCAGGAGCCCCCTATAATGTGCCATCTATAAAAAAAAAAAAAAAAACACTAATACTTACCTCCATGCAGCTGTCAGAGATGTGATGCAGGCCTCTTCCGGCCTTGTCCTGCGCTGTGTGCTGCCCAGCTCAGGCAGCCCGATGATAATGACGTCATTGCGCTGCCTGAGCCGGCCTCTGAAAGGCTACAGGCAACTAGTGCCTGCAGCCTATCAAAAGAACAGGGAAGGGAGACGCCTCTCCCACCCCTGACCCGCCGCAGCAAAGCCATCTTTATTGCTGTCCTAAGGACTGCGATACAGATGAATATGGAGATGAGTGCTTCCACAATGGAAACGCTCATCTCCTACATGTCCCCCCACCGCCGCCTGCAATTAGAAACAGGCCGCGCCGCCTGTGGCGATCATAAAAAAATTAAAATAAATTTGTATGGTTCTAGGGGGGGCCCAGACCCATTTCTGTTGCACTGGTGCAAAGGCCTAACACTCTCTTTGCCTGCAGAAGCACCCTGTCCTTACACTAGGTAGAGCAGAATGGCGGCGCACCATGTGATCTAGCATTTATTCATACATGGTCACATGGTGCGCCGACCAATCACAGCCATGCCAATACTAGGAATGAATGTGATGGCTTTCAAGTGCCCACAGCTTAAATGCTTGTTGATTGGCTGCACTGCAGCCTTTCAACAAGTTTTATTAAAAGTACAAATAACGAACCTGGACATAGACTTTGACGCCAAAATCCGTGTTCGGGTTCGGTGCATGGACACCAAAATGTCCGGCACATAGAGAATGGAAGAGTCACAGAAAAGCATAGAAGTGGACATCCTTTGGCCAAATGCCAAACTGATGTCCGCTTCTTTGTGAACAATGCCCTGTGGAACTGGATTATGAATGCCACACAACTTTAGGCACATTTAATGGAGGTGAGAGGCACCCAAGTGTCACGTCAGACCATTTGCAACCGTTTAGATCAGCGTGGTCTGCATGCTAGATGACCTGCAAAGGTAACTGACCACATCACCAGGCATAGGCGTCATCACCTTCCTTGGAAATTTGACTCACGATGAGCATAAATGATGTCCACCAACGTATAGACTGGGAAACTGAAACTTGTATATCTCATAAGGGAAACAGGTTCTTGGCAATAACCAAAGACAATTACCTCTCTCAACTGGTTCAGGACCCGACTAGAGGGACGGCCATACTGGACTTAGTATTAACCAATAGGACTGACAGAACAACAGACGTGCAGGTTGGTGGACACCTGGGAAATAGTGACCATAAAGTAATAACCTTCCAATTATCATTCAAAAGAGCGTTTCTACAGGGAGGAACAAAAATACCAAACTTTAGCCAACTAAGAGAGACCATAGGCCTAACTAACTGGGACAAAGTCTTCAAAAATAAAAATACAGCCACAGAATGGGATATCTTTAAAAACATCCTAAAATCTCATTGTGAGAGGTACATACCGTATGGGGATAAAAGGTTAAGAAACAAAAAGAAACCAATGTGGATAAATAGAACTGTAAAGAAAGCAATAAATGACAAAAAGAAAGCATATAAATCACTAAAACAGGAGGGTAGCACGGAAGCACGGAAAAACTATAAGGAAAAAAATAGAACATGTAAAAAACAAATAGAAACCGAGAGATTAATTGCCAAAGAGAGTAAAATTAACCCTAAAATGTTCTTCAATTATATAAATGTTAAAAAGTATAAATCTGAAGGTGTCGGCCCTCTAAAGAGTAATGAGGGGGGAGTCGCAGAGAGCGACGAGGAGAAAGAAAAGCTGTTAAGTATTTTTTTCTCCAATGTATTCACTGAGGAAAATAAACTGTAAGATGACATGCAGAATGTAAAAATTAATTCCCTATTAAAAGTGTCCTGTCTGACACAGGAAGAAGTAAATCATCGGCCGGTAAGTTTAACATCTGTTGTGGGTAAACTGTTTGAAGGTTTTCGGAGAGATGCTATCTTAGAGCATCTCAACGGAAATAAGCAAATAACTCCATATCAGCATGGCTTCGTGAGGGATCGGTCATGCCAAACTAATTTAATCAGTTTCTATGAGGAGGTAGGGGAGATCTAATTAATATGTATAAATATATCAGGGGTCAGTACAGAGATCTATCCCATCATCTATTTATCCAAAGGACTGTGACGAGGGGACATCCTCTGCGTCTGAAGGAAAGAAGGTTTGTACACAAACATAGAAAAGGATTCTTTACGGTAAGAGCAGTGAGACTATGGAACTCTCTGCCTGAGGAGGTGGTGATGGTGGTGAGTACAATAAAGGAATTCAAGAGGGGCTTGGATGTATTTCTGGGGCGTGATAATATTACAGGCTATAGCTACTAGAGAGGGGTCGTTGATCCAGGGAGTTATTCTGATTGCCTGATTGGAGTCGGGAAGGAATTTTTTATTCCCCTAAAGTGGGGAAAAATATTTTTTGGCTTCCTCTGGATCAACTTCCAGGTTAACAGGCCGAACTGGATGGACAGATGTCTTTTTTTGGCCTTATGTACTATGTTACTATGTTGTTGGAGACATGAAGGAGAGAACTATGCATCAGCCACTGTTGTCACCAGATGAGCTTTTGGTGGTGTTACAGTATGGGCAGGTGTGTCTAGTCAATACAGAACTGCCTTTCACTTTGTGAATGGTACAGTGACAAGCCCATAGTACTTGAATAATATAATTAATCCAGTCATTGTGCCTCTGCATGAACAACACAGGCTTATTTCATCTTCATGGACGAAAATGCGCAGTTCATTGAGGTCGCATCATTAGGGCTACTGGACACTGGAGTACCTCAAATGGAGTTGCTTGCACTTTCTCCCCACCTGAATCCTATTGAAAACCTATGAGATCAGCTGAGTCTCCATGTAGAGGCTCATAATCTCTGTACTCTAGAACCTCAATGCCCGTCCAGAAGAGTGCAATGCCATTCCTCAGCAAACAATAAGTCAACTTGAACTTGAATGTGTACAGGGAATTCTTCTCGGTGTCACATTACAGTCTACTCTCTGTTATGCAATTAAAACAAATTTATTTTGGCGCATCTACTGTATTCACCACTGCCATCCTATGCACCACAATTATTAAGAGGCACACACCTTTGGATAATGGTGGCGCATCTCTGCAGGTATGTGTTTGAGAACTTCAATATACGCATGCAAGGGAGCATACTTAGACTTCAGTTATAATTAGTGATGAGCGGCAGGGGTAATATTCGAATTCGCAATATTTCGCGAATATTTTTTAGAAATGCGAAAATTCGCGATTTTTTTTACTTGAAAAATTGGCAAGGTAATGATTGTGTAATATGCAAATTTTCGTAATTCGAATTTTCGGATTCGAATTTTTATTGCAAATTTTTCAACTTACAACTATTAGACAAAGAAGATTATAGCACTATATTAGCTAAATTGCTCTATATTCGATTTTTTTTTCGAATATTCGCTATATTGCTATAACAGTTTTTTCAAATATTCGTAATATTCTAAAACAAGAATATATAGCAATATAGCGAATATTCGAAAAAAACGAATATAGAGCAATTTAGCTAATATAGTGCTATAATCTTTTTTTTATAGTTGTAATTTTTTTCCAATCTGAACTTTTGAGAAAAAAATTACAACTATTAGACAAAGAAGATTATAGCACTATATTAGCTAAATTGCTCTATATTAGTTATTTTTTCAAAATTCGCTATATTGCTATAACTTAGTTTTTTCGAATATTCGTAATAATCTAAAACAAGAATATATAGCAATACAGCGAATATTCGAAAAAACGAATATAGAGCAAAATTCGCAAACACTACTACTCCTAAAGTCAAGTATATTGCAGCCTTCTTATTGGCCCACAAGCTAGAAGCAGGGAGGGATCATGTGTACTGATTACAAAAAAAAAAATCGAATAAAAAAAAAAATGGAAAAAAACATTTTGAATATTCAAAATTACGAATATATAATACTATATTCGAAATATTTGCGAATTTTCGAAGTACCTATATTCGCGATAAAAATTTGAAATTCGAATATTCGTGATCAACACTAGTTATAATCTACTTCAGTTTCCTGGCATAGATCAAAATAAATATGCTGAGTGACCTTCTAGATGCCTAGACCCACAGGGCCCAGTATCCACCCCGCTTATTGTGACTGATCGCCTGCCAACCCGACTGGGTGCCTCCACCAATTGATGCTTCCTAGTGCTCACCGAGTACTTCCAAGCACTTCACCACACACCATCAGCACTGTAGTCCCCACTTCCAGCGTTACAGCTTGGCTGGGGTCTCGTTGTCCTCCACTCTCCCCCCTGGCCCCAAGACCAGGATTCATCTTCCAGTGGGTAGAACCGTGTTGTAATCCCAGGGGAGTATAATACCTATAGCAATCCCCAGAGTAAATAAAGCTGTTACCCCCACATATGAGATGAGACTCTATTTTGAGGGTGAAACAAATAAAGAACTCTTTATTGAAGACCAACTCAGAATATATACAGTTCAAGAAGTCTAACAACATAACTCAATCAAACATGAACAGCATGCAAACAGACATCCCCTCCCCAGTGTCTTAAAGAAAGAAGAGTGTATCATAGGATGATCTACTCCTCTATACCAGAGTCGGTTACTCCTAGAGTCAGCTATCTTAATCCCATTACTAACACAATAGAACAAAGGGACAAATAAACTAACACATGCATTGGGAGTCTCAGTGCAGAGTTATCCCTTTTTGTGTTGCAGGATTCACACCCTGCACCTTTAATGGGCAATAGGAAAGATGTGGCCTGTAACTTCACTCATAAATCTGGGTTAATAGTTCCTTGTAACCCCAAGAGGTCTGAGTGGGTCTCCATAGTTCTGGGTCCATAGTTCATAGGAAGGAGGCTAACCCTCAGGCTTCTCCAGCAGCTCCAGTGATGCTTCAGTCCGTCACACTTATGACAACGAAAAAAATTAACAGAGTAGCAAAGCCAGCATGAAGCACAGAACACTCAAAAACCTCACATGAATTACAAACAGCTCCAGTCCCATGCAGTAACAAAACCTAAATAGCATCAGGAGAAGTTCCACCCTCCACACACGTTTCTTGTTCCTTGCTTTATGCTGGCTTTTATACCCTCTGTTTTTTACTTCTTTACCCAGGCATGTACTTTTTGATACACATTATAGGCATTTACCGGTATTCTAAACTCTGCCTACCAAAATTCCCTCTAAGTTTTTTTCTCTCTGTTTAGATACAGAAAATATACAGGAAATATATTTTATTGGAATTTGATTTAATACTAATACTAATAAAGATACATATTTTCAGGGAGATTGCTAGGGTCTCAAAAGATCCGTGGCTCAAGCCCCAATCCATATGGCCCAAAGTCACCCCCTTGCGCACTCTAGCACTAACAACATTTACAAATAAAATTGATGGAACTCAGAGCAAAATGTCTTCAAATATATTATCTATGTTTATTATGTTTTTTTTTTTTTTTAACTCTCACCGAAAACTCCTCAGCGTGCTTGCAGTGCTCCTTCCAATAAGCCTAAAACACCACTCTGATGTCGGCTGTATCACAACCAAAATATCCTTCTCCTTTCAATGTAACTTGTCCTCTTCAGATGCACAGCATCTTCAGGCCTATGTTCACACTAGTAGTGTTCCAAAAAATACCTGAATGAGCAATGGCAATTGGTAGGATCCAGATACACTTTTAAATCTTCATTTATTTTTATACTCACAAGATTAAAACTTGTATAAAACAATCTGTGTAGTTCACCTAGCAAATTTTGAACGGATATAAAACCGCAGCATGCTATGGTATTATCTCCATCGTGAAAATGCAAAAAGACTGAACTGAAGACATCCTGATCGGATTCCTCTCCATTCAGAATGCATTAGGATAAAACTGATCAGTTCTTTTCCGGTATAGAGCCCCTAGGACGGATCTCAATGCCGGAAAAGAATAACACTAGTGTGAAGGTACCCTAATGGTAGGTGCCCTCTGTCCCTATCTAGGCCTAAAAGTATGTAATGATAATACCAATACCCAAAATTTCTGATGCGTTTCCATCAACATAGAACAATGGTTACTGATTAACCATTGTTCTATGTTGGGAAAACGCATTGAGATTTAGGGTATTGGTATTATCATTACATGTGAGGGCATATAGGGGTACTTTGAGCCCTTGGTATGGGGACAGAGGGTACCTACCATTAAGGTGTTCCTCTGGGCTGAGCCTGAAAATATGGATTAGTCAGGGATAGATTCCCCCGATACCTGCACCCTGGTCAATTATTATTTCCCCTGCCCCCTCTTTAATTTGCGCATCTATCAGCAGCAATATTTTGGGGTATTTAACATCAGCTCTGTGTGGGCTTTTTTATATTAATAATCTATTAAAAGTTATGCTTTAATGGTATGCTTTCTATGAATTAATTATTGGAATAATTGTTTTAACATCTTAAACTGAGCCTTGAATGTGAAAGTTTACGAAAAAGGTAAAGTTAATTAGCACATTATTGATCCTAAATTGCCTGAGAGAATGGCACTGAGGTTCAGATGCTCTCATAATAGCATCAGCCACAAATGCTCAAATGATAGCAATAACCCAAAAATAACCCATATACCAGTGACAGCCACAGACACCCCATAACAGTAACATTTGACAGATGCTTCCATAACATAGATAACCCACATATGAGCCCACAGATGACCCTCATAAGAGTGACAACCACAGATATAAATCCTTCTCATGAGCATATTTTTAGTTAAACTGTACTTATTATCCTTTTTCACATTTTTACAATTTCAAATTTCCCAACAAAAAAGTTTAATAGTTGATGTTTATGGTATTTTTCCATTTCTTTTAGCCCTACTGTTTGCTAGAGGGGCCTATTGCTGGAGAAAGAATATTTGTTACAAGTGGGAAACAGCTAACATATAATGAGTCAAAAGCAATATGCCTGAAAGCTGGTGGTCAGTTAGCCACACCAAGAAATTCAGAAGAGAATAATGCTATTTTAAATATTGCACAGAATTACAACATGTTTCCATTCCTGGGAATCACTGACATTCAAACAGAAGGTACTTTTCGATACTCAGATGGAAAATCAATTACTTATTCAAACTTGGAATATTAGAGAACCTAATCAAGCAGGAGAAGAAGACTGTGTTGAAATGCAACTAAATGGGAAGTGGAATGACAAACAGTGTCAGGAAAAGAGACTGAATGTATGTGAATTTTAACAGCAACATGAATGTTGGGATAATAGAAATTCTGTAATCATTCTTTTTCTTTAATTGAGCAAATAATTTACCTATTAAAAGTGCATTTAGTCCAATACCATTAATATGACATCGTAAAGAGCAATAAACATTTGGTTAAGTGTGATGATGATATAAACTGATTGATGACATAAGCATGATTTTCATGACTTAGCAGACCGAAGGCATTGTGACAAGTATATGGTATGTGATCAAGAGTGGAAAATTGGCTGCAATACATGGTCAAAATTGTGCTCTAACTGAAGAGATTAGAGATTCTTCTGATCTCTGACATTTTATCCACTGTACAGTATATCACAATCAATGCTGATAGCCTGGTTATCCTGAGGCCTGAGATTTTGCCTAGTGGATTCATTTGTGAGGTTCTAGACTGAATCAGTTTATTTCTGAAAAGAGTTAGTGTGAATGTGCAACGGGCCACCCCATGGGGCCCTAAAGGAAAACGCCCCATGTGCCCAGGTGCAAGAATGGTCGAGTGGTATGGGGTGGCCTAAATGTCCCTTTATATGTGTAATGGTGCTTCTACCTGGATACCGCTGGACCCCAGGCATTGGCCCCTAAGCAGACAAATAGGGGGGAATAATTTAGGAATTTGAAGAAATAATTGAGTCCAGACCTTGTGATGAAGTTGAATAGCATCTTTACTTTGATAAACGGTTCTCCAAAACAGATTTCAGGCTTTATATTGGTTCCAGCAGGCTTTAGCATTAAACTCTGGCAGGCAAACTCAACTCTGCTACATGTGTTGTTCTCTGGCTCTGATATGCTGACAGGCTGGCTGTATAACTCAGCTTATTCTTTATGCTGCAACTTCTCTCTATGTCGTCTGTCTCTTAATTAGGCCAGGGAAATCTATTCCTGGCTCCTGAGGCTCCAAACTGTGGCCTCCATATCCAGCAGAGCTGAAGGTGCTCTGGCTGGCTTGGCTTGGCCTGGGCACATCCAGCAGAGATGTGTCCAGCACTTACTTCCTTCCCCTTGCAGGGGGGAAACTAGACTGCTCCTAGAAACTAGTCCCCACCCTTCCTGCATAAAGTGGGACTTGCCCACTCCTCCACAGAGGGTGGTGTTAGAATGGAATGGAAAGCTCCATTCTACCTAACTGTAGCTCTGCCATATTTGTTGCCACCTTCTGGTGAACCAGGCACATTACACTTGAACATAGCAGTTACATAGAAAAAGGAATGCACAGTGTTTGGACCTGGAATAAATACACATGATGACATGAGGTTAACCAGTATAGACAGTAGTGAGGTGCAGAAGCGGTAATGCCACTCTGGGGCATTACAAATGGGGCCCTTGTTAGAAAGGAACAGGGAACTAAAGAGTGAGACCTCAGAGTAAAAGGGCTATAGAGGAAAAGGCCTGGGATAGAGCAACACCAACTTTGTTTTCAGTAGATGGTGAATTAAGAGTGGTGGCCTGTGTGAAATAACTTGGTTCTGTGCATGGCTCCTGTGGAGTGAACACAAACCTAAAATGATGGTAATACAATTGTTCAGTTATATTTTGTTAATTTATGCAACATTAACAGGTTCTCCAGGATTTAACAAATGATGATCTATCGCTAGGAGAGGTCATCAATATCAGTTCACCAGGGGTCTCACACCTGGCACCTCCATAGTTCCATAGGTCAGCTGTTTGAGACTAGCTCTAAATGCTTTGCAATGGACAGAACTGGTTACTGCAGCACTGCTTCATTCACGTGTCATCTTCTGTGTTGCATTAAAGGGTTTCTACCATCAGATTTTGCCATATGTAGCTGACTGACACTAGCGATGTGTTAGTGTCAGCAGTACATGACATTCTTCTTTGTTCACTTCTGTCTGCGGCCGTTCACCTAAAAAATGTACTTTTATCCATATACTAATGAGCCTCTAGGTGCTATGTGGGCGTCGATTCAGCACCTAGAGGCTCGTCTACTGACCATTTTCGCCGCCCATGTAGTTCTTCAAGCCCGCCCCGCAACTCTTGATTGACGTCTGATTTGCCTGCATCTGTCTAAATCCCGTGCCTACGCCGTGCGCTTCTGTATTCGGCGCAGGCGCAGTAAGTGAATGCCACGCTCATGGTGCCGGCTTCCTCACTCTTGTGATATACAGCATGAGACCAATGAAGCCAGTGATTGCAGTACTCATGTGAGGTATGCAGCATGTCACTACTGCAGCCATGTAAACAAAACCTGGTCAGGAGGTCTGGAGCAGCAGCACTGGAGTGGAGGGGGATTGAACCAGCGAGTACAACTTCTGTTATTATTTTAGTATCATTATACCATTTTTATTAAAAACCTCAAATTCAAAAAAGTTTGAATGCTGTGAAAAATGTAAATGCATAAATAGGGTTGAGCGAACCCGAACTGTAAGGATTTTTGGACCCCTGACCCAAACCCGAACATTTCAGTGAAAGTTCGGGTTCAGTGTTCGGCGCTTTCTTGCCGCTTTTTGAAAGGCTACAGAGCAGCCAATCAACAAGCGGTTAACTGTCTGCCCTTAGAAGCCATCACAGCCATGCCTACTAATGGCATGACTGTGATTGGCCAGAGCAGCATGTGACCCAGGCTCTATATAAGCTTGAGTCACGTAGCGCTGCACGTCACTCTGCTGTTACAAGTGTAGGGAGAGGATGCTGCTGGACTTGTGATTTCAGGGAGAGAATAGGAGAGAATCTAAATCAGCGATCTACAGACAAATAGTTGTGTGGGTGCAGGGCACAATCATTTTACCCTGCCCTGGGGCCATTGACCATAAAAAATATAACTTTTATAATTCTGTTAGTTAGGTGGGCAGCGGCGGCCATTTTATGCAAGCTCAGTGCACCAGCACTGCATCTGAGCTTTTGGGACATTGCAAATCACAATTTTTTGAGCAAACTACAACATCTGGATTAGTCAGTGTGCAATTTAAGCAAGAAATACACCCATCATTTTCTGGTGTTTTAAAAACACATTTTTTCCCGCCAAAACAGTATCTTCCTGATCTGAAAGTGTTAAATTCAAGTTTAATATATACAGCTTTCATATTCTGTTACCAAAAAAAACACTTTTTTGGCAATCTACAACATCTGGATTAGTCAGTGTGCAATTTAAGCTAGAAATACACCCATCATTTTCTGGGGTTCGAAAAACACACTTTTATGTCAAAAACATTATTTTCCTCATCTGCAAGTGTTAAATTCTAGTTTAATATATACAGCTTTCATATTTTGTTACCAAAAAAAATCACATTTTTGGCAATCTACAACATCTGGATTAGTCAGTGTGCAATTTAAGCTAGAAATACAGTCGTGGCCAAAAGTTTTGAGAATGACACAAATATTAGTTTTCACAAAGTTTGCTACTAAACTGCTTTTAGATCTTTGTTTCAGTTGTTTCTGTGATGTAGTGAAATATAATTACATGCACTTCATATGTTTCAAAGGCTTTTATCGACAATTACATGACATTTATGCAAAGAGTCAGTATTTGCAGTGTTGGCCCTTCTTTTTCAGGACCTCTGCAATTCGACTGGTCATGCTCTCAATCAACTTCTGGGCCAATTCCTGACTGATAGCAACTAGAGTTGAGCGGACACCTGGATGTTCGGGTTCGAGAAGTTCGGCCGAACTTCCCGGAAATGTTCGGGCTCGGGATCCGAACACGATCCGAACTTCGTCCCGAACCCGAACCCCATTGAAGTCAATGGGGACCCGAACTTTTCGGCACTAAAAAGGCTGTAAAACAGCCCAGGAAAGGGCTAGAGGGCTGCAAAAGGCAGCAACATGTAGGTAAATCCCATGCAAACAAATGTGGATAGGGAAATTAATAAAAATAAAAATAAAATAAATAAAAATTAACCAATATATATTGGAGAGAGGTCCCATAGCAGAGAATCTGGCTTCACGTCACCCACCACTGCAACAGTCCATTGTCAGATATTTAGGCCCAGCACCCAGGCAGAGGAGAGAGGTCCCGTAACAGAGAATCTGGCTTCATGTCAGCAGAGAATCAGTCTGCATGTCATAGCAGAGAATCAGGCTTCACGTCAGCCACCACTGCAACAGTCCATTGTCATATATTTAGGCCCAGCACCCAGGCAGAGGAGAGAGGTCCCGTAACAGAGGATCTGGCTTCATGTCAGCAGAGAATCAGTCTGCATGTCATAGCAGAGAATCAGGCTTCATGTCAGCCACCACTGCAACAGTCCATTGGCATATATTTAGGCCCAGCACCCAGGCAGAGGAGAGAGGTCCCGTAACAGAGAATCTGTCTTCATGTCAGCAGAGAATTAGTCTGCATGTCATAGCAGAGAATCAGGCTTCACGTCAGTCATCACTGCAACAGTCCATTGTCAGATATTTAGGCCCAGCACCCAGGCAGAGGAGAGAGGTCCCGTAACAGAAAATCTGTCTTCATGTCAGCAGAGAATCAGTCTGCATGTCATAGCAGAGAATCAGGCTTCACGTCACCCAACATTGGAACAGTCCATTGGCATATATTTAGGCCCAGGCACCCAGGCAGAGGAGAGAGGTCCCGTAACAGAGAATCTGTCTTCATGTCAGCAGAGAATCAGTTTGCATGTCATAGCAGAGAATCAGGCTTCACGTCAGCCACCACTGCAACAGTCCATTGTCATATATTTAGGCCCAGCACCCAGGCAGAGGAGAGAGGTCCTGTAACAGAGGATCTGGCTTCATGTCAGCAGAGAATCAGTCTGCATGTCATAGCAGAGAATCAGGCTTCACGTCAGCCACCACTGCAACAGTCCATTGGCATATATTTAGGCCCAGCACCCAGGCAGAGGAGAGAGGTCCCGTAACTGAGGATCTGGCTTCATGTCAGCAGAGAATCAGTCTGCATGTCATAGCAGAGAATCAGGCTTCACGTCAGCCACCACTGCAACAGTCCATTGGCATATATTTAGGCCCAGAACCAAGGCAGAGGAGAGAGGTCCCGTAACAGAGGATCTGGCTTCATGTCAGCAGAGAATCAGTCTGCATGTCATAGCAGAGAATCAGGCTTCACGTCAGCCACCATTGCAACAGTCCATTGTCATATATTTAGGCCCAGCACACAGGCAGAGGAGAGAGGTCTCGTAACAGAGAATCTGTCTTCATGTCAGCAGAGAATTAGTCTGCATGTCATAGCAGAGAATCAGGCTTCACGTCAGCCACCACTGCAACAGTCCATTGTCAGATATTTAGGCCCAGCACCCAGGCAGAGGAGAGAGGTCCCGTAACAGAGAATCTGTCTTCATGTCAGCAGATAATCAGTCTGCATCTCATAGCAGAGAATCAGGCTTCACGTCACCCAACATTGGAAAAGTCCATTGGCATATATTTAGGCCCAGGCACCCAGGCAGAGGAGAGAGGTCCCGTAACAGAGAATCTGTCTTCATGTCAGCAGAGAATCATTTTGCATGTCATAGCAGAGAATCAGGCTTTACGTCAGCCACCACTGCAACAGTCCATTGTCATATATTTAGGCCCAGCACCCAGGCAGAGGAGAGAGGTCCCGTAACAGAGAATCTGTCTTCATGTCAGCAGAGATACAGTCTGCATGTCATAGCAGAGAATCAGGCTTCACGTCAGCCACCACTGCAACAGTCCATTGGCATATATTTAGGCCCAGCACCCAAGCAGAGGAGAGAGGTCCCGTAACAGAGAATCTTTCTTCATGTCAGCAGAGAATCAGTCTGCATGTCATAGCAGAGAATCAAAATATTTAGAAACCACGGCACTCGATATTAGATAGTCAAAGTTAATTCATTTATTAATTGTCCATCCCTGGTAGGATCAATTATAATGCAAATGGCCAACGTTAACGTTTCGGACAAGCAGGACCTTGATCACGGCCTTACTGCAGGTGATCTGGAGGCATCGGGAGTCCATTTACCCAGTGTGCAGTTAGTAGTGTTGAGCGCGAATATTCGAATAGCGAATTTTTTTCGCGAATATCGGCACTTCGCTAATTCGCAAATATTTCGAATATAGTGCTATAAATTCGCTATTTCGAATATTCTTTTTTTTTTTTTTTTTTTTTTTGTTGTTATATTTTTTCCTTTCCCACTTCCCTAAAGTTGTTCTTACCTGTCCTTTGGATTCCTGGCTTCCTGGCTGCTCCAGTCAGTGCCCGTTGCCGCTTCTGCCGCCTTCCGTGCTCATGGAGCGTCCCCATCTCCATGGGAACGTCTCCATATACTAGAATGTACTGTCGGATTTGAGAATTACGTTGAAATCGCAATTGCGATTAATATAACACGAAATAATCGCATTTGCGATTTCAACGTAATTCTCAAATCCGACAGTACATTCTAGTATATGGAGACGTTCCCATGAGCATGGAATATAGCATTACTAAGTTAAAATCGCAAATGCGATTATTTCGTGTTATATTAACACGAAATATATTCGTCATATTCGCTAATTCTACCATTGAAGCCAACCATAGTAAAAAAAAAATAAAAAAAAAATAAAATTTATTAATGTAACACGAAATAATCGCATTTGCGATTTTAACTTAGTAATGCTATATTCCATGCTCATGGGAACGTCTCCATATACTAGAATGTACTGTCGGATTTGAGAATTACGTTGAAATCGCAAATGCGATTATTTCGTGTTATATTAATCGCAATTGCGATTTCAACGTAATTCTCAAATCCGACAGTACATTCTAGTATATGGAGACGTTCCCATGGAAATGGGGACGCTCCATGAGCATGGAATATAGCAGGGATCAGCAACCTTCGGCACTCCAGCTGTGGTGCAACTACAACTCCCAGCATGCACACCTCCATGGCTGTTCTCAGGACTCCCAAAGAAGTGAATGGAGCATGCTGGGAGTCGTAGTTTGACAACAGCTGGGGTGCCGGAGGTTGCTGATCCCTGGAATATAGCATTACTAAGTAAAAATCGCAAATGCGATTATTTCGTGTTATATTAATCGCATTTGCGATTTTTTTTTTTTTTAACTATGGTTGGCTTCAATGGTAGAATTAGCGAATATGACGAATATATTCGTTATATTCCACAAAACGAATATACGAATATATTCGTTATATTCCACAAAACGAAGATAACGAAGTATTCTGCATCTCAGTTATATCTACCTATTCATCAACTTCGCTAATTCTAGCAATCATATAGGAAAGTTGACTATAGAGACAGCTAAGTATAATTCGCTATGCGATTATATTACTGCTTTTTTATATAAATAGATTATAATAATTATCAGGTATTATAATTATTCTAGACCATGGTAACGTCTCCATATACTAGAATGTACTGTCGGATTTGAGAATTACGTTGAAATTGCAAATGCGATTATTTCGTGTTATATTAATCGCATTTGCGATTTCAATAGGAGAGTAGCCTTTAAGTTTAAAAAAATAAAAAAATAAAAAAATCGCCTATGCGATTTTTTAAATCGCATATTATTCGCGATAACTAGCATAATGACGAATATTCGATTTTCGACGAATATAAAACGAATATTCTATCGAATATTTGCGAATTTCGTCGAAATCGAATATGGCACCTGCCGCTCATCACTAGCAGTTAGGGAGATATAGCGTCCCTGGCCGTGCTTACTGGTCCAAGTATCTGTGGTTAGGTGGACCTTGCCACAGATGGCGTTGCGCAGTGCACACTTGATTTTATCGAATACTTGGTTGTGCAGGGAAGGCACGGCTCTCTTGGAGAAGTAGTGCCGGCTGGGAACAACATACTGTGGGACAGCAAGCGACATGAGCTGTTTGAAGCTGTCTGTGTCCACCAGCCTAAATGACAGCATTTCATAGGCCAGTAGTTTAGAAATGCTGGCATTCAGGGCCAGGGATCGAGGGTGGCTAGGTGGGAATTTACGCTTTCTCTCAAATGTTTGTGAGATGGAGAGCTGAACGCTGCCGTGTGACATGGTTGAGATGCTTGGTGACGGAGGTGGTGTTGGTGGTACATCCCCTGTTTGCTGGGCGGCAGGTGCCAATGTTCCTCCAGAGGCGGAGGAAGAGGCCGAGGCGGCAGCAGCAGAAGAGGCCGAGGCTGTAGCAGCAGATGAGGTAGCAGGGGGAGCCTGAGTGACTTCCTTGGTTTTAAGGTGTTTACTCCACTGCAGTTCATGCTTTGCATGCAGGTGCCTGGTCATGCAGGTTGTGCTAAGGTTCAGAACGTTAATGCCTCGCTTCAGGCTCTGATGGCATAGCGTGCAAACCACTCGGGTCTTGTCATCAGCACATTGTTTGAAGAAGTGCCATGCCAGGGAACTCCTTGAAGCTGCCTTTGGGGTGCTCGGTCCCAGATGGCGGCGGTCAGTAGCAGGCGGAGTCTCTTGGCGGCGGGTGTTCTGCTTTTGCCCACTGCTCCCTCGGAGTCTTCAAACAGCATAAGAGACTGCTGCATAACTTGAGGCTCAGACAGTTTCCCTGGTATGCATGGGGGTGATGTGACAGACTGATGGGCTTGGTTTTCAGGCGCCATCTGTGCGCTTTCTGCAGAAGACTGGGTGGGAGATAATGTGAACGTGCTGGATCCACTGTCGGCCACCCAATTGACTAATGCCTGTACCTGCTCAGGCCTTACCATCCTTAGAACGGCATTGGGCCCCACCAAATATCGCTGTAAATTATGGCGGCTACTGGGACCTGAGGTAGTTGGTACACTAGGACGTGTGGCTGTGGCAGAACGACCACGTCCTCTCCCAGCACCAGAGGGTCCACTAACACCACCACGACCATGTCCGCGTCGCGTCCTTTACTAGATATTTTCCTCATTGTTATCGTTCACCACAACAACAAAAATATCATTTGGCCCAATGTATTGAATTCAAATTCAGGCCTTTTTTTACAGACACCTAACACTATCTGGCTATCTATTTAGGTACCGTATTACACTAATACAGGCACAGCAGTAACCACAGATTTAGCTGAATATAAATTTGAGGCCTAGTATATAGGCGCTGGGTGACAGGTATAGTTTTACTGACAGAATTAGACTTGGAAATGCACAGTAGCGTGTGTGAAGTTATTCAGAATGACCCTATGTGCACCTTGAATATTATATACCCTTTTAGGGATAGATTTCAAATAGCTCTGATACAGCAGAAACCACTAAATTAGGAAATTGCTAAATTGGGAATTGTATTTCAACCAAGAACAAAAAATGTGCTTTGACGGACACTAAATAACTTGACCAGACACAACAGTACAGCAGTAACGACAGATTTAGCTGAATATAAATTTGAGGACTAGTATTTAGGCGCTGGGCTACAGATATAGGTTTACTGACAGAATTAGACTTGGAAATGCAAAGTAGCGTGTGTGTGAAGTTATTCAGAATGACACTATGTGCACCTTGAATATTATATACCCTTTTAGGGATAGATTTCAAATAGCTCTGATACAGCAGAAACCACTAAATTAGGAAATTGCTAAATTGGGAATTGTATTTCAACCCAGAACAAAAAAATGTGCTTTGACGGACACTAAATAACTTGCCCAGCCACAACAGTACAGCAGTAACGACAGATTTAGCTGAATATAAATTTGAGGCCTAGTATTTAGGCGCTGGGTGACAGGTATAGATTTACTGACAGAATTAGACTTGGAAATGCACAGTAGCGGGTGTGTGAAGTTATTCAGAATGACCCTATGTGCACCTTGAATATTATATACCCTTTTAGGGATAGATTTAAAATAGCTCTGATACAGCAGAAACCACTAAATTAGGAAATTGCTAAATTGGGAATTGTATTTCAACCCAGAACAAAAAATGTGCTTTGACGGACACTAAATAACTTGCCCAGCCACAACAGTACAGCAGTAACGACAGATTTAGCTGAATATAAATTTGAGGCCTAGTATTTAGGCGCTGGGTGACAGGTATAAATTTACTGACAGAATTAGACTTGGAAATGCACAGTAGCGTGTGTGTGAAGTTATTCAGAATGACCCTATGTGCACCTTGAATATTATATACCCTTTTAGGGATAGATTTAAAATAGCTCTGATACAGCAGAAACCACTAAATTAGGAAATTGCTAAATTGGCAATTGTATTTCAACCCAGAACAAAAAATGTGCTTTTACGGACACTAAATAACTTGCCCAGCCACAACAGTACAGCAGTAACGACAGATTTTGCTGGATATAAATTTTAGGCCTAGTATTTAGGTGCTGGGTGACAGGTATAGGTTTACTGACAGAATTAGACTTGGAAATGCACAGTAGCGTGTGTGTGAAGTTATTCAGAATGACCCTATGTACACCTTGAATATTATATACCCTTTTAGGGATAGATTTAAAATAGCTCTGATACAGCAGAAACCACTAAATTAGGAAATTGCTAAATTGGGAATTGTATTTCAACCCAGAACAAAAAATGTGCTTTGACGGACACTAAATAACTTGCCCAGCCACAACAGTACAGCAGTAACGACAGATTTAGCTGAATATAAATTTGAGGCCTAGTATTTAGGCGCTGGGTGACAGGTATAGATTTACTGACAGAATTAGACTTGGAAATGCACAGTAGCGTGTGTGTGAAGTTATTCAGAATGACCCTATGTGCACCTTGAATATTATATACCCTTTTAGGGATAGATTTCAAATAGCTCTGATACAGCAGAAACCACTAAATTAGGAAATTGCTAAATTGGGAATTGTATTTCAACCCAGAACAAAAAATGTGCTTTGACGGACACTAAATAACTTTCCCAGCCACAACAGTACAGCAGTAACGACAGATTTAGCTGGATATAAATTTGAGGCCTAGTATTTAGGCGCTGGGTGACAGGTATAGGTTTACTGACAGAATTAGACTTGGAAATGCACAGTAGCGTGTGTGTGAAGTTATTCAGAATGACCCTATGTGCACCTTGAATATTATATACCCTTTTAGGGATAAATTTCAAATAGCTCCGATACAGCAGAAACCACTAAATTAGGAAATTGCTAAATTGGGAATTGTATTTCAACCCAGAACAAAAAATGTGCTTTGACGGACACTAAATAACTTGCCCAGCCACAACAGTACAGCAGTAACCACAGATTTTGCTGAATATAAATTTGAGGCCTAGTATTTAGGTGCTGGGTGACAGGTATAGGTTTACTGACAGAATTAGACTTGGAAATGCACAGTAGCGTGTGTGTGAAGTTATTCAGAATGACCCTATGTGCACCTTGAATATTATATACCCTTTTAGGGATAGATTTAAAATAGCTCTGATACAGCAGAAACCACTAAATTAGGAAATTGCTAAATTGTGAATTGTATTTCAACCCAGAACAAAAAATGTGCTTTGACGGACACTAAATAACTTGCCCAGCCACAACAGTAAAGCAGTAACAACAGATTTAGCTGGATATAAATTTGAGGCCTAGTATTTAGGCGCTGGGTGACAGGTATAGATTTACTGACAGAATTAGACTAGGAAATGCACAGTAGCGTGTGTGTGAAGTTATTCAGAATGACCCTATGTGCACCTTGAATATTATATACCCTTTTAGGGATAGATTTAAAATAGCTCTGATACAGCAGAAACCACTAAATTAGGAAATTGCTAAATTGGGAATTGTATTTCAACCCAGAACAAAAAATGTGCTTTGACGGACACTAAATAACTTGCCCAGCCACAACAGTACAGCAGTAACGACAGATTTAGCTGGATATAAATTTGAGGCCTAGTATTTAGGCGCTGGGTGACAGGTATAGGTTTACTGACAGAATTAGACTTGGAAATGCACAGTAGCGTGTGTGTGAAGTTATTCAAAATGACCCTATGTGCACCTTGAATATTATATACCCTTTTAGGGATAGATTTCAAATAGCTCTGATACAGCAGAAACCACTAAATTAGGAAATTGCTTAATTGGGAATTGTATTTCAACCCAGAACAAAAAATGTGCTTTGACGGACACTAAATAACTTGACCAGCCGACAGATTTAGCTGGATATAAACTTGAGGCCTAGTATTTAGGCGCTGGGTGACAGGTATACGTTTACTGACAGAATTAGACTGGGATATGGCCAAAAAATAACCACACTATTGATGGTTAAATGCACTTGGTGTGATAGCTTGACCAACCACACTACTGAGGGTTAAATGCACTTGGTGACAGGCGCAGCTTGCCCCTGATGTAGTATATGGCCAAAAAATAAACAGACTATTGCTGGTTAAATGCACTTGGTGTGACAGCTTGACCAACCACACTACTGAGGGTTAAATGCACTTGGTGACAGGCGCAGCTTGCCCCTGATGTAGTATATGGCCAAAAAATAAACAGACTATTGCTGGTTAAATGCACTTGGTGTGACAGCTTGACCAACCACATTACTGAGGGTTAAATGCACTTGGTGACAGGCGCAGCTTGCCCCTGATGTAGTATATGGCCAAAAAATAAACAGACTATTGCTGGTTAAATGCACTTGGTGTGACAGCTTCACCCTGATGTAGGATTTAGCCAAAAAACAACCACACCATTGAGGGTTAAATGCACTTGGTGACAGGCGCAGCTTGCCCCTGATGTAGTATATGGCCAAAAAATAAACAGACTATTGCTGGTTAAATGCACTTGGTGTGACAGCTTGACCAACCACACTACTGAGGGTTAAATGCACTTGGTGACAGGCGCAGCTTGCCCCTGATGTAGTATATGGCCAAAAAATAAACAGACTATTGCTGGTTAAATGCACTTGGTGTGACAGCTTGACCAACCACATTACTGAGGGTTAAATGCACTTGGTGACAGGCGCAGCTTGCCCCTGATGTAGTATATGGCCAAAAAATAAACAGACTATTGCTGGTTAAATGCACTTGGTGTGACAGCTTCACCCTGATGTAGGATTTAGCCAAAAAACAACCACACCATTGAGGGTTAAATGCACTTGGTGACAGGCGCAGCTTGCCCCTGATGTAGTATATGGCCAAAAAATAAACAGACTATTGCTGGTTAAATGCACTTGGTGTGACAGCTTGACCAACCACATTACTGAGGGTTAAATGCACTTGGTGACAGGCGCAGCTTGCCCCTGATGTAGTATATGGCCAAAAAATAAACAGACTATTGCTGGTTAAATGCACTTGGTGTGACAGCTTCACCCTGATGTAGGATTTAGCCAAAAAACAACCACACCATTGAGGGTTAAATGCACTTGGTGACAGCTTGCCCCTGATGTAGTATATGGCCAAAAAATAAACAGACTATTGCTGGTTAAATGCACTTGGTGCGACAGCTTCACCCTGATGTAGGATTTAGCCAAAAAACAACCACACCATTGAGGGTTAAATGCACTTGGTGACAGGCGCAGCTTGCCCCTTATGTAGTATATGGCCAAAAAATAAACAGACTATTGCTGGTTAAATGCACTTGGTGTGACAGCTTGACCCTGATGTAGGCTTTAGCCAAAAAACAACCACACCATTGAGGGTTAAATGCACTTGGTGGCAGCTTGTGCTGGCGCAACACAAGACACAAAATGGCCGCCGATCACCCCAGAAAAAATTGACTGAAAAACGCTCTGGGCAGCCTAAAAACAGTGAGCAATTCAATAGCAGCAGTTCAATCATTAACAGCTGCAGATCGATCACTGGATGGAGTCTTTTGGAGGAGTTAATCAGCCTAATCTCGCCCTACTGTCGCTGCTGCAACCTCTCCCTACGCTAATCAGAGCAGAGTGACGGGCGGCGCTATGTGACTCCAGCTTAAATAGAGGCTGGGTCACATGGTGCTCTGGCCAATCACAGCCATGCCAATAGTAGGCATGGCTGTGACGGCCTCTTGGGGCAAGTAGTATGACGCTTGTTGATTGGCTGCTTTGCAGCCTTTCAAAAAGCGCCTAGAAAGCGACGAACACCGAACCCGAACCCGGACTTTTACGAAAATGTGTCACGGACACCCCAAAATTCGGTACGAACCCGAACTATACAGTTCGGGTTCGCTTATCCCTAATAGCAACCCATTCTTTCATAATCACTTCTTGGAGTTTGTCAGAATTAGTGGGTTTTTGTTTGTCCACCCGCCTCTTGAGGATTGACCACAAGTTCTCAATGGGATTAACATCTGGGGAGTTTCCAGGCCATGGACCCAAAATGTCAACGTTTTGGTCCCCGAGCTACTTAGTAATAACTTTTGCCTTATGGCACGGTGCTCCATCGTGATGGAAAATGCATTGTTCTTCACCAAACTGTTGTTGGATTGTTGGAAGAAGTTGCTGTTGGAGGGTGTTTTGGTACCATTCTTTATTCATGGCTGTGTTTTTGGGCAAAATTGTGAGTAAGCCCACTCCCTTGGATGAGAAGCAACCCCACACATGAATGGTCTCAGGATGCTTTACTGTTGGCATGACACAGGACTGATGGTAGCGCTCACCTTTTCTTCCCCGGACAAGCCTTTTTCCTGATGCCCCAAACAATCGGAAAGAGGCTTCATCGGAGAATATGCCTTTGCCCCAGTCCTCAGCAGTCCATTCACCATATTTTCTGCAGAAGATCAATCTGTCCCTGATGGGTTTTTTTTGAGAGAAGTGGCTTCTTTGCTGTCCTTCTTGACACCAGGCCATCTTCCAAAAGTCTTCGCCTCACTGTGCGTGCAGATGCGCTCACACCTACCTGCTGCCATTCCTGAGCAAGCTCTGCACTGGTGGCACTCCGATCCCGCAGCTGAATCTTCTTTAGGAGACGAACCTGGCGCTTGCTGGACTTTCTTGGACGCCCTGAAGCCTTCTTAACAAGAATTGAACCTCTTTCCTTGAAGTTCTTGATGATCCTATAAATTGTTGATTGAGGTTCAATCTTAGTAGCCACAATATCCATGCCTGTGAAGCCATTTTTATGCAACGCAATGATGGCTGCACGCCTTTCTTTGCAGGTCAACATGGTTAACAATGGAAGAACAACGATTTCAAGCATCACCCTCCTTTAACAGGTCAAGTCTGCCATTTTAACCCAATTAGCCTGACATAATGATCTCCAGCCTTGTGCTCGTCAACATTCTCACCTGAGTTAACAAGACCATTACTGAAATGATCTCAGCAGGTCCTTTAATGACAGCAATGAAATGCGGTGGAAAGTTTTTTTGGGGATTAAGTTAATTTTCATGGCAAAGAAGGATTATGCAATTCATCTGATCACTCTTCATAACATTCTGGAGTATATGCAAATTGCTATTATAAAAACTTAAGCGGCAACTTTTCGAATTTCCAATATTTATGTAATTCTCAAAACTATTGGCCACAACTGTACACCCATCATTTTCTGAGTTTTTGAAAAACACACTTTTTGTCAAAAAACTGCATTTTCCTGATCTGCAAGTGTTAAATTCAAGTTTAATATATACAGCTTTCATATTCTGTTACCAAAAAAAAACACTTTTTTGGGCAATATACAACATCTGGATTAGTCAGTGTGCAATTTAACCACTTCAACCCTGCTAGCTGAAACCCCCTTAATGATCAGGCCACTTTTTACACTTCTGCACTACACTACTTTCACCGTTTATTGCTCGGTCATGCAACTTACCACCCAAATGAATTTTACCTCCTTTTCTTCTCACTAATAGTGCTTTCATTTGGTGGTATTTCGTTGCTGCTGACATTTTTACTTTTTTTGTTATTAATCGAAATTTAATGATTTTTTGGAAAAAAAATGACATTTTTCACTTTCAGTTGTAAAATTTTGCAAAAAAAATGACATCCATATATACATTTTTCACTAAATTTATTGTTCTACATGTCTTTGATAAAAAAAAATGTTTGGGTCCAAAAAAAAATGGTTTGGGTAAAAGTTATAGCGTTTACAAACTATGGTGCAAAAATTTGAATTTCCAAAATATTACATAGTAACATAGTAACATAGTACATAGTATTGCCGAAATATCTTGGCAAAAGACAACTTTTCCCATTTCTTTATACAAAGTTGGCATTTGACCAAGATATTTATCTCACCCAGCATGGGTATATGTAAAATGACACCCCAAAACACATTCCCCAACTTCTCCTGAGTACGGCGATACCAGATGTGTGACACTTTTCTGCAGCCTAGGTGGGCAAAGGGGCACATATTCCAAGGAGCACCTTTAGGATTTTACCGGCCATTTTTTACAGATTTTGATTTCAAACTACTTCGCACACATTAGGGCCCCTAAATTGCCAGGGCAGTATAACTACCCCACAAGCGACCCCATTTTGGAAAGAAGACACCTCAAGGTATTCCGTGAGGGGCATGGCGAGTTCCTAGAATTTTTTTTTTTTTGTCACAAGTTAGTGGAATATGAGACTTTGTTAGAAAAAAAAAATTAAAAAAAATCATAATTTTCCTCTAACTTGTGACAAAAAATAAATAAATTCTAGGAACTCGCCATGCCCCTCACGGAATACCTTGGGGTGTCTTCTTACAAAATGGGGTCACTTGTGGGGTAGATATACTGTCCTGGCATTCTAGGGGCCCTAATGTGTGGTAAGTAGTTTGAAATCAAAATGTGTAAAAAATGACCTGTAAAATCCTAAAGGTGCTCTTTGGAATGTGTGCCCCTTTGCCCACCTAGGTGGCAATAAAGTGTCACACATGTGGTATCGCTGTACTCAGGAGAAGTTGGGGAATGTGTTTTGGGGTGTCATTTTACATATACCTATGCTGGGTGAGAGAAATATCTTGGCAAAAGACAACTTTTACCATTTTTTTTATACAAAGTTGGCATTTGACCAAGATATTTATCTCACCCAGCATGGGTATATGTAAAATGACACCCCAAAACACATTCCCCAACTTCTCCTGAGTACAGCGATACAACATGTGTGACACTTTTTTGCAGCCTAGATGCGCAAAGGGGCCCAAATTCCTTTTAGGAGGGCATTTTTAGACATTTGGATCCCAGACTTCTTCTCGCGCTTTAGGGCCCCTAAAAAGCCAGGGCAGTATAAATACCCCACATATGACCCCATTTTGGAAAGAAGACATCCCAAGGTATTCAATGAGGGGCATGGCGAGTTCATAGAATTTTTTTTTTTTGGGCACAAGTTAGCGGAAATTGATTTTTTATTTTTTTCTCTCACAAAGTCTCCCTTTCCGCTAACTTGGGACAAAAATTTAAATCTTTCATGGACTCAATATGCCCCTCACGGAATACCTTGTGGTGTCTTCTATCCGAAATGGGGTCACATGTGGGGTATTTATACTGCCCTGGCATTTTAGGGGCCCTAAAGCGTGAGAAGAAGTCTGGAATATAAATGTCTAAAAAATGTTACGCATTTGGATTCCGTGAGGGGAATGGTGAGTTCATGTGAGATTTTATTTTTTGACAAAAGTTAGTGGAATATGAGACTTAGTAAGAAAAAAAAAACAATTTCCGCTAACTTGGGCCAAAAAAATGTCTGAATAGAGCCTTACAGGAGGGGTGATCAATGACAGGGAGGTGATCACCCATATAGACTCCCTGATCACCCCCTGTCATTGATCACCCCCCTGTAAGGCTCCATTCAGACATCCGTATGATTTTTACGGATCCACGGATACATAGATCGGATCCGCAAAACACATACGGAGGTCTGAATGGAGCCTTACAGGTGGGTGATCAATGACAAGGGGGTGATCAATGACAGGGGGTGATCAGGGAGTGTATATGAGGTGATCACCCCCCTGTCATTAATAACCCCCCTGTAAGGCTCCATTCAGACGTCCGTATGTGTTTTGCGGATCCGATCCGTGGATCCGTAAAAATCATACGGACGTCTGAATGGAGCCTTACAGGGGGTGATCAATGACAGGGGGGTGATCAATGACAGGGGGGTGATCAGGGTGTCTATATGGGTGATCACCCCCCTGTAAGGCTCCATTCAGACGTCCGTATGCGTTTTGCGGATCCGATCCATGTATCCGTGGATCCGTAAAAATCATACGGACGTCTGAATGGAGCCTTACAGGGGGTGATCAATGATGGGGGTTTTCAGGGAGTCTATATGGGTGATCACCCCTCTGTCATTGATCACCCCCCTGTAAGGCTCCATTCAGACGTCCGTATGCGTTTTGCGGATCCGATCCATGTATCAATGGATCCGTAAAAATCATACGGAAGTCTGAATGGAGCCTTACAGGGGGGTGATCAATGACAGGGGGGTGATCAATGACAGGGAAGTGATCAGGAAGTCTATATGCGTGATCACCCCCTTGTCATTGATCACCCCCCTGTAAGGCTCCATTCAGACGTCCGTATGCGTTTTGTGGATCCGATCCATGTATCAGTGGATCCGTAAAAATCATACGGACCTCTGAATGGAGCCTTACAGGGGGGTGATCAATGACAGGGGGTTGATCAATGACAGGGGGGTGATCAGGGAGTCTATATGGGGTGATCAGGGGTGATCAGTGGTTCATAAAGGGTTAATAAGTGACAGGGGGGGTGTAGTGTAGTGTAGTGGTGTTTGGTGCTACTTTACTGAGCTGCCTGTGTCCTCTGGTGGTCAATCCAAACAAAAGGACCACCAGAGGACCAGGTAGCAGGTATATTAGACGCTGTTATCAAAACAGCGTCTAATATACCTGTTAGGGGTTAAAAAAAATCACATCTCCAGCCTGCCAGCGAGCGATCGCCGTTGGCAGGCTGGAGATCCACTCGCTTACCTTCCGTTCCTTTGAGCGCGCGCGCCTGTGTGCGCGCGTTCACAGGAAATCTCGGCTATCGCGAGATGACGCCCGAATGCGTCCAGGAGGAATGAATCAACCACCTTCCGGACGCATCCGTGCGTTAGGCGGTTGGGAGGTGGTTAAGCTAGAAATACACCCATCATTTTCTGGGGTTTGAAAAACACACTTTTCTGTCAAAAAACTGTATTTTCTTGATCTGCAAGTGTTAAATTCTAGTTTAATATATACAGCTTTCATATTTTGTTACCAAAAAAAAACCACTTTTTTTTGCAATATACAACATCTGGATTAGTCAGTGTGCAATTTAAGCTAGAAATACACCCATCATTTTCTGGGGTTTGAAAAACACACTTTTTTTGTCCAAAAACTGTATATTTCTGATCTGCACGTGTTAAATTCAAGTTTAATATATACAGCTGTGATATTCTGTTACAAAAAAAAAAATTTGGGGCAATCTACAACATCTGGATTAGTCAGTGTGCAATTTAAGCTAGAAATACACCCATCATTTTCTGGGGTTTGAAAATACAGACTTTTTTGTCAAAAACAGGCCTACACTGGTTCAGACTGTGTGAGATACTCCCTCTACATACAGGGGTTTGAATCAGGCATTTGAAATACAGCCATTTGAAATACAGCCATTTTGGGCAAATACATATTGAATTCAGGCCTACACTGGTTCAGACCGTGTGAGATACCCCCTCTACAAACAAAGGTTTGAATCAGGCATTTTAAATACAGCCATTTTGGGCAAAGAAATATTTAATTCAGGCCTACACGGGTTCATAACATGTTAGATACATTCTCTACATACAGGGGTTTGATTCAGGCATTTAAAGTACAGCCATTTGAAATACAGCCATTTTGTGGAAAGAAATATTTAATATAGGCCTACAATGTTTCAGGCCCTGTGAGATACACTCTCTACATGCAGGGGTTTGAATCAGGCATTTAAAATACAGCCATTTTGGGCAAAGAAATATTGAATTCAGGCCTACACTGGTTCAGACCGTGAAAGACACTCCCTCTACATATAGGGGTTTGATTCAGGGATTTGAAATACAGCCATTTTGTGCAAATAAATATTTACTTCAGGCCTATGCTGGTTCAGACCGTGTGAGATACCCCCTCTACATACAGGGGTTTTAATCTGGCATTTGAAATACAGCCATTTGAAATACTGCCATTTTGGGCAAATACATATTGAATTCAGGTCTAAACTGGTTAAGACCGTGTGAGATACTTCCTCTACATACAGGGGTTTGATTCAGGGATTTGAAATACAGCCATTTGAAATACAGACATTTTTGGCAAAGAAATATTTACTTCAGGCCTACACTGGTTCAGACCCTTTGAGATACTCCCTCTACATACAGGGGTTTAAATCAGGGATTTGTAATACAGCCATTTTGTGCAAAGAAATAATTACTTTAGGCCTACACTGTGTCAGACAGTGTGAGATACCCCCTCTACATACAGGGATTTGAATCAGGCATTTGAAATTCAGCCATTTTGGTAAAAGAAATATTTACTTCAGGCCTACACTGGTTCAGGCCCTGTGAGATACACCCTCTACATACAGGGGTTTGAATCAGGCATTTGAAATACAGCCATTTTGGGCAAAAAATATTGATTTCAGGCCTACACTGGTTCAGACCGTGTGAGATACTCCCTCTACATACAGGGGTTTGATTAAGGGATTTGAAATACAGCCATTTTGTGCAAATAAATATTTACTCCAGTCCTACACTGGTTCAGACATTATGAGATACCCCCTCTACATACAGGAGTTTGAATCTGGCATTTGAAAGATAGCCATTTGAAATATAGCCATTTTGGGCAAATAAATATTTAATTCAGGCCTACACTGGTTCGGACAGTGTTATATACACCCTCTACATACAGGGGTTTGAATCAGGCATTCGAAATGCAGCCATTTGAAATGCAGCCATTTTGTTCAAAGGAATATTAAAATTTAGGCCTACACTGGTTCAGACCGTGTGAGACACTCCCTCTACATACAGGGGTTTGATTCAGGGATTTGAAATACAGCCATTTTGCGCAAATAAATATTTACTTGGTTCAGACAGTGTGAGATACACCCTCTACATTCAGGGGTTTGAATCAGGCATTTTAAATACAGCCATTTTAAATACAGCCATTTTGGACAAATAAATATTTACTTCAGGCCAACACTGGTTCAGACCGTGTGAGATACACCCTCTACATACAGGGGTTTGATTCAGGCATTTGAAATACAGCCATTTTGGGCAAAGAAATATTTAATTCAGGCCTACACTGGTTCATACCATGTTAGATACATTCTCTACATACAGGGGTTTGATTCAGGCATTTAAAGTACAGCCATTTGAAATGCAGCCATTTTGTGCAAATAAATATTGAATTCAGGCCTACACTGGTTCAGACCGTGTGAGACACTCCCTCTACATACAGGGGTTTGATTCAGGGATTTGAAATACAGCCATTTTGTGCAAATAAATATTTTCTTCAGGCCTACACTGGTTCAGACCGTGTGAGATTCCCCCTCTACATACAGGGGTTTGAATCTGGCATTTGAAATACAGCCATTTGAAATACTGCCATTTTTGGCAAATACATATTGAATTCAGGTCTAAACTGGTTAAGACCGTGTGAGATACTTCCTCTACATACAGGGGTTTGATTCAGGGATTTGAAATACAGCCTTTGAAATACAGACATTTTGGGCAAAGAAATATTTACTTCAGGCCTACACTGGTTCAGACCCTTTGAGATACTCCATCTACATACAAGGGTTTAAATCAGGGATTTGAAATACAGCCATTTTGTGCAAAGAAATAATTACTTCAGGCCTACACTGGTTCAGACAGTGTGCGATCTCCCCTCTACATACAGGGGTTTGAATCAGGCATTTGAAATACAGCCATTTAAAATACAGCCATTTTGGGCAAAAAAATATTGATTTCAGGCCTACACTGGTTCAGACCGTGTGAGATGCCTCCTCTACATACAGGGGTTTGAATCAGGCATTTGAAATACAGCCATTTTGGGCAAAGAAATATTTAATTCAGGCCTACACTGGTTCATACCATGTTAGATACATTCTCTACATACAGGGGTTTGATTCAGGCATTTAAAGTACAGCCATTTGAAATGCAGCCATTTTGTGCAAATAAATATTGAATTCAGGCCTACACTGGTTCAGACCGTGTGAGACACTCCCTCTACATACAGGGGTTTGATTCAGGGATTTGAAATACAGCCATTTTGTGCAAATAAATATTTTCTTCAGGCCTACACTGGTTCAGACCGTGTGAGATACCCCCTCTACATACAGGGGTTTGATTCAGGGATTTGAAATACAGCCTTTGAAATACAGACATTTTGGGCAAAGAAATATTTACTTCAGGCCTACACTGGTTCAGACCCTTTGAGATACTCCCTCTACATACAAGGGTTTGAATCAGGCATTTGAAATACAGCCATTTTGGGCAAAAAATATTGATTTCAGGCCTACACTGGTTCAGACCGTGTGAGATACTCCCTCTACATACAGGGGTTTGATTAAAGGGATTCTGTCACCTCCCCCAAGGCAAAAAACGATTTAAAACCAGCCATGCAGCACAGCTTACCTGGATTAGGCTGTGCTGTTCAATCTTGAAATCCGTCCAGCAGTTAGTTCAAAAAACGAGTTTGATCAATGAGGAAATGCGTCCTGAAGGTGCCCAGAGGGGCGTTTTTTTCTTCTGAGAGAGCCCAGTCCCGCCCCTTTTTCAGTGCCCAGCCCGCCTTCCTTTTACTTCCTAACTGCCGCCTCCAGCCTGCCACAGCCTCCCCTTCCTCTCCTCCCCCTCCCTCTTGCCGAACGAAGTCTCGCACAGGCGCAGTACCCACTGAGGGCTGCGCCTGTGCGATCATCAGGAGACTGAGGGTGGCAGCTTCATCTTCGTCACTGGGCATGCGCCGAGCCCAGTGACGTCCGATGCTCGCTCTTCCCTCAGCAGGGAAGAGCGAGCATCGGACGTCACTGGGCTCGGCGCATGCCCAGTGACGAAGATGAAGCTGCCGCCCTCAGTCTCCTGATGATCGCACAGGCGCAGCCCTCAGTGGGTACTGCGCCTGTGCGAGAATTCGTTCGGCAAGAGGGAGGGGGAGGAGAGGAAGGGGAGGCTGTGGCAGGCTGGAGGCGGCAGTTAGGAAGTAAAAGGAAGGCGGGCTGGGCACTGAAAAAGGGGCGGGACTGGGCTCTCTCAGAAGAAAAAAACGCCCCTCTGGGCACCTTCAGGACGCATTTCCTCATTGATCAAACTCGTTTTTTGATCTAACTGCTGGACGGATTTCAAGATTGAACAGCACAGCCTAATCCAGGTAAGCTGTGCTGCATGGCTGGTTTTAAATCGTTTTTTGCCTTAGGGGAGGTGACAGAATCCCTTTAAGGGATTTGAAATACAGCCATTTTGTTCAAATAAATATTTACTCCAGTCCTACACTGGTTCAGACATTATGAGATACCCCCTCTACATACAGGAGTTTGAATCTGGCATTTGAAAGATAGCCATTTGAAATATAGCCATTTTGGGCAAATAAATATTTAATTCAGGCCTACACTGGTTCGGACAGTGTTATATACACCCTCTACATACAGGGGTTTGAATCAGGCATTCGAAATGCAGCCATTTGAAATGCAGCCATTTTGTTCAAAGGAATATTAAAATTTAGGCCTACACTGGTTCAGACCCTCTACATACAGGGGTTTGATTCAGGGATTTGAAATACAGCCATTTTGCGCAAATAAATATTTACTTGGTTCAGACAGTGTGAGATACACCCTCTACATTCAGGGGTTTGAATCAGGCATTTTAAATACAGCCATTTTAAATACAGCCATTTTGGACAAATAAATATTTACTTCAGGCCAACACTGGTTCAGACCGTGTGAGATACACCCTCTACATACAGGGGTTTGATTCAGGCATTTGAAATACAGCCATTTTGGGCAAAGAAATATTTAATTCAGGCCTACACTGGTTCATACCATGTTAGATACATTCTCTACATACAGGGGTTTGATTCAGGCATTTAAAGTACAGCCATTTGAAATGCAGCCATTTTGTGCAAATAAATATTGAATTCAGGCCTACACTGGTTCAGACCGTGTGAGACACTCCCTCTACATACAGGGGTTTGATTCAGGGATTTGAAATACAGCCATTTTGTGCAAATAAATATTTTCTTCAGGCCTACACTGGTTCAGACCGTGTGAGATACCCCCTCTACATACAGGGGTTTGATTCAGGGATTTGAAATACAGCCTTTGAAATACAGACATTTTGGGCAAAGAAATATTTACTTCAGGCCTACACTGGTTCAGACCCTTTGAGATACTCCCTCTACATACAAGGGTTTGAATCAGGCATTTGAAATACAGCCATTTTGGGCAAAAAAATATTGATTTCAGGCCTACACTGGTTCAGACCGTGTGAGATACCCCCTCTACATACAGGGGTTTGATTAAGGGATTTGAAATACAGCCATTTTGTGCAAATAAATATTTACTCCTGGCCTACACTAGTTCAGACATTGTGAGATACCCCCTTTACATACAGGGGTTTGAATCTGGCATTTGAAATATAGCCATTTGAAATGCAGCCATTTTGGGCAAAGAAATATTGAATTCAGGCCTACACTGTTTCAGACCGTGTAATATGCTCCCTTTACATACAGGGTTTGATTCAGGGATTTGAAATACAGCCATTTTGGGCAATTAAATATTGAATTCAGGCCTACACTGGTTCAGACCGTGTGAGATACTCCCTCTACATACATTGGTTTGATTTAGGGATTTGAAATACAGCCATTTTGGGTAAATAAATATTTAATTTAGGCCTACACTGGTTCAGGCCCTGTGAGATACACTCTCTACATACAGGGGTTTGATCCAGGGTTTTAAATACAGCCATTTAAAATACAGCCATTTTGTGCAAAGAGATATTTGATTCAGGCCTACACTGGTTCAGACCGTGTGAGATTCACCCTTTACATACTGTTGTTCTACTCTACTATTAATTAAACACCCATTTAGGGCAAGATCCTAAATTCGAAAAATATGAAGAGAGAGTCAAATAAGGGGCGTGGCCCAGGTCATGGTGTTGCTGGTGGAGCTCCTATTGCAGGAAGAGGACGTGATCGATCTGTTCCAGCTACACGCACAAGTGAAACCCCTTCCTCAGGTGCGAGTAGGCAACAACACCTGCAGCTGTATTTGGTCGGGCCTAATGCTGCTCAACGAATGGTGAGGCCTAAACAAGTACAGGCGATAGTAGATTGGGTTGCTGACAGTGGATCCAGTACCTTCACATTGTCTCCCACCCAGTCTCCTGCTGAAAGACAACAGTTGGCACCTGCAGCCAATGTCTATTAGTCTTTTACCTCACCCCCTTGCAAATTAGCCAAACAGTCTGAGCCCAAAGTCATGCAGCAGTCTCTTCTGCTTTTTATGACTCTTTTAGTAGTATTTCCCAGGGCCATCCACCTAGCCCTGCCCCAGAAGTGGAAGAAATTGAGTGCACCGATGCCCAACCACTTATCTGTCAAGATGAGTACATGGGAGGACCATCGTAGCACGTCTTGGATGATGATGAAACACAGGTGCCAACTGCTGGGGCTTTTGAAAGTGTGCAGACCAACAAGGAAGGCAGGGGTGAAGACTGGGTGAAAGATTATGTGGAGGACGATGAGGTCCTCGACCCCACATGGAATTAAGGTCGTGCGAGTGACCTATGCAGTTCAGAGGAAATGGCGGTGGTCTCACAGAGCCACCAGCACAACAGAAGAGGGAGCAGGGTGCAAAAGCGGAGCAGTCATCCTCTAGACAGTACGCCTCCTACTGCCCACCGCAACAAGGGACCGAGCACACCAAAGCCAGCTCCAAGGAGTTGCCTGGCGTGGCAGTTCTTTAGACAATGTGCTGACGACAAGACACGAGTGGTTTGCACGCTGTGCAATCAGAGCCTGAAGCGAGGCATAAACGTTCTCAACCTGAGCACAACCTGCATGACCATGCATTTAAGTGCAAAGCATGAGCTGCAGTGGAGTAGACACCTCAAAAACCAAGAAAGGTCTCTGGCTCCTCCTGCTTCCTCTTCTGCTGCAGTCGCGGCCTCTTCATCCACCTCTGGAGTGACAGTGCCACCTGGCACCCCGCAAGCAGAGGATCTGCCAGCAACACCAACACCTTTGTCACCAAGCATCTCCAAAATGTCCCACAGAAGCGTTCAGCTCTCCATATCCCAAACACTGGAGAGGAAGAGGAAGTACCCCCTACCCATCCCCGATCCCTAGCCCTGAATGCCAGCATTTCTAAATTATTGGCCTTTGAAATGCTGTCATTCTGTCTGGTGTAGATGGATAGTTTCAGAGGTCTTATGGCGGTGGCTGTCCCACAGTACATCATGCCCAGCCGCCACTACTTTTCAAGGCGAGCCATACCTTCCCTTCACAACCAAGTAGGGGACAAAATCCGGTGCGCACTGCGCAACGCCATCTGTGGCAAGGTGCACCTCACTACGGATACGTGGACCAGTAAGCACGGTCAGGGCCGTTATATCTCCATAACAGCACACTGGGTAAATGCAGTGGCGGCTGGGCCTGAGGCGGATAGCAGTTTGGCGCATGTCCTTCCACCACTGAGGATTGCAGGGCACTTCAGTTTGCCTCCTGTTGCTTCCTCCTCCTACTCTGCTTCCTCATCCTCTACCAGCTCCTCATCCGGTCAGCATAACTCCTTCACCACCAACTTTAGCACAGCCAGGGATAAATGACAGCAGGCCGTTTTAAAACTTATCTGTTTGGGGGACGGGTGCAGGAGCTGTGGATGGGACCACATGAGTGATTTGTGCCAGTGAGCCTCAAGCCCGGCTTGGTAGTGTGTGATAATGGGCGAAATCTCGTAGCAGCTCTGGGACTAGCCAGTTTGACGCACATCCCTTGCCTGGCGCATGTGCTGAATTTGGTGGTACAGATATTCCTTAAAAATTACCCCGATTTGTCCGAGCTGTTGCATAAAGTGCAGGACGCATGGGTGAGTCGCTCGGCGGAACAACACAACTTCACCACCAATGACTAGGCCTCCATGCGAGACCTGTGTTCCTTGTTGCGCTGTTTTGAGTACTCCACCAACATGGCCAGTGCCGATATTCCATTCTCAGCGTTACTATCCCTCTTCTATGCCTCCTTGAAAAAATGCTCCTGGCGATGATGGACGAGGATGTGGCACAGGAGGAGGAGGAAGTGGGATCATTTCTTAGGGTTTCCTGACAGTCATTCCCAAGTGGCTCCGAGGGTATGTTCCTGCACCCACAAACCCAAGGTACACAATTGTCCAGCCAGGGCACAGTTCAGGAGGATGACGAGGTGGAGGATGAGGAGATGGAGGTGGAGGAACCATGTTCACAGCAGGGTGGCATCCAGACCAGCTCATGGCCATCACTGGTGCGTGGATGGGGGATACAGAGGACCCAGACGATAAACCTCCCACAGAGGAAAGCTTTTCATTGCCTCTGGGCAGCCTGGCACACATGAGCGATTACATGATGCAGTGTCTCCGCAACGACCGCCAAGTTGCCCACATTCTAACTTGTGCTGATTACAGGGTGGCCACGCTGCTGGAGCCCCGTTACAAGGACAATGAACCGTCCTTAATTCCATCACTGGAGCATGATCGTAAGATGCGCGAGTACAAGAGCATGCTGGTAGACGTGCTGCTGATGGCATTCCCACCTGACAGCGGGGGCACAGTGGAAGCACAATGCGAAGGCAGAGGACAAGGAAGAGGTCGCCAACGCAGCTGGGGCACCACCAGCACCTCAGAAGGAAGGGTTAGCATGGCCGAAATGTGGGAAAGCTTTGTCAGCACGCCACAACAACCAGCACCACCAGCTGATATGGAATGTCTTAGCAGGAGGCAGCATTTCACCAACATGGTGGAGCAGTATGTGTGCACACGCCTACACGTACTAAATGACGGGTCTGCCCCCTTCAACTTCTGGGTCTCCAAATTGGGCACATGGCCTGAGCTTGCCCTTTATGCCTTGGAGGCGCTGGCCTGCCCTGCAGCCAGTGTATTATCTGAAGGTGTGTTTAGCACGGCAGGGGGCGTCATCACAGATAAGCATAGCCACCTGTCCACAGCCAATGTAGACACGCTCACGTTCATTAAACTGAACCAGGCATGGATCCCTCAGGACTTGTCCATACCTTGTGCAGAATAGACATGTATACCGGCACTAAGCAGCCATTGTTATACTGCAGCGTAATTGCTCATGTTAGTATTACCGATTGCCAATTAGCGAGCCTATGGGGTATAAAAAAATCTACACATTCGATTGAAGGCTTAACCAAGGGGATCTTTTCAACCTTCAGTAATATCTCCAAACACATACAACTGCTCTCTGATCCCCCTGGTTTTCTCCCTTCCCCACAAGCCCCTTTTCTGGTCTATCCCGCCATCTCTAACTCACCAGATTTTTGGAATTCACTCAAAGGCACAACTTTAGGGGAGTTAATGGCCAGTACTGACACAACAGCAAAGAGGGTAGCATTAGGTTCTCTTCATATAAAGAAGGATAATTTTTGGGACCTGAAGGTATTTAATGATACGTGTGCTAAATTACATGATAAATACAAAATAATTAAAGAACTCACTTGGTTTGAAAAAATAGTACAAGACCGTGAGACCCTCAGACATGCAATCTCTAATATTTACAGGTACCTACACCACCTACGTGAACAGAGCAAACCAGACTATATCGCTCTGTGGGAGAAAGATCTAGGAATATCATTAAATGCGAAAGAAATAGACCAAATACATCTAAGATCACACGGGTTTTCTAGATGCGTAAAAATCCAAGAACACTCATACAAAACAATGGTCAGGTGGTATAATGACTCTAGCAAACTCCATAAGAAAGGTCTGTCCTCATCGGACACTTGTTGGAGATGCCTTCAAGGCGAAGGTACCTTAGGCCACATAATGTGGTCATGCCCTAAACTAGTTAATTTTTGGTCAAATATCGAAACTGAAATAAATAATATTTGCAATCTCTCCATTAAGCTTACTCCTTCTTCAGTACTCTTATAACTACCAAGTAAAGGTTGGTCTCCTAAAGCCTTCAATTTAGCTATATGGCTGGTTCAAGCAGCTAGGTCACTGATACCCTTGCATTGGCTGGACCATGACCCTCCCACCATCTCTCAGTGGAAGATCAAGGTTGACCAACTTTTTCTTATGGAAGAACTTAGCAGCTGGGCCAATCGCTCGCACTCCAAATTCCTTAAATTATGGAAACCATGGATTGCATACAAGAAAACCTAGTCCCCAAAACCTGCACACTACATATCTTCCACTTTCTGTTACAATCTCCTCTAGAGTACTTAACTTAAGAGGGAGTAAATTAATACCTCTCCCATCTGAGATTTGTTATGGTCTCACAAGCAGTCTAACTATACAAATCCATAAGACATACATCACTGTTTCTCCACAATTTACCATTTTTTGTACCTGGGAACAGCTTATTTGTTTCTTCTTGTTACGTTCATTTGTTCGTCACAAGGAGGTCTCACTAGCCCTCCAGATGTTAACTTAATATGTCACGCCGGCTGCCACTTGATTCCTGCTGTTTAATGGGACTACAACGTCTACTATGTTATGTAAACAGGTTTTGACCCATGCAATGCGAGCAGATTACTGACCGTCTATCTAACCTGTCATTTTACACAACTTGGTAATCTCCTTTACTAGGCGAGTGACTCTTGTTAACCGCTGTTGCATACACATTATTGATGACCCAATTACTAACACCTCATTTTCTTTGTGCTATGTAATGCTGAATTTGTCGCATATTTGCTATATGTGAAAACCAAATAAAAAGATATTTGTTAAAAAAAAACCAAAAAAAAAAACCTGTGTTGGCTATCTTGTCCTACTCCACCGCCGCTTCCACCTACTCCGCTATGTGCACCTCAAACTCCTACTCAATATGGAACTCCACCTCATAAATCCTTTATTTTTTTTTTGTACGTGTTTTATTTTATATCATTTCACTACTTTGTCATTAACATTTTCTAGTGAAATTAACCAATTTTTGGGTGTATAGTACCACTGCTATACCAAGTAGGCCGGTTAAAAAATAAATAAATTGTCATTTACATTTTAGGGTGAAATTAACCAATTTTGGTGTGTATAGTACCATTGCTATACCTAGTAGACCGGTAAAAAAAAATAAAAAAAAATTGTCAGTTACATTTTATGGTGAAATTAGCTAATTTTTGGGTGTATAGTACCAATGGTATACCTAGTAGACAGGTTAAACAAAAAAATAATAATTTTCATTTACTTTTTCGGGTGAAATTCAAAAATGTTTGGGTGTATAGTATCACTGCTATAACTGGTAGGCATGTTAAAAAATAAATAAATTGTCATTTACATTTTAGGGTGAAATTCACCAATTTTGGTGTGTAAAGTACCACTGCTATACCTAGTAGACCGTTAAAAAAAGATACAAAATTGTCATTTACATTTTATGGTGAAATTAACAAATTTTTGGGTGTATATTACCACTGCTATACCTAGTAGGCCAGTTTAAAAATAAATAAATTGTCATTTTCATTTTACGTTGAAATTCACCAATTTTGATGTGTATAGTACCACTGCTATACCTAGTAGACCGGTAAAAAAAAAAAAAAAATATTTGGCAGTTACATTTTATGGTGAATTTTGGGTGTATAGTACCACTGCTATATCTAGTTGACAGGTTAAACAAAAAAATAAATTGTCATTTACATTTTAGGGTGAAATTAACCAATTTTTGGGTGTATAGTGCCACTGCTTTACCTAGTAGACAGGTTAAACAAAACAAAAAAATTGTCATTTACTTTTTCGGGTGAAATTAACCAATTTTTGGGTGTATAGTACCACTCCTATACCTAGTAGACCGAAAAAAATTAAATAAGTTGTCAGTTACATTTTTTGGTGAAATTCACAAATTTTTGGGTGTAATATACCCCTCCTCTACCTAGTTGACAGCTTAATAAATTTCAATAATTTTTCTGTTACATTCTTGGATTGATATTATACAATTTTAGATGTGAATAAACATCTGCTATGCATAGGTGACAGGGAATAAAATTTTATAAATTATTGTTTTTTTTTATTTTTTTTATATATTTTATTAATTATAATACAAAAGATTCATATCCACATTACATTTATAATATTATAAAATCCATAAGTCCATCAATTTCTAATTTGTAAGAGTAATTAACAATAATTTCATGCAATTATCCATGATTGTAACCCTGGGTTCACACCTGAGCGTTTCTCAAACGCGCGTTTTACGCGCGTTTTAGTCGCGCGTTTTTATGCACGTTTTTTGTAATAGTAAACGCGCGTTTGACGCGCGTTTGTGTGATTGACTGCAGTGTCCTATGGCCACAAACGCGCGTCAAAACGCAAAGAAGCTCAAGTACTTGATTATGCGTCGGGCGTTTTACAGCGCGATCGTACGCGCTGTAAAACGCCCAGGTGAGAACCATTCCCATAGGGAAGCATTGGTTTTCATGTGTTGAGCGTTTTACAGTGCGTTTGAACGAGCTGTAAAACGCTCAGGTGTGAACCCAGCCTAAAGGTAATAAAAATCAGGTGGAGATCTCACTTACTGGGGAAAAAGCGGGAATCGCCCAGCATCCACAGCCTGATAAAGTGGACACCCAAAGCATCTCACTTAACATAATATTATCTATAAGTAAAGGGCAGAGTTCAAGGGCCCCCAGCCCAGACAGCCACCAGGCAGCAAGCGCGTACCCCGCGCGCCCTCCCCAAACACGGGTGAGCACAACCGGCAGGACCGACACTCAAGTGACCAATCAGCTAATACTCACATACAGTACGGAGCGGCCTTACGCGATCTTTGATCGCAACATTTCGTAAAGCGAACAAGGGGGTCCAGCAGTCTTCTAGCGCAATAGTGGGAAAACCACTCGCATATTTTACTGCCTCATCCCCATATAATTAAAATTAGATAGTAATGCCCTGCTTAACCGTGCCTCACATATATTCAGATTTATATCTCTTAGCCGAGGGACTCAAATCGAGTATCACTCGACAATCACCGGCTTTTGAAGAGGGTATAAACAAGAACACAGCCAAAAGCCGGCTCTGTCCCCTTAAGAAAACACCTAGTAACACCCATACCACACCTGTGTCGTATCCCTGCCCCGCAGTCAAACCTCATGTCTGACAGGAAGGGCCGCGCCTTGGGTCGCGCCCGATGCCCGGGCCCCCCGAAGTCCCGAGTCCCATACCCCCACCCATATACCATACAGCATTATGATTTTTTTTTTACCATTGTTTAATGCCGGGAGATCCCGCCATCCTCCAGCATTCCTGGAGATACTAAACTATTCAAGTATAGCTTCACATTCTTCAAACAATTACAATTCATATAGAAAAGCCCGGACTAATAGGATCTTACCAAACCCACCCCCCAAACCCCCCCCCCCCCACCTTGCAGGAAAAAAAAAAAAAAGGTTTTAATTAGTTAGCCGTGTTCCCGTCTTTCCATAGGTTGCCCCACTTTTGGCAGGATCCTCTTTGTTTGTACAAAATCCTCTCGTAGCTTTTCACTTTCTCGACCAAACCCAACCAATTGTTACAATCTGGAGCAGAAGAGCAAAACCATAGTCTAGAAATAAGGAGCCTAGCCAAAATATCGCCTTGATCAGCAATTGCCGTTTAATAGGCTGACAGTTAACCTGTGATAGGTCTCCCAGGACCCATATCCTGGGGGACAGGGGAACAACAATATTAAGTTTACAAGCCAGGTTAGTTTGGACCGATCTCCAATAGCTGCTCACCATTGGGCAGTCCCAAAACAGATGTAAATGATCTGCCTCGGAGTCACCACAGCGTGGGCAGTCAGAGGTGACTCTAAGTCCTCTCCTATATAACCATATAGGTGTCACGTATATTTTGTGCAAAATATTAAATTGTACGACAGTATGATTAAAATTGTGTCAAACAAGTTTTAAACTTTCCTCTATACTCTCCCAATCTAGAAGGCCCCCCTCTGAGAGTAAAGAAGACCAGGATCTCTGTCCTTGAGAAAGGACATCCCCAAAAAATGTTTTCATTAAGTGTCTATAACAGTGTGATACTTTAATTCTCGTGACAACTTTCTTGCAAATTAAGTAATGTAAAAATTTAGGAGTGTCTATGAAAAAAAGGTGACTATTCAAAGTGCTAAAAAGTGCTGACCTCAATTGAAAATATGCGTACCAAGCCACCTCATCCAAATTTGCCCTTTGCCTTAACTCCGCAAGGGGCAAAATTTGTCCGCCACTAACCACCTGGTGTAAATACTGAACATTCTTGGTCCTCCAATACTGATAGCAACTTAAATCCTTTAGGTTCAGGAGCTTTGAATTATGCCACAGTGGGGTACAAATTAGTGATGCCTTAACTCCACACCAACTCCTTATAACAAGCCAGGTCTTTGTGACCATTCTGCAGAAAAGTGTGTATCCAGTCTGTGTGTTTAATAAATAATCAGACTCCAGAACCGTAAAAAAGTCTGAGAAACCTTAGTTTTTCACCACTTTGCTGCAGAAATGGCTATTTTCCCAGTCATTAAAAAAACTGAGTTGGGAAGCCACAAAATAGCCCCTAAAATAGGGGAGGTTAAGACCTCCCCGATTATAGGGCATAGCAAAATAGAGTACCTTCAATCTCACACGCTTCCTCTCCCATAATAGATCGTTTAGCATCCGTTCTATCAATCTAAAATACTTGTCTGCGATCCATACCGGCGAATTGCGCAGAACATAAAGAACCTGGGGCAGCACTACCATTTTTATTAAGGAAACTCTGTCCGCTCTTGCAGGCAGAATTTTTTGCCATATCTTAATTTTAGCCCTCAACTTTATCAACAGGGGGATCAAGTTGAGTTGTAGATATTCCTGAGGTTTGGCAGAAACTAAAATCCCCAGGTACTTTATTGAATTAGAGATTGTTAACTGGGAATCCCAATCACCTCGCACCTCATCTATGGGGAGGAGAACCGTCTTCTCCCAGTTGATCTCCAGGCCAGACGGAGCAGAAAAAAGATCAACCAGGTCATTATGCGGGGAAGAGTGGTTTCTGTTTGCTGGATAAAAACCAGGATGTCATCTGCATAGAGGGATACACGATCCTGCTTCCCCAGTATGCCAAAACCAGCCACCTGCAGGTCCTGCCTTATACTAACTGCTAACGGTTCAATGTAGATATTAAATAAAAGGGGGGAAAGAGGACAGCCTTGGCGGGTGCCTCTTCCTAAGATAAAACTCTCTGTCATCATATCATTGATCCTAATCCTGGCAACTAGAGAGTTATATAATAACTGAACCATCGCTATAAAACTAGGGCCAAAGCCCATTTTTTTCATCACCTCCCAGAGAAAGATCCACTCCACCCTGTCGAAGGCTTTAGTAGCATCCAACGACAGGATGGAGCGGGCGCCGCACCCCGAGGACTGAATATTCATAAATAGCCTATGCAAGTTATGATGGGTGCCCCTTTTTGGCATAAAGCCATTTTGATCTGGGTGGATGATGGTGGATATGACCCGCGAAAGCCTCCTAGCCAAAACTTTTGATAATAACTTAACATCAGTGTTTAATAAGGAAATTGGTCTATAGGAGCTCATTTCTACCGGGTCTTTATCCTTTTTAGGAATTAAGACAATAAGGGCCTCCATCATAGAGCATGGTAAGCCCCCTCCCTGTAATGCTTGGGTAAAGACCTCTAACAACTGAGGAAGAATCACCTCACCAGACTTACGATAAACCTCGTATGGAAGGCCATCCACCCCCGGCGACAAGCTCCCCGAGATAGACCCCAAGGAGTCTTGGAGCTCTGAGAGAGATAACTCCCCTTCCAAGTATTCTACTTGAGCTTCATTTAAAGTAGAAAGTGGAATCCTCTCCAAGAACCACGTCGCCAGATCGGACGACAAACCAAAGGAGGAGCCATATATCTGAGTGAAGTATTGTAGAAAGGTGTTCCTAATTCCTTCTGGATCTGTTATAATTTCCCCCTCTGTATTGCGAATCGAAGCAATGGATTGATTTTTCTTATCTTGTGTAATTATCCTGGCTAAAAGCTTACCAGGGCGTCCGGACTCTGAAAAATATTTTAAACCCTTAAAGAATACTCTATGATTTGCTTTCTCTATTACATACTTCTCCAAAGAAAAGCTAGCCTTCTGCAACTCTTCCCTGTTATACTCAGTGGGTTGACTAATAAATCGCTCCGTTGTAAGTGCAACAGTCTTGGCCAGTTCATCCTCTTTTTTCTTAAATGTTCTCTTTGCTGCAGCAATCTCACTTATGAAAACCCCCCTCAAATATGCTTTCAAAGCATCCCATACTATATTGATGTTAGCAGAGGGTAGATTCACCTCCCAAAAGGAGGCTATCAGTAGTTTAATGGACTGAAGGTTATTCATAATAACAAGCCAATATGGATTCAACCTGAATACTAGCCCCCTTCTGTCCTTGTTCTCCCCGATGCCAACCTCAACTAGTACGGGTGAGTGGTCAGACACTGTTCTTACCCCGTATCGTATCTTCCGGATGTTGCTCAGATTGCTCTCATTGGTGAGTGCTAAGTCAATCCTGGACATTGCTCTACCACCCCTGCTAACACAAGAGTATACTCTCTTTCCTCCGCCAAGATGTTCCCATATATCCACCACTCCAACCTCCAAACAGAACTGTGGCAACGGGGAGTTGCAAAGATTCCTCCCCCGTTCTGCATCTAGTGAAAATCTATCTTTATTAGGGTCCATGACCGCATTAAAGTCCCCCATCAGAACTAGCCGACATTCTGGTCTCTTTTCGGAAAAAAGTATTAACTGGATCAGTGGGTACATTGAGAAAGGCGGGGGTATATAAAAAAAAGCGAGGATATAGCTGTACCCATGCAGCTTACCATGCAAAAAGATAAATCTACCCTGGTCATCTATATGAGGTTCTATAAGAATAAAATCCACTAAATTATGAATCAGAACTGAGACACCCCTCGAGAAGCTACTAAAAGTGGAGTGGTAAGATTGAGAATACCATCCCATTGTCAGACGGGACACAGTTTCTTTAGTAAGATGAGTTTCTACTATACAAATAATTGCTGGGAGATACCTTTTTAACCACCTCCCGACCGCTGTACGCACATATGCGTCCGGGAGGTGGTTGCTTTACTCCTCCTGGACGCATATACGCGTCATCTCGCGAGACGCGAGATTTCCTGTGAACACGCGCACACAGGCGCGCGCGCTCACAGGAACGGAAGGTAAGCGAGTGTATCTCCAGCCTGCCAGCGGTGATCGCTCGCTGGCAGGCTGGAGATCTGATTTTTTTAACCCCTAACAGGTATATTAGACGCTGTTTTGATAACAGCGTCTAATATACCTGCTACCTGGTCCTCTGGTGGTCCCTTTTGTTTGGATCGACCACCAGAGGACACAGGCAGCTCTGTAAAGTACCACAAAACACTACACTACACTACACCCCCCCCGTCACTTATTAACCCTTTATGAACTACTGATCACCCCATATAGACTCCCTGATCACCCCCCTGTCATTGATCACCCCCCTGTCATTGATCACCCCCCTGTCATTGATCACCCCCCTGTAAGGCTCCATTCAGATGTCCGTATGATTTTTACGGATCCACTGATAGATGGATCGGATCCGCAAAACACATGCGGACCTCTGAATGCAGCCTTACAGGGGGGTGATCAATGACAGAGGGGTGATCACCCATATAGACTCCCTGATCACCTCCGTCATTGATCACCCCCCTGTAAGGCTCCATTCAGACGTCCGTATGATTTTTACGGATCCACTGATGCATGGATCGGATCCGCAAAACACATGCGGACGTCTGAATGGAGCCTTACAGGGGGTGATCAATGACAAGGGGGTGATCACGCATATAGACTTCCTGATCACTTCTATGTCATTGATCACCCCCTTGTCATTGATCACCCCCCTGTAAGGCTCCATTCAGAGGTCCGCATGTGTTTTGCGGATCCGATCCATGTATCAGTGGATCCGTAAAAATCATACGGACGTCTGAATGGAGCCTTACAGGGGGGTGATCAGGGAGTCTATATGGGTGATCACCCCTCTGTCATTGATCACCCCCCCTGTAAGGCTCCATTCAGAGGTCCGCATGTGTTTTGCGGATCCGATCCATGTATCAGTGGATCCGTAAAAAATCATACGGACGTCTGAATGGAGCCTTACAGGGGGGTGATCAGGGAGTCTATATGGGTGATCACCCCTCTGTCATTGATCACCCCCCTGTAAGGCTCCATTCAGAGGTCCGCATGTGTTTTGCGGATCCGATCCATGTATCAGTGGATCCGTAAAAATCATACGGACGTCTGAATGGAGCATTACAGGGGGGTGATCAATGACAGGGGGGTGATCAATGACAGGGGGGTTATCACCCCATATAGACTCCCTGATCACCCCCCTGTCATTGATCACCCCCTGTCATTGATCACCCCCTGTAAGGCTCCATTCAGACATTTATTTGGCCCAAGTTAGCGGAAATTTTTTGTTTGTTTTTGTTTTTTCTTACTAAGTCTCATATTCCACTAACTTGTGTCAAAAAATAAAATCTCACATGAACTCACCATACCCCTCACGGAATCCAAATGCGTAAAAATCTTTTAGACATTTATATTCCAGACTTCTTCTCACGCTTTAGGGCCCTAAAATGCCAGGGCAGTGTAAATACCCCACATGTGACCCCATTTCGGAAAGAAGACACCCCAAGGTATTTGCTGAGGGGCATATTGAGTCCATGAAAGATTTAAATTTTTGTCCCAAGTTAGCGGAAAGGGAGACTTTGTGAGAAAAAAAAAATAATAATTTCCGCTAACTTTTGCCAAAAAAAAAAAAATTCTAGGAACTCGCCATGCCCCTCACGGAATACCTTGGGGTGTCTTCTTTCCAAAGTGGGGTCACATGTGGGGTATTTATACTGCCCTGGCATGTTAGGGGCCCGAAAGCGTGAGAAGAAGTCTGGGATCCAAATGTCTAAAAATGCCCTCCTAAAAGGAATTTGGGCACCATTGCGCATCTAGGCTGCAAAAAAGTGTCACACATGTGGTATCGTCGTACTCAGGAGAAGTTGGGGAATGTGTTTTGGGGTGTCATTTTACATATACCCATGCTGGGTGAGAAAAATATCTTGGTCAAATGCCAACTTTGTATAAAAAAATGGGAAAAGTTGTCTTTTGCAGAGATATTTCTCTCACCCAGCATGGGTATATGTAAAATGACACCCCAAAACACATTCCCCAACTTCTCCTGAGTACGGCAATACCAGATGTGTGACACTTTTTTGCAGCCAAGGTGGGCAAAGGGGCACACATTCCAAAGAGCACCCATAGGATTTCGCAGGCCATTTTTTACACATTTTGATTGCAAAGTACTTCTCACACATATGGGCCCCTAAATTGCCAGGGCAGTATAACTATGCCACAAGTGACCCCATTTTGGAAAGAAGACACCCCAAGGTATTCCGTGAGGGGCATGGTGAGTTCCTAGAATTTTTTTTTTTTTGTCGCAAGTTAGTGGAATATGAGACTTTGTAAAGAAAAAAAAAAATATGAAAAAAATCATCATTTTCCGCTAACTTGTGACAAAAAATTAAAAATTCTAGGAACTCGCCGTGCCCCTCACGGAATACCTTGGGGTATCTTCTTTCCAAAATGGGGTCACTTGTGGTGTAGTTATACTGCCCTGGCAATTTAGGGGCCCAAATGTGTGAGAAGTACTTTGCAATCAAAATGTGTAAAAAATGGCCTGCAAAATCCGAAAGGTGCACTTTGGAATATGTGCCCCTTTGCCCACTTTGGCTGCAGAAAAGTGTCACACATCTGGTATCGCCGTACTCAGGAGAAGTTGGGGAATGTGTTTTGGGGTGTCATTTTACATATACCCATGCTGGGTGAGAGAAATATCTTGGTCAAATGCCAACTTTGTATAAAAAAATTGGAAAAGTTGTCTTTTGCCAAGATATTTCTCTCACCCAGCATGGGTATATGTAAAAGTGAAAAATGTCATTTTTTTGCAAAATAATCGTTACATTTCGATTAATAACAAAAAAAGTAAAAATGTCAGCAGCAATGAAATACCACCAAATGAAAGCTCTATTAGTGAGAAGAAAAGGAGGTAAAATTCATTTGGGTGGTAAGTTGCATGACCGAGCGATAAACGGTGAAAGTAGTGTGGTGCAGAAGTGTAAAAAGTGCTCTGGTCATGAAGGGGGTTTCAGCTAGCGGGGCTGAAGTGGTTAATGCATTCATAATAGCTTGCCTTTTGACCCTTTCCACGAGCCCTCTGACATTCCAGGATACGATTCTAGTAGACATAAAAAAAAAAACAAAAAAAAAAACGGGGGGCGGAGCTAGCGCCAGACGGAGATGGCAGCTTAGTTCACTGCTCTCCTAAGAGGATCGTTATAGCACCAGCTTTCAGCAGCACTTTCGGGCGAGAATGGTCAAAATCGGCAACCCGAAACAAGGTGATCATTCTACCACCTCTAAAGGCCAAGTTCCTCCTGGAGAAATGGAGAAATTCCTTAAGAAGGCGGCCACAACGGTCGCACAGAAGGAAGCCAAGATGGCGCCGACGCCACAATCAAAAGCACAGAAGCGCGCTCCAGTCCTCTCGGAAGGGGAAAGCGAAGCGGAGGACTCACAGGTCAGTTCTGACCTTCCCCTAACCAGAAAATATCTGGATCGAGCCCTAAGCAGGGTTATGGAACCCATCCTCACAGAAATCTCGGCATTTAGACAAGAGGTGAGACACATTGGGGACCGGGTTGAGGCTTTGGAGTCGCGCCAAACAGCGTCCCTAAACCACCATACCGCAGTGTCAGATGCCTTACGCCGATGTTCCACCTACCTAAATAGGGCTTCATAATGCGATCGAAGATCAGGAAAATAGAGGGCGCCGCAATAACTTAAGGTTCCGCGGGATCCCTGAAACAGTACTGCCGGGGGACATACCGGCAACGGTCCTAGCCATCTGCGGTTCACTGCTGGGATCTGACTTCCCACAAGAAGTAATCATTGAACGGGCGCATAGGGCCCTTCGTCCGAAACCCAAGCCTTCTGATCCACCCAGGGACGTCATCTGCAAGTTCCTGAACTTTCCGATCAAGACCGCCATCTTAGAAGCAGCTCGCAACAATGCGGACTTATCCTATGAGGACTCTAAGCTTGAAATCTATCAGGACCTGGCCCCATCTACTTTGAAGAAACGCAGAGCACTGAAGCCTCTGACCGACTGGCTTAGGTCCAATAAAGTTCCTGTACCGCTGGTCCTACCCGTTTGGACTCTCGTTTTCTTTTGCGGGGAAATCTCATCCTTCACGGACCTGCATGCTACCTACGACACTTTGAATATTGACCTCTTGCCAATTGAGAACTGGGAGCTTTATCAAGACCTGAGTGACCTTCCAGAACTTCCTAAAATACTTCCTTTTGAGGTCTTACGTACCCCGAAGTCCTCCAGATCTAGGAAAAGAGGGCTGCAGTTCACCCCTAGAAGCCAATCACGAGATCATCAGTCCAATCCTCAGTAATTTCCTTCTGCAAGATTGGGACTATTGTCTTACCGTTTTCTTTTTTCTTCCTGAGTAGGTTATCGTCCCCCTTGTCTGCTAATCTGCTATTGTTGGTTATGACGTGAAAATGTATATACCTGCTTCTACGTTCAGATAGATTCATTCTCCCTGATAATTTAATGGCTCTATTTGAGGTGTTATACGACCTCTCCCATGGTCATAAGACCACACTTCCCCCACATGTATGTAGCATATACACATATGCTTTGTTCTTTTTTGTTTATTGTTTTATGTTCAGTTTTATATTCTTACCCTATTCTTTCCCCAAGGTATGAGACACTCCTATTCGTTACACGCGATCTTTGCTGCATTTGGAACCTACTTGCACACCTAGAGATGAACATGCACGGTATCCCTTTGCTCTCTTGGAGGAGACATCATCGGCTTAGAGGTAACTCCATTTACACCCCACCATATGGCTGATCTACACATTGCTTCTTATAATGTCAAGGGCTTTCACTCCCCTTCCAAAAGGAGTCAAGTCTTTGCCGTTCTAAGGAAAGCCAAGGCCGAAGTGGTGTTCCTCCAAGAGACACATTATCGCTTTAACCAGTTACCCTAACATGCAGTTTTCCTATTACTCTGATTGGTATCATTGTGGGGGCAATTTGTCTGCTTCATGTGGGGTTAGCATAGGTTTTCATAAAAAGATCCCATTTAAACTTATCGACCAAATTCTTGACCCAGAGGGAAGGTATATGCTAATCAAGGGCTCCATTGGCCAACAAGTATACACATTTATTAACATATACGGTCCTAATTCCAACCAGTCACAGTGGATAGCCAACATAGTCTCAATTGTCAGCCCTTTTAAAGAAGGAATAGTGATAATGGGAGGAGATTTAAACATTGCCCTATTCCCACAGCTTGACATCTCTTCGCATAGGTCGTCCCACTCTGGCAAATCCCTCAAATTCATCAGGAAAAACCTCTGGGATCTTCACTTGGTTGACTCCTGGCGCTCCCTTCACCCCAATACCCTTGACTACACCTTCTATTCTCCAGTCCATGGCACGTACCACCGGCTGGACTACCTTTTTATTTCTAAGGAACATCTCCACCTGTGTAGTACGGCATCGATTGGTTCCATTCATTTGTCAGACCACTCCCCTATATTTGTTAAGTTGCTAGCCCCTGCTAAAAACCCTACTTGTTTTAACTGGCGTTTAAATGAGACCTTATTAGACTCCCAAGACTCGGTAGATCAAATCTCCAAACATCTAACAGATTATTTCTCTCTGAATAAAAGTACGGACATCTCTATTAACACACTTTGGGACGCCCACAAACCAGTTATTAGGGGGCCACTTTATTAAGATTGGGTCCTATAAAAAGAAATTGCAAGAGAAAGCCATGATGAAGTCCTCAAAAAAATACAGGGTCTTGAGTCTTGCCATAAATCATCTCCCACTGATTCCCAGTTAAAAGAACTTTCTGAATATAGAGCGAAACTCAAATCTTTGCTATCTTCCAAAGCAGCTAAATACTTCATGAGCATGCAACATAAGTTCTTTGCCCACGGTGATAAGGCCACTAAATTCCTGATGAGTAGAATCAAGGGAAGGAGGTCCTCTAACTATGTTCACCAGCTATCTTCAACTGGTGGTAAACCGATCTTCTCTATCTCACAGATCGCTGCACATTTCCGGGACTATCTATAATAACCTTTACAACCTTACCTCCCCTGAGTCTACTGATGAGAGAATGTCAGCTATAAGAGGTTTCTTAGACTCATCCAAAGTGCCACATCTCTCCCTGGACCAGAAGCTAAAATTGGAGGCCCCTTTCTCCATTTCGGAACTCAGGAACGCTATGCTACAAATGTCTGTAGGGAAGAGCCCTGGCCCTGATGGGTCCCCACTCTCATATTATAAAACCTTTCAGAAACTCCTCCTCCCCCATCTCTTGAAGGTCTGCAACCAGTCCCTGCTGGGTTGCCCTCTTTCCAGAGACATGACTATAGCGCATATTTCCCTAATACCAAAAGAAGGAAAAGACCACAAACAATGTTCCAACTACAGGCCCATATCCCTCCTAAACATAGACCTCAAGCTCCTGGCCAAGATGTTAGCCAACAGGCTAGCCATTCTTCTCCCCCTCCTCATACATGGAGATCAGGTTGGCTTCGTCCGAGCCAGGGAAGGCAAGGATAATACTTCTAGAGTGATCAATGTCCTCTGCCATGCCAAAAGACTCTCTTCCCCTTTGCTTCTCCTTAGTACTGACGCGGAGAAAGCATTTGATAGGGTAAATTGGCAATACCTAAAACATACTCTGCTGAGGTTCGGCCTTCCTGATCCCTTTGTAAGGGCAACTTTTGCCATGTATGAGCAGGCGTCAGCCAGGGTACAAGTCAATGGAAATCTATCTGCCCCCTTCTCGATAAGCAATAGGACGAGACAGGGATGCCCCTTATCACCTCTCCTATTTGTCTTGGCACTAGAACCCCTTCTTGCTAACATAAGGCGTGATGAGGAGATTTCAGGTCTATGTTTGGGAGGCAGGGAACAGAAAGTGGCAGCTTTTGCGGACGATGTCCTTATGATGACAACTAACCCCCAAGCCTCCTTACCACGAATTCAAACCCACCTAAATAGTTTCAGCCTAGCTTCAGACTTCAAAATGAATGCAGGTAAATCCCTGGTCCTCTGCATGGGAATACCCCAATCTACAAAGAACCAGTTGATGGTGGATTCACCCTTTAATTGGTCGTCGCCTACTCTCACATACTTAGGGGTCAAACTTAGTCCCAACATACATGACCTTTTTTCTCTAAACTATATCCCCCTTAGGAAATCCATTTTTGAGGCCATAGACAAACTAGCGCAATCCAATCCAACTCTCTCTTGGTTCGGCCACAAGAATCTCCTTGCATCGCTAATCCTTCCTCGACTTACCTACCTACAACAGGTGTTACCTATACCGGTCCCCAAACAATACTACGAGCAAATTTCCAAAAAGTTTAGAACTTTTATCTGGAGTAATAAAAAGGCGAGACTGTCGTTCTCCCTGCTAACTAGGCCCAGACAAGCAGGAGGGATTGGATTGCCAAACCCCGAAACCTATGGTAGGGCTATCCTCCTTACCCGAGCGGTTGCCTGGTTGCGGCCCGTCCCCGTACTCACTCATAGTGGAAATTGAAGTGGATATCCTAAAGAAATCCCCCAGGGCTCTTCTGCTAGGTTCTCAAATAGTTTTTCCAGGACAATTCTCCCATTATCCAATAATAAAAGCCACACTAGAGGCCTGGAAATGGCTTTCGTCCTCACACTGCTCTATCCCTTTTCCCTCCCCCCTATTGACAGTAAAAGACATTGTTGATACGGCCCCTCCCCCTATAAGATCCGCGACCTCCCAAGGGCTTAGGTCCTCATTACTACCTGTAAACGCCTTGGCACTCTCCTCGGGAGTTTGGATGGATCATCAAGCGACAAACACTCTCCTAAACCCTCATCCATGTGACATCTTCACTATTGTATATCTTAGAGCATACTTGAAACAGCACATAAATATAGGGGACCTGTGTCGCCCCTTGGTGTGGTTCGAGTCGATTATCTCTCTCCATCCTACCCCTAGGAAACTTATATCACTGATTTATAGCAAACTTTGCTCACCTCCCATGCTTGCCAAGCCATCATTTGTTAGTAGTTGGGAAAGAGATCTCAATATTGTAATCCCGTTCGACTGTTTGCCTGGTCTCCTGAGTTCTCCCCATGGGGCCTCCCGCTGCGTACGAATTCAGGAGAATAATTACAAGATCCTCACTAGATGGTACAACACGCCTGAAAAGACATCACTTTACTCTGAATCAGCATCTGACGTTTGCTGGAGGTGCCATGGGGAGAAAGGAACTTTTTTCCACATATGGTGGTCCTGTCCTCCCATTTATAAATGGTGGACGGAGATTTTTGCTTATTCAAATAGGATCTGTGGGACCTCCTTTCCAACCTCTCCGCAGCTAGCTCTCCTGTCCCTCCCCTCATCGGATCATGCTGCAAAACTGCCATACGTATTTGTCCAAATGCTAATAGCCGCGCGCCTTTTACTTCCCAAGCACTGGCTACAATCCCATGTCCCAACCATAGATGACTGGATCCAAAAAATGGATCAAATTCACAGGTTCGAAGAACTTTCCTCATGGGAAATGCGATCCCATGTCATCTTTCTCAAGAAGTGGCTCCTTTGGTCGGTATTCAGAAACCCCCAAAAGTAAACCATATTCCTAGCTAATGACACTATGTTCCTTGACCCAGGGGAGCAACCTCTACTTTAGTGGACCACCCTTTAGATAGCCTCCTATCTTGGTGGCCTTTGGGGATGGGAACTTGCTCTGAGAGCCAGTCGACCATTCATAATGTTAGGACCTTTCCCCTCTAGAATACTGTACCCGGCTTAGGGTTATGCCTTTACTAATGCCAGCAAGTGTGTCTGTCCTCCGCCCTAAGATATATTCTAAGATATATTGACCAAGTCTACTCATATACTCTTCTCTTCATCATAACTCACCTTACCTGACTATGTAATGCTCTAGGTATAAGATTGCGTGAAATGAACCTATGCTGTGTTTCTAGCTAAAATGCAATGTACTCTTTATTGATTTGAGACAGGCCTGCGTGCCTTAACCTTGGTACCTTGTTACCCCCTGTTATTGTTGGAAAAAAAACAATAAAAAAAAAAAAAAAAAAAAAAAGCCTGCAAGGTGGGTTCCCTCTCCCCCTTCCCTCCCATCCCCCCTCTCTGTTGATCCGCTCAGTCGGCGAACCTCTAACCTCAGGCCATTCTCCCCCTCCCCCGCTCCATCTCCCCTCCAACGCTTCAATCATAGTAGTGCACAATTAAATTATTGATTATTTAATGTGCACCACATCCTTTCATTCAATGCTTAAACTTTGAAAAGTTGTCACACTTTTATGCTTTAATAATTTCTCCCATATTTCAACACTATAATTTTAAATTTGAAAAAATGAATCCTCCCTTGGATGGGGTCTCTCTTTCTCACGCTCCCTCTCTGGCCTGGAACCCTGATTCCCCGCCACCCGTGATCACCATGGTAGGCGCATTAAAAGAACATCGAAAGTTGATAGAGCAGATATCAAATTGGATCGTGAACATCACGGGGACGTGCGACATGGTGGGGCAGTAAGTGTGCACACGCCTACATGAACTGACTGACAGGGGTCAGCCCCTGCAACTTCTGGGTCTCCAAATTGGGCACATGGCCTGAGCTTGCCCGTTACCCCTTGGAGGTGCTGGCCTGCCCTGCAGCCAGTGTATTGTCTGAACGTGTGTTTAGCATGACTGGAGGGGATTATCACAGGTTATATTTCCCAATGGTTTTGGGTGTACCCTAATTTTAAAAATAAAATTTAAAACAAAAAAGCGGTGTGGGCTACCTCCTCCTCCTTCACTGCCGCTTCCATCTACACTGCCACATCCACCACCTCCTCAACCTCCTACTCCATATGGACCTCGTCCTCCTAGATCAAGATTATTATTTTTACGTATTTGATGTTATTTTAAGTCATTTCCCTATCCACGCTTGCCATGCTCTTAACCACATTTTGACGCCATTTGCAGTCCTCTAGCCCTTTCCATTACATTTTTACAGCCATTTTAGTGCTCAAAAGTTCGGGTCCCCATTGACTTCAATGGGGTTCGGGGTCAAGTTCGGGTCAAGTTTGGGTCCCGAACTCTAACTTTTTTCCGAAGTTTGGCCGAACCCGTCGACCCCGAACATCCAGGTGTCCGCTCAACTCTAGTAACAGCTTAATATGCTCAAACTAGGTGACAGATTTTCTTTAACTTGTATAGGTGCCTTAAAATTTTGTCTTTTTAAATATGTATGATAATGCCGTTTACATTACATGTGACTGTTTTGAATATATTTATAAAGTAATTGAATTTTATTCTATTTACTCCTCTTCCACATACTTTTTTTTTTTTTACCAAAAGACATTTCAGGAGAAAGTCCAAACTATAGAGAACAGTTGACTATAGCATAGTGGATTGTGTAGTCCAGATTGCAGGTTTTAAAGTTCTCCCTCCTCGGAGTCGACAAGCCCTATCTTCTGGACCTGTTCCTGAACATAAAAAAGAAGACTCACTGTCACGGCCACGGTTATGGTCGTGACTCCTTGGGAGCCGCATACAGTTGCCCGCGGTTGTGGTTGTTGTGTCAACCGCAGCTGAGGCATAATGTAGTTGGCCTCAGTGCGGTTGCCGCGGACAACAGCTATGTGTGCGGTTCCCGGGGAGTTGTGTGCGTGTGTGGATGCACTTTGTTTGTATGTCTGGTGTGCACTTGTTGTTGATTGGTGCGCACGTACATCTTCCTTTCACTGTGGCTGCCCGTGGCAGCGTCTGGTATGTTGTACATGTGGTGGCAGTGTCCTGGCCTTCGGGCTGTCTTTCTGGACGGCTGCCACCCATGTCGTTGCCAGCGGCAACAGCCACAGTGTGATCTGTTGGACACTTCCCCTGTCTGTGACTTTCCCTTCTGTGGTGCTGGAAGGGTTAACTCCCTTCCCAGTGTGTGAGTGATGTCACTGGGTGTGTCTGACTGTGGGTGTGGCTTCTTGGCCTATAAAGCCTGAGTGTTTTGCATGGTTCAGTAGGTTGCTTCAGCCCTGCTAGCTGGAGCAGCCTCCTGTGTATTTGACCTGCCTGTGAGAGCCACCCCTGTGGTCATAAAATTATTGTTCTTGTTGATGTCTTTATGTTGGTGAGGTTGTATGTTCTTCTGTTGGGAGCTTTCTATGTTTTGGTGCAGCTAATGGTTCTGGATTCCTGTCTCTTGAGGGATCCAGTCAGCAAGGCTGTGGCAGGTTGGTAGAACTACCTAGTTCGCCTGCCATTTCCATTAGTCTGCTAGTGTTCCCCTTTTCCCAACAGCTTGGCCATTGAGACTCCTGCTCCTCCGTGCCAAGGAGGAGTAGGTCGTCTACCCAGCTCCTAGCGCAAGGATCTGCGGAGGGTAAGATAGGGCTCCGAGGTTCCTGCGCATGGGTCCTCCTACCTTAAAGGTCGGCCCATGCTGGTTAGGAGTTAGGGCCAGGTTAGGGACGCTTTTGAGGAGGTGACCTGCTCCCTATTCTGTGCTCATGGCCGAGTAGCCACTACAACACCTGGCATCGCACGGCTGAGGGTTTCCCCCATCCTCAGCCGTGACACTCACTTATTTGAGATCCCACTGCTGCTCTGCTCCTGGCCACTTCTGGTCCCCATGAGACCATGAAGTGGTTGTGTCCCATGACTACTACAGCCAATCACAAGCCTCAATAATCAGATCAGCATGTAGAGTACCTCACTAGCCTATTATTAGCTAGTGAGGGTCACAGTTCCCAGCTACTTCCTGGTCCCATAGGGAATGGAGCTGCATCTGGACTTTAGGCAAATGAGTCTGCTTTTTTATGTTTGGAGCACAGGTCCATTCAATAGATATTGTATGCTCCAATGCTGGACAACCCCTTTAAAAACGCATTTTCTCCACAGTTTTACTGGTATTAAAATACCTCCTCCCTCTCCTTTTTCTATTATTATTATTATCATCATAATTATTTTTTTTTGCTATCTCCCGGTCAAAGTAGCTCAAAATCTAATGAAAATATATATTAACTAGACATTAAGCCCGTTATAATAACAGGCGCTACAACAGTAGTGTATAAACATTATTAGAAACAGTCTATATTAAATAATAAGATAATTTAACCAAATTGTATTTCTTGTTTTATTTTCTTTTGTCAAAAATATTTTGGAAAGAAGTCAAAAGTAAATTAATAATACAAATAAAATGGAAACTTATATACCACGATACAGTAAGTATAGTTTGTAACAATCTCCAATATATGATACCTGAATCAGATATTCAGTGAAAAGGTATTTTTTAACCTCTTGAAATTTTTCTATAAAATTTCTTTATACACATTTTTTGTAAATATTCTATCTGAATTTGGCAACAGTTTGCCTTGTTCAGCACCATCTACAACCTTTACAACCACATCTGAAAAAGTTCTAACTATAGATAATGCAACATATAACTGACCGTGGCAGAATACTGGTTCTGGCAAGTAAATGCCAACTTTTTCTAAGGTTTGCCCCTAAGCTTTATTAATTGTCATGGCAACTGGAAATTGTGATCTTCTTAAGGTAAACGGCAAATTAGTAGAGGATGGAGTTAAATCAATACGTGGAATAAAGACCATGTCCCCTTCCGCTGAACCTGTTATTACTTGAGCAATAATGAGGTTGCTTTTCAAGTCTTTAACAAAGAAGCGGGTTCCATTGCACAATCATCTTTTAGTGTTTATATTTCTGAGGAGCATAATTATTGCTCCCTTTTTAAGGTTCAGTTTATGCCTCGGCATTCCTGTTGGAGTTAACTCATTAAGAAACTCAATAGGATAGTTCTGCATATCTTCCTCAGTCATCAATTGAGTTTGAGCTAAGGAATGTCATAGTATCTCCTTCCAAAATGTTCCAAGAGTTCTTTGGCAAATAATACATTATTTTGTTATCTTTGAGACATAAGCAACTAAAATTCTTTCTCGAAAAAAGTTGTCCACAATGTTTCCTGTACATAACATTTTTGAAGGGATTTCAATTATGTCTTCAGGCAAACCGTCAATGTTTGGTGTATCACCATTGCCAACTTGAATCAGCCAATTGCTGAATTCAGTATCAACTGAACGGATATTGTTTGTAAGGTTAAGTATTTGGAAGTTTTGCCACAGTTTATAATACTTTATACATGCTTCAACAATTTTTGTCCGGTCACCATGAGGAACCACTGGAAGTGTTTGCCGAAAATCTCCACCAAGTAATAAAACTTTTCCTCCAAAGGGTTTCTAGTTATCCATTATTTCTTTTAGCAGTTTGTTAACCACTGTAAGAGCAATAGACGGGGCCATTGTACACTCATCCCAAATGAGCACTGTAGATGATCTCAAATTTTCTGCATCAGCAGAATTGAGACGCATATTTGATATTGAGTTCTCAACTGTCGGAACAGGTAATTTGAACTGAGAGTGGTATGTTCTTCCACCCTCAAGAAGATTGGCTGCTATACCTGTTGAGGCTACAGGGAGTGCAATGTTACCTTCTCCACGAACTGTGTTGAGAAGGGCTTTGTAAAGATATGTTTTACCACTACCTCCTGGACCATCCAAGAAAAAACAACGGTTGCAAAGGTTGTCATTTTTGCTTGCAGACAATATTTTTGGAATATGTATGACAAGGAATTACAAAAATGCACGGCTGAAGAAATGGAGAAAACATTAAACAGAGAACAAAAAAGAGCTTCAGAGGTCTTTTTTGTTCTCTGTTTAATGTTTTCTCCATTTCTTCAGCTGTGTATTTTTGTAATTCGTTGTAATACATATTCCAAAGTTGATCAGTATTTGGCATTGTAGAAGGCAATCCAAAATCTTCACAGTTTTTGCCATGTAGTACCAGAATGTTGGCAATTTCTTTAAGTGCGATCTTACGACAAATTGTACAATCATCATTGTGTTGTTTATGTTTGTGAACTAAATCTTCAATGAGATATTGTTCATATTTTAGAAAAAGTGTATTCATATTTTGTAATGATGCAAAAACGCAAACAATAATTCCCTAAGTTGTTTAGGCATTGTAAAGTGGACAGCATCTTCCAGAGTGTTCTCCCACACATCGTCATAAGTAATAAGTCCTTTTGCTTTTGCAGCCTCTTGGAAAGTGGGATAGACATTACCATGTTCTGTCCTCAGATCTTCAAATTATACTGCACCAGCCACATGCAGCAATAGTAGACGCAGACAGTAACTCTCTGCATCTGATATTAAGTTGACAGAATACATTCGTCCAATATTTTTTTCTGCACCACGTTGACGCAATTTCCAACAACAATTTTGAGAGTCAAACACATAGTGCAAAGTAATGTCAGAATATAATATAGTCTTTGCTTCCTCTTTTTGTTGATTCTATTTGAACCAAGCAGTCAATTAAGTATCACGGTTTAAAGCTCTCTGTACCGCTGTGGTAATGTCATTTGGGTTGAAAAAAACTGATTGTTCTTCAGGCAGATGCACTGCTAATCTATGGATGGTATGGGATTGATAATGCATTTCAAACCCATTCAAACGCCATGCTGCTTCTGGAGCACTGACATACCTAGAATTAATAAAGGTCATTATTTCATCGTGATTCAAAGTACCTTGTTCTTGAATGACAACATTTGCATAATCATGACCTTTGTAAACATGTTTGAAAAGGTATTTGACACTTTTCACTGATGCACAAACTTCCACATTAATGTGGCAATTGTACTTCAACGCTAAGTAAGGATTATATGGTACAACCCAAGAGTTATCAATATTCTTTCCGTTAAGAATTATAGTTTGGCCTGTATTTCTTCTCTTGTACTTTGGATACCCATTGCTATTAGCAATAGTTTTTTGTTGGAATTCCTTCGGAAAATCCTTACAGCATTTGTCATACATGGAGAATTAGGATTGAGTGCTCCGCATGGTCCATGAATCATATGCTTTTTTACAATTGCATGTAAGCGACAAGTGATTTCCTTGTTAGGGATTTCAGCAGCGACAATTTTATCTATCAGTTCTTCATTTTTTGGTTCACAGCTTTCTTTAAGAATGAGAAGTATGTGAGCATGTGGTAAACCTCTCTTTTGAAATTCTATCACATAGACCAGGGGTAGGCAACCTCCGGCTCCCAGCTGTTGTGAAACTCCAATTCCCAGCACGCTCCATTCATTCTATGAGAGTTCTTAGAAGAGCAGAGCAAGTATGCATACTGGGAGTTGTAGTTTTACAACAGCTGGGAGCCGGAGGTTGCCTACCCCTGACATAGACTATTGCTTTTGGGACTCCCAAAAAAAGTTTTTTTTACTGATGTCATCAATTAGAGCTTTTAGTTTTAGGTGAAATACTCTTGCAACTAAATGTGGTTGTACATCAACAGTTTGTCCATGTTGTAGTTTATCTACAATCTCTTCCAATTTGGAATTGCATGTCATTGTAATAAAAAGATCTGCTTTTCCATATTTTCTGACAATTGCCATAGTATCTTGATAATTTTGTTGCATGTTTCTGGGGCTCCCTGTAAATGAAGAAGGCAAAATATACATTTTTCCAGGACTCAGACCTGCTTCATTGGCTTCATTAAACAAATTATCCATTAATCCAGAGTATTTTTCCACACGCAATTTCGGCTGATTTTGATGTATATATTATTGAGTCTGTTGGCTTCTGTTTTTACATATGGAAAGATGGCAACCGTAGTATTGTATTTGAGTGACTCTAACTCTAGGAATGTGTGACTGGCTTGGTAAATTTAATAAAGCTTGTGGTCTTGCAATGGAATGTCAATTCCCCAGCTTTGATCGCCATAGGGGAATAACAATGGATAAACCATGGGTTCCAACTTCCAAATTAAGATCAAGGACACTAATTCTTTGTGTTTTTATTTTTTTATTTGTACAATCTTCCCTTGGTTTGCAGTGTATAAGAAGATCTCTTTCAAGTGGTGGTTCTTCATCATCATTTTGAAAAATAAAAGCAACCTCATTATATTTTTGCGTGTTATAGCGCCTTTGGTCATTTTTGCGATCTTGTACTATTGTCATGGACAATTCCTTAATAACATTGTCATTTTTGGCGGCATTCTGTTCATATTCTTTTTCAACTTGGTACAACATTTTGCAGGCCACGGCAAAAGGATTGAATTGTGCTATAGATGTACTTAATGTTTGCATAAGCTCTGTATTTATTCCTGAGTTGGCTGAAATTTGCATTATTTGTTCTGCAGCTTTAAAGGGATCTAAAATGTATTATTGTGCAAACTGTCTGTTTTCACCCTGTTGAGGATGTAGTGTTCCTGCTGTCACAACCAGACAGCTGAGAAGCTCTGACAGAGGCCTTTCAGAACCTCCTCCTTGAGTTTCTGTGTTGTGGTATTCAGCTCCTCCTCTCGTTAGCCTCTCTCAGCTGTCATGTGTTGGACTAATTGCTTCCCTTTAAATTCCTCCCCAGAAGGCTTTTCTGGGCGGCTTATACTACTTCCTGGAGTGTGTGTCCATGCTGACCTTGTTTTCCTGTCTGCTACAAAGTTAAGTGTTGTACCTTTATCGTTTATTTTCTGTTTGCTGGATTCCAGGTGACCCTGACTCCCTCCGTATCTTGTGTAGGGAGCCGGTGGTCGTGTCCCCTCACTATTGTAGGGTGCTCAGGGCTTTATAGTCAAGGTTCGTGGATATGCAAACCTCCACCATTAGGATCTTTGCATAGGCTGAGCAGCCAGGGAAAGTGCCAGGTCTCCTGCAGGGGTCTCCCTTGGTTCCTTAGCTTTTGGATCCAGCGAGTCATTTATACATGTTGCTTTGCCTTGTTTCCTGTACACCGTCCGTGACATTATAAGCCGTCATAACCGTCTCAAGCATGGATCCGGTTTCACTTTTGGATGAACGCTTCCAGGGTCTTTCATTGGAGGTAGCTGATCTCCGTAAGATTTTTTCTCAGCTTCAAGTGACCGGTTCAGCTTGCGTTCATGGAGTTTGTTCTGAGCCTAAGATCTCGCTCCCGGATACGTTCTCCGGGGGTAGTGAGAATTTTGTGCAGTTTTAGAGAGGCTTGCAAACTCCATTTTCGCATTCTTCCCCACTCCTCTGGTGATGAGGAACGGAGGGTGGGGATCATTATATCGCTGCTTAGAGGTAACGCTCAGTCCTGGGCCTTTTCGCTGCCGGAGGGGGCACGGCCTCTCCGTTCAGTGGATGAATTCTTTTTAGCCCTGGGTCAGATATATGATGATCCGGATCGTATTGCTCTGGCTGAGTCTAAACTACGTCTATTATGCCAGGGTAAACAATCCGCAGAAATATACTGCTCAGAATTTCGGAGATGGGCAGTTGATACTGGTTGGAATGATGCTGCACTCCGAAGTCAATTTTGCCATGGTCTTTCAGAGGGATTGAAAGATGCATTTGCCTTTCATGAGAGGCCTATTTCTTTGGACTCTGCTATGTCTCAGGCCGTTCGTATTGACAGGCGTCTTAGAGAGAGAGGAGAGATGTCCCCTTCCTGTCATACTCAGTCCCAGGACAGTGCAGCGGTCCCGTTCTGTGCGCAGGGGTCTCAGTCGCCGTCAGCCCCTTCTGAGCAGGAGCCCATGCAGCTGGGGTTGATTGCTTCTGACAATAGAAGATTCAGCTCGCATGGGAGGGTTTGTTTTTGTTGTGGAGGTATAAATCATTTGGCAAATGTTTGTCCTTCTAGGAGATTCAGGCAGTTCTCTGGGAGTAATAAAGAAACAAACAGGAAAAAATCTTTAAAAATGTTCCGTCTGTTACTATTGGCAGGGTTGAGGCAGAAATTGAAGGTTTTCCATTTGCTTGTAGTTCCCGTTTTGTCCTGCCGGCTAGGGTGGCGCTAGAGAGCAAGAACATTTTTTGTGAGATTTTTGTGGATAGTGGAGCAGCGGTTAATCTCATTGATAATCAATTTGCGATAACTCATGGTTTCCAGGTGCGCACTTTGGGAAAGGATATTCCTGTTTTTGCTATCGATTCCGCTCCACTTTCTCAAAAATCATTAAAGGGCATAGTTCACAATATCCGTTTAATTGTGAGTGATGCTCATGTTGAGGATGTGTCATGTTTCGTCCTTAGCGGTTTACCTACCCCTCTGGTGTTGGGGCTGCCCTGGCTCACTAAGCATAACCCCACCATTGATTGGCAAGCGAGGCAAATAAATGGTTGGAGTGACTTTTGCAGAGAGAATTGCCTCATGACATCTGTTTCTGAGGTTGCTACTAAGACTGTACCATCTTTCTCTCTGAATTTTCGGATGTCTTCTCTGAGAGTGGAGTTCAGGATTTGCCCCCGCACAGGGAGTACGATTGCCCTATTAATCTCATCCCAGATGCCAAGCTGCCTAAATCTCGTTTATACAATCTTTCCCAACCTGAGAGGATCGCTATGCGTGCTTATATCTCTGAGAGTCTGAGAAAGGGACACATACGACCCTCGAAGTCACCTGTTGCCGCTGGTTTTTTCTTTGTTAAGAAAAAAGATGGTTCTTTAAGACCTTGTCTGGATTTCAGGGAGCTGAACAATATCACAATTCGTGACCCTTATCCGCTTCCTCTGATCCCGGACCTATTTAACCAGGTTGTTGGGGCTAAAGTCTTTTCCAAATTAGATTTAAGAGGGGCATACAACCTGGTCAGGGTCAGAGAAGGGGACGAATGGAAGACGGCCTTCAATACCCCTGAGGGCCATTTTGAAAATTTGGTTATGCCTTTTGGTTTGATGAATGCCCCAGCCGTTTTTCAGCATTTCGTGAACAGCATTTTTTATCATTTGATGGGAAAATTTGTATTGGTGTATTTGGATGACATTTTGATTTTTTCTCCCGATTTCAAAACTCATAAGGAACATTTACGTCAGGTCTTGCTCATCCTGCGGGAGAATAAATTATATGCGAAACTGGAAAAATGTGTGTTTGCGGTTCCAGAAATTCAATTTCTGGGGTTTCTTCTCTCCGCTTCTGGTTTTCGCATGGACCCCGAGAAGGTCCGCGCTGTGCTTGAGTGGGAGCTTCCTGAGAATCAGAAGGCGCTGATGCGTTTTTTGGGCTTTGCCAATTATTACAGGAAGTTCATTTTGAATTATTCTTCTATTGTTAAACCACTCACTGATATGACCAGAAAGGGGGTAGATTTTTCTTCTTGGTCAGTAGAGGCGCGTAAGGCTTTTTCTGATATCAAGGAGAGTTTTGCTTCCGCTCCCATCTTGGTGCAACCTGATGTTTCTTTACCCTTCATAGTTGAGGTTGATGCTTCTGAGGTGGGTGTGGGGGCGGTCTTGTCTCAGGGTTCCTCTCCTGCCAATTGGCGACCGTGTGCCTTTTTCTCTAAGAAAACTCTCCTCCGCAGAGAGAAATTACGATGTGGGAGATAGGGAATTGTTGGCCATCAAGTTGGCTTTTGAGGAATGGCGCCATTGGCTAGAGGGAGCCAGACACCCTATTACCGTATTTACTGACCATAAAAATCTGGCCTACTTGGAGTCAGCCAAGCGTCTGAACCCGAGACAGGCCAGATGGTCGTTGTTCTTTTCTAGGTTTAATTTTGTTGTCACGTTCCGCCCTGGAGTTAAGAATGTGAAGGCAGATGCCCTGTCACGTTGTTTTCCGGGAGGCGGGAATTTTGAAGACCCGGGTCCCATTTTGGCTGAAGGTGTGGTGGTCTCTGCTCTTTTTCCTGAATTGGAGGCAGAGGTGCAGGCAGCCCAGTCAGAGGCTCCTGATCTTTGTCCTCCTGGGAGGTTGTTTGTGCCTCTCGCTTTAAGACACAAGATTTTTAAAGAACACCACGATACAGGTCCTTGCTGGGCACCCGGGGGTAAGAGCCACACTGGATCTCATCGCTCGGAGATTCTGGTGGCCTGCGCTTCGTAAGTCGGTTGAGGGTTTTGTGGCAGCCTGCGAGACTTGCGCTCGTGCCAAAGTCCCTCATTCACGGCCATCAGGTCCTCTCCTTCCCTTACCCATTCCTTCCCGTCCTTGGACACATCTGTCCATGGACTTCATAACGGACCTGCCTCGTTCCTCGGGGAAGACTGTGATTCTGGTGGTGGTGGACCGTTTTAGCAAAATGGTGCATTTCATCCCTTTTCCTGGTTTGCCCAATGCTAAGACGCTGGCGCAGGCATTTGTTGATCACATTGTCAAATTGCACGGTATTCCTTCAGACATAGTCTCTGATAGGGGCACGCAGTTTGTTTCCAGATTCTGGAAGGCTTTCTGTTCTCGCTTGGGGGTTCGGTTGTCATTCTCTTCTGCTTTCCACCCGCAGTCGAATGGCCAGACAGAGCGCGTCAATCAGAATCTGGAGACATATCTGCGCTGTTTTGTGGCGGAGAATCAAGAGGATTGGTGTTCTTTTTTGTCCCTTGCTGAGTTTGCTTTAAATAACCGTCGTCAGGAGTCCTCTGATAAGTCACCATTTTTTGGTGCATATGGGTTTCATCCACAGTTTGGGACTTTCTCGGGAGAGGGGTCTTCTGGTTTACCTGATGAGGACAGATTCTCCTCGTCTTTGTCATCTATTTGGCAAAAGATTCAGGATAATCTAAAGAGCATGAGTGAGAGATATAAGCGTGTGGCAGATAAGAGACGTGTGCTTGGTCCGGACCTGAATGTTGGTGATCTGGTGTGGTTGTCTACCAAGAATATCAAATTGAAGGTTCCCTCCTGGAAGTTGGGTCCTAGGTTTATTGGGCCTTACAAAATCCTGTCTGTCATCAATCCTGTTGCATACCGTCTTGATCTTCCTCAGACTTGGAAGATCCATAATGTTTTTCATAAGTCCTTATTGAAACCTTATGTTCAACCCATTGTACCCTCGCCTTTGCCTCCTCCTCCGATTATGGTTGATGGGAATCTTGAATTTCAGGTCTCTAGGATTGTGGATTCTCGTCTTGTCCGCGGTTCTCTTCAGTACCTTGTTCATTGGGAGGGGTATGGTCCTGAGGAGAGGATGTGGGTCCCAGTGACGGACATTAAGGCCTCTCGTCTCATCAGGGCTTTCCATAGGTCCCATCCTGAGAAGGTGGGTTCTGAGTGTCCGGAGTCCACTCGTAGAGGGAGGGGTACTGTCACAACCAGACAGCTGAGAAGCTCTGACAGAGGCCTTTCAGAACCTCCTCCTTGAGTTTCTGTGTTGTGGTATTCAGCTCCTCCTCTCGTTAGCCTCTCTCAGCTGTCATGTGTTGGACTAATTGATTCCCTTTAAATTCCTCCCCAGAAGGCTTTTCTGGGCGGCTTATACTACTTCCTGGAGTGTGTGTGCATGCTGACCTTGTTCTCCTGTCTGCTACAAAGCTAAGTGTTGTACCTTTATTGTTTATTTTCTGTTTGCTGGATTCCAGGTGACTCTGACTCCCTCCGTATCTTGTGTAGGGAGCCGGTGGTCGTGTCCCCTCACTATTGTAGGGTGCTCAGGGCTTTATAGTCAAGGTTCGTGGATATGCAAACCTCCACCATTAGGATCTTTGCATAGGCTGAGCAGCCAGGGAAAGTGCCAGGTCTCCTGCAGGGGTCTCCCTTGGTTCCTTAGCTTTTGGATCCAGCGAGTCATTTATACATGTTGCTTTGCCTTGTTTCCTGTACACCGTCCGTGACACCTGCTCTGTGACAAATCGAACCATGGATTCGAAAACAGTATGGCCTATAGCCAGGAGGCGGAGTAATGTTAGCTCCCATAGTTGCAAATGCTAGAGCACTATTTATTGACCTTATAATTTGCATGAAATTTTTGCTATAATGATGCTGACCCGTCATGAGCTGCTGTATAAACGGATTTGTTTGAATTGGTTGAAAATTAACTTTTCCTTTTGAGCTGGAACTGTGTAAATTTTTGATCAGATGGTCTTTCTCCTTCAAAATGTTTTGCTTGACAAAAATTGCATATCTGATTTAAATCTCCACATGTGTGGGGTATAATGTTACCCTCATTAATATTAACTATATCATTTATCATTGCCATTATTTCTATTGTTGCTCGAGATTCATTATTTTCCACTCGTTTACTCCGGGCCAGTCTCTGTAATTGTGCTTGCCGCAAACATTGCAATTGTTGTTCTTCTGATGTAAGACTTGCTCTTCTAGCTTTTTCTGTTTCAGCATGTCTCTTACGTTTTTGTCTTTCCCTTATACCATTTATGCTCTCCTGTGTGGCTGTTGATAAATGTGTTGTGTCTGTTTGTAGATCTGTTATCCTGCCTCTTTTTATTGCTTGTTGCTGACGTAATGTTGCTCTTCTAGCTCTGTGTACGTTCACATTTTTCTGACGCTCATTTTCCTTTTCTTCAATAGATCTATTTGCTCGTCTTTGTCTTTTTCTTAGAGATTGTTTTTTACGCAGATTTTCCTGTTCTTCTATAGATCTATTTGCTCTTCTGAATCTTTCTCTTTTAGTGTTTTTGTGACGCTTATTTTCTTTTTCTTGAATTGATCTATTTGCTAATTTTTTTCCTTTGTTTTTCAGCCTTTCTGTTTTTGACTTTTACTTGCTGACTTGAGTGTTTCTTCAGGAGAATTTGGTTATGTAGAGTTTCATTGTCTGTGTCTTTTGTCCTACTTGATGTGTCCTTTTTTTGGGTGGCATGTTGTTAGTAAAAAGTCCAAGTAATATAGGCATGTACTTTTAAAATTTTATAATATTTTCTCTTACTGTAATACTGACTTATATGTAGCTGTAATATGCGTCACTGGCACTGACTTTTGGCTGAGACTGCAGGCACTGTGACTGGTGACTGATATGACTGCCACTGACTGGTAGTGCTGAGACCACTTGCATTGTGACTGGTGACTGATACAGCTGTCACTGACTGGTGGTGCTGAGACCACTGGCACTGTGACTGGTGGCTGATACGGCTGGTACTGACTGGTAGTGCTGAGAGCACTGGCACTGTGACTGGTGGCTGAGACTGCTGGAACTGATTGCTTGCACTGACTGCTGGCACTGACTGGTGGTGCTGAAACTGTGGGCACTGTGACTGGTGCCTGAGATGGCTGGCACGGACTGGTGGTGTTGAGACCACTGGCACTGTGACTGGTGGCTGATAGGGCTGGCACTGACTGGTGGCTGATACGGCTGGCACTGACTGGTGGTGCTGAGACGGCGGGCATTGTGACTGGTGGCTGATACGGCTGGCACTGACTGGTGGTGCTGAGATGGCAGGCACTGTGACTGGTGGCTGATACGGCTGGCACTGACTGGTGGTGCTGAGACCACTGGCATTGTGACTGGTGGCTGATAGGCCTGGCACTGACTGGTGGTGCTGAGACTGTGGGCACTGTGACTGGTGCCTGAGATGGCTGGCACGAACTGCTGGCACTGACTGGTGGTGCTGAGACTGCAGCTGATGGCTGAAATAGCTGGCGCTGACTGGTGGCTGAGACGACTGGCAGTGCCATGTGGTGCTGAGACTGCTGGCACTGTGACTGGTGGCTGATATGGCTGGCACTGACTGGTGATGCTGAGACCACTGGCACTGTGGCTGATACAGTTCGCACTGACTGCTGGCACTGACTGGTGGTGCTGAAACCACTGTCACTGTGACTGGTGGCTAATACGCTTGGCACTGACTGGTGGTGCTGAGACTGCTGTCACTGTGACTGGTGACTGATACGGCTGGCACTGACTGGTGGTGCTGAGACCACTGGCACTGTGATTGGTGGCTGATACAGCTGGCACTGACTGCTAGGACTGACTGGTGGTGCTGAGACTGTGGGCACTGAGACTGGTGCCTGAGATGGCTGGCACGAACTGCTGGCATTGATTGGTGGTGCTGAGACTGCAGCTGATGGCTGAAACAGCTGGCGCTGACTGGTAGCTCAGACGACTGGCAGTGCCACGTGGTGTTGAGACTGCTGGCACTGTGACTGGTGGCTGATACGGCTGGCACTGACTGGTGGTGCTGAGACCACTGGCATTGTGACTGGTGGTTGATACAGCTGGCACTGATTGGTGGTGCTAATATGGCACTGTGACTGGTGGCTGATAGAGCTGGCACTAACTGGTGGTACAGAAACCACTGTCACTGTGACTGGTGGCAAATACGCTTGGCACTGACTGTTGATGCTGAGACTGCTGTCACTGTGACTGGTGGGTGATACGGCTGGTACTGATTGGTGATGCTAGGTGCTAATACGGCGCTGTGACTGGTGGCTGACAGAGCTGGCACTAACTGGTGGTGCAGAAGCCACTGTCACTGTGACTGGTGGCTAATACGCTTGGCATTGACTGTTGATACTGAGACTGCTGTCACTGTGACTGGTGGGTGATATGGCTGGCACTGACTGCTGGCACTGACTGGTGGGGCTGAGACGGCGGGCACTGTGACTGGTGGCTGATAGAGCTGGCACCAACTGGTGGTACTGAAACCACTGTCACTGACTGGTGGCTAATACGCTTGGCACTGACTGGTGGTGCTGAGACTGCTGTTACTGGTGGCTGATACGGCTGGCACTGACTGGTGGTGCTGAGAACACTGGCACTGTGACTGGTGGCTGATACAGCTGGCACTGACTGCTAGGACTGACTGGTGGTGCTGAGACTGTGGGCACTGTGACTGGTGCCTGAGATGGCTGGCATGAACTGCTGGCACTGACTGGTGGTGCTGAGACTGCAGCTGATGGCTGAAACAGCTGGCGCTGACTGGTAGCTCAGACGACTGGCAGTGCCACGTGGTGCTGAGACCACTGGCAATGTGACTGGTGGCTGATACAACTGGCACTGATTGGTGGTGCTAATACGGCACTGTGACTGGTGGCTGATAGAGCTGGCACTAACTGGTGGTGCAGAAACCACTGTCACTGTGACTGATGGCTAATACACTTGGCACTGACTGTTGATGCTGAGACTGCTGTCACTGTGACTGGTGGGTGATACGGCTGGCACTGACTGGTGGTGCTGAGACAGCGGGCACTGTGACTGGTAGCTGATAGAGCTGGCACTAATTGGTGGTGCTGAGACCACTGGCACTGTGACTGGTGGCTGATAGGGCTGGCACTGACTGCTGTTACAGTGACTGGTGGCAATGATTGATGGCTGGCAATTATTGCTGGCACTGATTGGTGGTGCTGGCTAATACTGCTGGCAGCAGCTGCAGTGTGTATCTGAGAGCAATTTCTGTCACTGTGCATGAAATAGCGGTGCTTCTTATGCACTCTGCTTCTTATGGACTCGGCTCCAACTGACACCACACGCCATAAGAGGCGGTTATTGGCCAGCAGTGCAGTTGTGGGAATGGTGTGATTGGACGGCTCTATGCTGTGGGCCATCCGTACAGCGTGTGGTGCGCCGTGTGTTTATTGGCTGGCGCAATTGTGGGCGGTCCGGGCGGCGACTTTGATTGGACGGCTGCGCTGCTGTGGGCTGTCCGGGCTGCATATGATGAGCCGTGTTTTTATTGGCCGGCGGCGGGGTGCTTTGGGCGGTCCCTGCTGTGTGTGTCTGTGGAGTGTGTACTGATTGGTTTGTGCACCGCCCTTGCGCACTTAACAAATCGGCACACACACACAGACACCGCGTACACAGGGCTTTTATTAGTATAGACTAGTATTAACTAGTATGAAAATGAATATTCACAAACAGGCATTTTTTCTATTTTCCCAGTTAATCTTATTTAGAAAACAATTTGACTTCACAACTACATACAAAATTTTACTAAAAAGAACAAAAAATACTTTTATTGACCTTCCCAGTTCAAAGTTCACCAAGATACCTCCAAGTAATCGATAAACTTCCATATAAAAAGCAATGCACACATAGCATTCATGTCAAAATTGAGCTACTGCAGGCTGCATTCTTCGTTACAAACTTTGTTAAACAATTAATTTTTAGTTAATTTGGGGCAATTTGTTTACAGTAGCTGAAATAGGTTAGTGAACACGTGAGCAGATACTTTGCTGTTGGTAGTTACGGTATATTCAATGTCATTTCTTTTCATTTCTTATAAAGTCACAGAGGTCAAATTATTGTGAAATTACTAAACTAGATTTTTTTATTTATTTAGGTAAGCCATGATTTTCTGCGCCCGGACCTTCAGCTTCATAGCAGCAATATTTCTAATGTTATTCACCAGGACTCTGTCTGACACATCACCAGCATGCTCTGTAATACAAGGGCTTCCAGGTCTCAATGGACGGGATGGAAGAGATGGCATTAATGGATTAAAAGGAGATACAGGTAAGGAATAAAGACAAATGGAGGTTACAGAAGGTTCCTCTCTGGAATTGAACATATTTGCCTAGTTTACTTAAAACTAAATGTCACATATTTTAAAACTAATAGAAAAGATAAAATAAGAGATATTAGTACAGGTAATTAGAGATAGGTAGTCATCTTTATTTTTTGTTTCTCTTTCTACAGTACTTTAGTATTCACTAAAACAGTTACATTTTTTTCCCAAAATAGCAGTTTTTTTTAAAAAAGAGCTGAAAATAAATGAAATTCATTGTTTCACATGTATTGGTTGGTAAGCTAAGTCACATGATAAAAATTAAGCCTACAATGCAATAAATCTTGAGCATGTGATATACAGTCATGTGAAAAAATTAGGACACCCTTTGAAAGCATGTGGTTTTTTGTAACATTTTTAATAAAAGGTTATTTCATCTCCGTTTCAACAATACAGAGAGATTAAAGTAATCCAACTAAACAAAGAAAACTGAAGAAAAGTCTTTTCAAGATCTTCTGTAAATGTCATTCTACAAAAATGCCTATTCTAACTGAGGAAAAAGATAGGACACCCTCACATGTATTCCCTCTTAAATTGGCTCAGATCTCACACAGGTATATCACACCAGGTGCACATAATTAGTAGATCGTTACTCTGCATGTTGAATGAGGCTTGCCCTATTTAAACCTCAGACATTTAGTTTGGTGTGCTCCTGACTGTTGAAGTGAGAGTGAGCACCATGGTGAGAGCAAAAGAGCTGTCAGAGGACTTCAGAAAAAAGATTGTAGCAGCCTATGAGTCTGGGAAGGGATTTAAAAAGATCTCAAAAGATTTTGAAATCAGCCATTCCACTGTCCGGAAGATAGTCTACAAGTGGAGGGCTTTCAAAACAACTGCCAACATACCCAGGACTGGTCGCCCCAGCAAGTTCACCCCAAGAGCAGACCGCAAGATGCTAAAAGAGGTCTCCAAAAACCCTAAAGTGTCATCTCGAGAACTACAGCAGGCTCTGGCTACTGTTGATGTAGAAGTACATGCCTCTACAATCAGAAAGAGACTGTACAAGTTTAACTTGCATGGGAGGTGTGCAAGGAGGAAACCTTTGCTTTCCAAGAGAAACATCGAGGCCAGACTGACATTTGCCAGAGATAAAGTTGACAAAGACCAGGACTTCTGGAATAATGTTCTTTGGACAGATGAGTCCAAAATTGAATTATTTGGACACAACAGCAGAGGACATGTTTGGCGTAAACCAAACACAGCATTCCAAGAAAAGAACCTCATACCAACTGTGAAGCATGGAGGTGGAAGTGTCATGGTTTGGGGCTGCTTTGCTGCAGCAGGACCTGGTCAGCTCACCATCATAGAATCCACGATGAATTCTACTGTGTATCAGAAGGTGCTTGAAGAACATGTGAGACCATCAGTTAGAAAATTAAAGCTGAAGCGGAACTGGACCATGCAACATGACAATGACCCAAAACATACTAGTAAATCAACCAAAGATTGGCTGAAAAAGAAGAAATGGAGAGTCCTGGAATGGCCAAGTCAAAGTCCAGATTTGAATCCCATTGAGATGCTGTGGGGTGACTTGAAAAGGGCTGTACGTGCAAGAAACCCCTCAAACATCTCACAGCTGAAAAAGTTCTGCATTGAGGAGTGGGGTAAAATTTCCTAAGACCGATGTCGAAGACTGGTAGATGGCTACAAGAACCGTCTCACTGCAGTTATTTCAGCCAAAGGAGGTAACACTCGCTATTAGGGGCAAGGGTGTCCTATCTTTTTCCTCAGTTAGAATAGGCATTTTTGTAGAATGACATTTACAGAAGATCTTGAAAAGACTTTTCTTCAGTTTTCTTTGTTTAGTCGGATTACTTTAATCTCTCTGTATTGTTGAAACGGAGATGAAATAACCTTTTATTAAAAATGTTACAAAAAAACCACATGCTTTCAAAGGGTGTCCTAATTTTTTCACATGACTGTACACCATTAGGCCTCATGCACAGGACTGTATGTATTTTACAACTGTGTGCATTCTGTATTTTGCAGGAACGGAACAGCTGGCCCCTAATAGAACAGTACTATCCTTGCCCGTAATGCGGACAATCATAGGACATGCTCTATTTTATGTCGAAAATATGGACATATATGGAAACAGAATGCACACGGAATACCTTCCGTTTGTTTTGCGGACCCATTGAAATGAATGGTTCTGTCTACGGTCCGAAAAAAAAAAAAAAAGGAACGGACACAGAATGAAAATACATTTGTGTGCATGAGGCTTTAGGGTGCTGCAACAAGTGCAGGTTTTTTTATGCTGTCATTGAAGCCAATACCAGGAATGGATTGAAAAAAGTTAAGATGTTGTATTTGCCCTAAATACGTTCTCTCCTGTTATGATCCACACCTGATTTTGGCTTCAAAACTGCATTAAAAAAACCTGAATGTGTGGCAGTTGTAGTAGATGTTGTTGTGAGAAAATGTGGAATTAACAGTATTTAATGAAAAAAAATTAAGATACTTGATTAACAATATAAAAATTATGTTTCTACAATATTCTACATTACTTAAATTCTTTCTTCCAGAGTGTTAGTACTAATGAGAAATGTCAGCCCCTTGAGCGGATGTCATATATAAGGGCCTGTTCACATCTCATTTTTGCTGTACATCAAGCGGATACATTTACAGTAAAAAACATATACAAACATATGCAATTTTGTGGTTATTAATCCTTTTTTTAAACATATACATGTAATGGATGTGCATACGTTTCAATACATTTGTGTCCTTTTTTTAAATAAAAACGTATACTTTTTTTTAAACATTTTTTTTTAAGTGTATCAAAGAAAGTAGGAAGTATCTGGATAAAAAAAGATATGTTTAACAGATGGAAAGGCATTAAGTGCGGTATGTTAAGCTATTCTATCCTGCAAAAAAAAAAACATACAGAAAAGTAAGCAATGAAAAACAGAGTCAAAAGAGTGCACTTTTGAACTATGTTTGCCCAATAATCTGTGGGTGTATCAAGCCATACACTTCTTTACGTTTTTTCTGTTTACAAACGTATCCACTTGACGTACAACAAAAATGAGATGTGAACAGCTCCTAGGTCATACAGTAAAAAATAAATCCTTTCTGTGCTGCAATCAGAAAGAACCAACGTTTCAACAAGAATGTTTTTATTTCACTAGTTAAAGAGTGCTGCTGACCTATCCTTGGGATAGGTCATCAATATCAGACAGGTGGTGGCATACCCGCTGATCAGCTGTTTGAAGGGGCTGCTAACCTAAGAACTATCACCTACTTCCTAGCAAAGCATGTCTGGTGGTAAGACTCTCGGCGCCCCTGCTGATCAGCTGTTTGAAGGGGCTGCTAGTCTGAGAGCTGCATACTCTTCAATGTTGACCTGCCTGCTGTCTGCATTGTAGTGGTTGGGCAGGGTAATTTCACCTCCATTTACTGGAATGGGACAAACAGCTTAATTTACTCTGCACCACCACTACAATTTTGACTGCATGCAGATAAATACTGAAGAGGATGCAGATCTCTCACTAGCACTGCAGTCCATTTAGGCAGCTGGTTGGTGGGAGTGAGGCGAGCCAGACCTCCAGTCTTCCACTAATCTGAAATTGATGACCTATCCTGTGGTACAGGGTATACTGTGATTAAGATTATGAATCCATGTCTGCTTTTCTTTAGGTCCTCCTGGAGTAGTAGGAGCACCAGGAATGAGAGGCAGCACCGGACCACCAGGAAAACAAGGACCTAAAGGAGATCTTGGGCTAACTGGTAACAGAGTGAGTGAGTGAGTGAGTGAGTGAGAGAGAGAGAGAGAGAGAGAGAGAGAGATTGAACCTAGTAATACACAAATGTGTGTTTCTCCAAAATATATATGCATTGTCTAAGGGGAACTCCTTTTCGTTATGGAGATCCCAAGGTACGCCGAGTATGTGTGCGCAGTCTTGTAGACCAGGTAATGCCACTTTTGTTTCTGGCAAAAATATTCCAATAGAGACAGTGAAATTAATTCCATCCTTAGTAACATAGTAACATAGTACGTAAGGCCGAAAAAAGACATTTGTCCATCCAGTTCGGTCTGTCATCCTGCAAGTTGATCCAGAGGAAGGCAAAAAAAACCTTTGAGGTAGAAGCCAATTTTCCTCACTTTAGGGGAATAAAAATTCCTTCCCGACTCCAATCAGGCAATCAGAATAACTCCCTGGATCCTTGGTATCATTAATAAATTAAATAAAAGGGAAACCAAGCACTTATAACTGGGGATGATTCTGAATAGGAATCATTGATCACGGCTCTCAGGGCACGGTCCTTCAGCCAGTTTTGACTCTAATTACAGACTATACTTATAAGCCTATACACCTTATTTTACCTATTAGATGTCTATAAGGGACAGTATCAAATGTCTTTGCAAAATCCAAGAACACTACATTCACAGCCGGCCCTCTGTCCAGACTTCTTTCTACTCACCTCCTCATAAAAACAACCAGGTTAGTCTGACAACTTCTGTCCCTGGCAAACCCATGCTGGTTATAACTTATGGTATTATTTACAGTCACATACTCCTGTATATAGTCCCTTAAGAGTTCTTTAAACATTTTTCCCACAACAGAAGTTAAACTTAGTGGTCTATAATTACCTGTGAAGGACCAGACACTTAACACTGTAGCAGTCCCTAGAGAATCTCAAAAAATTATAAACAGGGACACAGCAATGAATGAACTGAGTTATTTGAGAACCCTGGAGTGTAATTCATCTGAACCTGGAGCCTTGTTCACATTTACCTTATTTAACTTATAAGTTATCTAGGATGATATCTACAGTTAGAAAACTAAGTATATTACTACCAGCCCTGGCGCCACCAATATCAGCACCTTTCTCTTCTTTTATATATACAGAGCTAAAAAAAAAAAAAAAACATTTAGCAACTCTTCCTTTTCCTTATCTTCAGTGGCCACCCCTTTTCCGTTATTTAGGAGACCAACCTGCTCTGACCTTGGTTTTTAGCATTTATATATTTAAAGGATTTTGGGGAATTTGTTTTGCTCTCTTTTGCCACCTGCTATTCATTTTGTGTTTTTGAAGATTGTATCTCTCTTTTTACAGATTTTATTAAACCCTTTGTAAATTTCAAAGGCTATACCTGACCTCTCAGATTGCCCTTTTTACAGTAGCTGTAAGACATGTCGGTTTTAATTTTAACCGTTTATACTTGTTACTTGCAGAAATAAAGTTTGCACTGTAATCACCCAATATGGATTTAAAGCTCTCCCATTTATCCTCTGTATTATTATGTGACAGTAGCTCCTCCCAGTCTATGTCTTAAAATGCTGCCCTCGTCCCAGGGAAATGCTTTTATAGAATTCAATGTTTTTGCTCTCATAGCCAGAGTTTGCTTCTTATAGTTCAGGGGCAATATAATTATATTGTGGTCATTATTACCAAGTGTTTCACATACAGTTACATTTTGAACAAGCTCTGCATTGTTAGAAATTACCAGAACCAACAGAGCACTGCCCCTAGTGGGAGCTTTCACAAACTGGCCCATAAAGTGGTCCTGCAGCAAGTTGAGGAATTTTCTCCCCTTTGTGGTTGAGGCAGAATCATGTCCCCAGTCAATGTCTGGGAAGTTAAAATCTCCCATTATGACCACTGTACCAGCTAGTGCAGCCCGCTCTATTTGGTTATCCAGCTGAACTTCTATCTCCTCTGTGATGTTAGGGGGGTCTATAGATTACACCAAATTTTTTTTTTCAGTTTATTTCCCTTTGTAATTCCACCCATAAGGTTTCAACATTCTCACCATCCTCACCAACAATTACCTCCTTCACAATTGACTTCATATCCCTCTTCACATACACATACACGCTACCGCCTTGTCTATTGACCCTATCTTTCTTAAAGGGGTTCTTCAGTAATTTAGAAAATGAAAATACTTAATTATTAATTTATTATAAAGAAATATTCACAGCCTGATGAACGTTTAAAAGAAAAAAACAAAAACGTTATTAAAGTCCGTTTAAAAGGAGGGCAAAAAGCCTATATGTCACAGTCTGTGACCATCAGCCAACCAGACCCAAAAATTGTGCAGAGAAGGAGTATAAATAAATCCCCTGTACAATTATAGGTCTGGATGGACTAGAGACCTGACTTGCTAGCAAGTAGTTGCTAATCAATTGCAAGCCGGATGTTAGGACACGGTTCACACTATGAATGGACACTAGTATGTTTGTTGCAAGTGACCCTATAGGATATTTGCTCAGGTGTGGCTAGTCCAGCTAATTCCTGGCCATGTAAGGCTATGTTTAGCTGATCGCACTGACTATACTGAGTGCTGCACCCTTGGTCTGCGATACAGATAAATGTATCCAGTACATATACGCTAGACCACTATGTCTGGAGCGACTATTTAATAGCCTACCTCATCCAGATGATTTTACAGCGTGCTGCGTTAGTAAAGTCTCTGTGGACATATATACGCCCTCATATAGTGCAGTGTTCAGACCAGCCTCTCAGATAGCCTGCGGCCAGTATATGTGGCTATATCCATACGGCTCTTTAGGCAGGGTTGCACGAGATGCAGTATTAACCTGATAGCCTGAGTGTGTGCATGCAGCCAAAATATACTGGCCGCAAATGTGTGGATGGAGCCAAAATATACTGGGAATAAAATTTAACATTTAATGGTAATAGATTAAAATAAATGGCACAAAAAAGGATACACAGAATATATATAGACAAGCCCAGATGGGCCAAAAACAATTGCACGATTTAGCACCAATGTGAGTATTAGAACGTTCTCACCCGGATGGTTGATAGACGGACCGATCTGTATGGATGGAACCTGAGTGGTGATGCCACAGGAAAGGAGTCCGATTCATGGAGGGTGCTGGTCACTGGAGCGCGTGCATTAAGGATGGTACCAGAAAATACTGGACGGTAGGCAACAGTGGCGGATTACAATAGGGACGTTCGGGTCGGCAGCCCCGGGCCCAGCACCGCTGGGGGGCCCAACGCTGACCCGAACGCCCGCATACTGCGGCGGGGGCACGGGAGAGCATAGCTCCCTGTCCCGTCGCCGATCACCGGCATTCACCGCATAGGCCTCAGGCCTAAGGCCTGAGGCCTATGCGGTAGTGAAATCCCGGCGCAGGCGTGCGTGATGACGTTATCGCGTGCCTGTGGCGGGACGCAGCACTGTGACGCGCCTTCCTCTGCGAGCAAGCGCCTGGCCCTGGACATAGGTGAGTATTTATCTTTTCATTTTTTGTTCATTTTTTTTTATTTTATTTCATTTGCCTACTTGGGGGGGGGGGGAGGACATATTAGGGAAGATAAATCGATTACATGGGGGGGAATGTGGGGGCTGTATGGGGCCAAATTATTATGGGAGGGAATACTATGTGGGGGCAAATTACTAGATGGGGCAGTGTGGGGGCAAATTACTAGATGGGGCAATGTGGGGGCAAATTATTATGGGAGGGACTACTATGTGGGGGCACATTTCTATATGGGGGCAGTGTGGGGGAAACTATTGTGTGGGGGAAATTTCTATGTGAAGGCAGTGTGGGGTAATTTCTATGTGGGGGCAGTGTGGGGTAATTTCTATGTGGGGGCAGTGTGGGGTAATTTCTATGTGGGGGCAGTGTGGGGTAATTTCTATGTGGGGGCAGTGTGGGGTAATTTCTATGTGGGGGCAGTGTGGGGTAATTTCTTTGTGGGGGCAGTGTGGGGTAATTCCTATGCGGGGACAGTGTGGGGTAATTCCTATGCGGGGACAGTGTGGGGTAATTTCTATGTGGGGACAGTGTGGGGTAATTGCTGTGGGAAAATTGCTATGTGGGGTCAGTGTGGGTAAATTGCTATGAGGGGGCAAATTACTATGTGGGGGCAGTGTGGTGTAAATTACTATGTGGGGGCAGTGTGGGGCAAATTACTGTGTGGGGGCAAACTACTATATGGGGGCAGTTTGGGGGAAATTACTATGTGGGGGCAGTGTGGTGGAAATTACTATATGGGGGTGTTGCTATTGGGGAGGCACTGTAGGGGCAATTCTATTATTTCTGGGGACACTATACAGGGATTATTGCCTGGAGCACAATATAGAGTGTTATTATTACTGGGGGTCTCTAGGGGACATTATAACTGCTGTAGACACTATAGGAACATTTGGGGTCATTTATCAAACTGGTGTAATGCAGAACTGGCTTAGTTGCCCATAGCAGCCAATCAGATTCCACCTTTTCATATTTGACAGCTGTTTTCGAAATCCAGTTCTACTTTACACCAGTTTGATAAATTACCCCAATTATATCTATCAGGGTCACTATTTTTTCAGCAGTATAGTTCCTGGGGCATTGGGAAGCACAACGGGCACAGTATTGGGGGTGGCAGGATGACACTGTGGGGACACCAGGATGAGGAGGTTGATGGAAAAATTGAGAAATCTAACGTGTCTGTGTGTCAGAATTTGATGTAATCTTCTAAACTACCACTAGTGGCCGCTGTTTCACCCACTCTGAACTTGTGCTGCAATTTCATTCCTCCACCACTGGAGGCTGCTGTGTTATCTGAGGATTTGCCCTTAACTAAGATGGCAGTTGTGATACTGATTGGGAGCCATCTTGTTTCCTGTTTGGGCCTACTTATACCCATGAGGCAATGCAAACATTGCTCGAGTATTGTGACTTGTTCCAGTCTCCTGCTCCTCAGAACCGTCCTTTCCAGACCGTTCCGAATCTTCACTGGATTCCCTACCTTGCGATCTACTCCTCAAGTCTGCGCCTCGTTTGTTCCTTCTGGCCACTGGATTCCAGCTGTGTCTACCAGCAGCGTAACAGGATACTCGAGCCATGCCCATGGAATCCGCCGGGGAACTGGACTTGGAGGTTCGTGTAAATAATATGAACTGTTTACTAACCAACATCTACTCTGAAATGCAAAATTTGAAAACAAAATACTTAGCATTTGAAAACCAAACATCTCATAGTGTGCAAGTATTTGGGCAAGCAACTCAGGATTTACAAAACATGGTGGCTCAACACGCAGAGCAAATACAGGAACTTCATACCCGGGCCATGGTTCCAGCTTCTTCATCCACCTTGCCTCTTCCACCCTTCAGGTTTGGAGGGGACCGTGATAAGTACCGTGGATTCATTAATCAATGCAAGTTATATTTTGGTGCACACACTTCTCACTTCCTCACTGACAGATCTAAGGTGCTGTGTATTATTATGCTTCTGACACATAAGGCTGTAGCCTGGGCTAATCCTCTTATTGAGACTAATGATGCACGCCTAGATGATCTGGAAGCTTTCCTTACAGCTATGAGCCAAGTATTTGATGATCCTAACCGATGTGCCACAGCAGAAGCAACCCTACTGGCCTTACGTCAGGGCAGGCGCTCGGTTGCTGAATATGCCACAGAATTTAGGAGGTGGGTCATTGATACTGAATGGAATAATGCCGCAAAATTAACATTTTTCAAGACTGGACTATCTAATGCACTTAAAGATGAATTAGCACGTGCTGATGCTCCCACAAATTTTGATGATTTCGTACATCATTGCGTTTGTATTGATACTCGACTGTCTGAGCGTAGGCAAGAAAAGTGGAGTTCTACCTGGCTTCGTAATAATCGATACTTATCTGTTCCACCCTCCACCTCTAGAGACTTTGAAACCAAAAAATACACTGAATCTGATTGCTGAACCTATGCAGATTGACAGCATACAAAAACGTGAAAGTGCCGATAGAAGGGAACGCAGACTTCGGGAGAATCAATGCTTCTACTGTGGTAAACCTGATCACTTTCTCATTAATTGTCCAAGTCGTCGACAGAAGTCAGTGGCGGTTATAGTGGATCCTGACCTATCTGAGGATGAATCAGTTTCTTCTGAACCAGTGCCACCAGTGAATGCGGTCATCCATTCAATCTCTTCCATAGCACCTAATATTAAGAAGGAAAACAAGAACTCTCATTGCTTCATTTCTATCAAGTTTCGTACCAGCTCACAGTGGATATCTACCTCTGCCATGGTGGACTCTGGAGCAAATGGGAACTTTATGGACATTGATTTTGCTAATAAGCATGGAGTGAAGATCCAAGGGAGACTTTCACCAATTCTGATGGAAACTGTTGATGGGTCCCCACTGAACTCGGGCCCAATTGATCAAGAGACTGAACCCTTGGAGATAATTATGGAACCCAATCACCAAGAGGTTTTATCTTTTTTACTAATATCATCACCCCATTTTCCAATCATCTTGGGACTACCATGGCTGCAAGCTCAAAACCCTCAGATCAACTGGGAAACTAAAGTAGTATCCTTCCCACCAGAGGTTCACTCAGAACAGACTTTATCTAATCAACCTCAAGTAGATGGTACTGAGGACCTCGAAACATCACCTGAACTGCCATCTATGTATAAAGAATTTATGGATGTTTGTGATAAGAAGAATGCTAACAAGTTGCCCCCACATCGACCATATGACTGTCCCATTGAACTGTTGCCGGGAGCAGCTATACCCTTTGGAAGCATATATCCATTAGCAGAGCCTGAACTAAAGGCTCTCAAAGAGTACATAGACGAAAATTCAGCTAAAGGATTTATTCGTCCATCCACTTCACCAGCAGGTGCACCAATTTTTTTTGTTAAAAAGAAAGACGGTACCTTAAGGCCTTGTGTCGATTATAGAGAACTAAATAAAATAACAATAAAGAATCGTTACCCTCTACCTCTTATACCTGAGTTGCTGGATAGAGTCCGTTATGCAAAAATCTTCACCAAACTAGACCTACGAGGAGCCTATAATTTAGTGCGTGTTAGACCTGGTGATGAATGGAAAACAGCATTCAGATCACGTTACGGACATTTCGAGTACTTAGTCATGTCTTTTGGACTGTGTAATGCACCTGCCACCTTTCAGCATTTCATTAATGATATTTTCAAAGATCTGCTAGATCAGTTTGTAGTTATCTATCTGGATGACATACTAATTTTCTCTAATTCTGAGGAAGAACACCAAAATCATGTCAAAATTGTGCTAAAGCGTCTACGAACGCATCAACTCTATATTAAATTGGAGAAATGTGAATTCCATCAAACAGAAATTCAGTTCCTGGGTTATGTAATTTCTACTGTAGGATTGCATATGGACTCCAGCAAGATTCAAGCAATAATTGACTGGCCAACCCCAAGGAATGTGAAAGAAGTTCAACGTTTTGTAGGATTTGCAAATTTCTACAGACGATTTATCAAACATTTTTCTGCTATAATTACACCAATTACTCAATTAACAAGGAAAGGAATACCATTTATTTGGTCTCCCCAAGCACAGGATGCATTCCTCTGTCTAAAGACAAAATTCACCACAGCCCCTATACTGATTCATCCTGACCCTAAACATGCATTTATCGTTGAAGTTGATGCTTCTGACTGTGCAATAGGGGCTATTCTATCACAAAGAACAGGAGAAAAAGACTTGCTTCACCCTTGTGCTTATTTTTCCCGAAAACTGACCTCCTCAGAAAAGAATTATGATGTGGGAAACAAGGAACTTTTAGCCATCATTGCTGCTTTCCAAGAGTGGCGACATCATTTGGAAGGAGCAGCACAGCAGATCGTGGTGCTAACTGATCATCGTAACTTAGAGTTCATCAGATCTGCTAAATGTTTGTCTCCCCGTCAAGCTCGGTGGAGTCTGTTTCTTAACCGATTCAATTTTGTGATCTCTTATAGACCTGGCTCACGAAATGGAAAAGCTGATGCCTTATCCAGACTGTTCTCAAATGATTCCTCTTCACCTGCACCACCAACTACCATTCTGTCGGAATCCAATTTTGTGGGGGTCATTACTAACAAGGATCTGCTAGAAGACATAAGGGCAGCATATGAGACTGATCCGGTTCTCCTAAATCCACCAGATGATATATCCCTTATGTTTCAAAATAAAGTTTGGATTCATAAGTATTGCATTTATGTGCCAGAGAGTATACGACTGAGAGTATTAAAATTAATTCATGACTCCAAGCTAGCAGGTCACAAGGGAATTCAGAAGACAAAAGAACTTCTGTCACGCTTCTTTTGGTGGCCTAATTATCAAGAGGATGTGAAGAAATATGTTTCTTCTTGTAACACCTGTGCCATGAATAAAACTCCTCGAACTTCACCAGTGGGACTTTTGCAGCCTCTGTCAATCCCGTCCCGTCCTTGGGGGTCTATATCCATGGACTTTATTGTCGATTTGCCTGTTTCTAAAGGGAAAAGTGCCATCCTAGTTGTGGTTGATCGATTGACAAAGGCAGCTCACTTTATACCATGTGCGGGTCTCCCGTCTGCCAAAGAAACTGCTGAACTTATCATCCAAGATGTCTTTCGTCTCCATGGAGTACCAGATGAAGTTGTCTCTGATCGCGGAGTACAATTTACGTCCAAATTTTGGAAGAATTTTTGTAAAACACTGGACATTGATGTTAATTTGTCATCCGCTTTTCACCCCCAATCAAATGGTCAGACTGAACGCACAAACCAAACTTTGGAGCAGTATCTCCGATGCTACATTTGCCATTTGCAAGATGACTGGGTTGATTTGCTTCCAATGGCAGAATTTTCATACAATAATACTCAGAATGCTTCCACCAAACAAACACCATTTTTTGCTAATTTGTGTTACCATCCAAGTATCCTCCCTAATTTCCCCAGAGACACTTCTATTCCTGCTGTCAATGACAAAGTTCAATCTCTCCAACAGAATCTGGAGATGTTAAAGGACACATTAAAGATTGCTCAGGAGAGATATAAGCAAACAGCAGATAAATCCCGCAGGCCTTCTCTAACTTTCAAGGTGGGAGATGAGGTGTGGCTTTCTACGAAGAATTTAAAACTTCATGTACCTTCAGCAAAACTAGGTCAAAAATTTATTGGGCCTTTCAAGATTATTGGGCAAATAAATGCAGTAGCTTTTCGGTTAAAACTTCCCAGGACAATGAGAGTACATCCTGTGTTCCATGTATCACTTCTAAAACCTGTTATTCCAGATCCATTTCCAGGACGTAATCCGCCTCCTCCAGATCCAGTTGAAGTAGATGGACAAGAACATTACACTGTTGAAAAAATACTGGACTCTAGAATTTTCCGAAATCATCTACAATACTTAATTAAATGGCAGGGGTATGGCCCCGAGGACAATTCATGGGAACCTGTAAACAATATTAGTGCTCCCCGACTGCTTAAAGAATTTCACCAAAGATATCCAGAAAAACCGAGCCAAGCATCGTCCGGAGGTCGATGCTGAAGGAGGGAATAATGTCAGAATTTGATGTAATCTTCTAAACTACCACTAGTGGCCGCTGTTTCACCCACTCTGAACTTGTGCTGCAATTTCATTCCTCCACCACTGGAGGCTGCTGTGTTATCTGAGGATTTGCCCTTAACTAAGATGGCAGTTGTGATACTGATTGGGAGCCATCTTGTTTCCTGTTTGGGCCTACTTATACCCATGAGGCAATGCAAACATTGCTCGAGTATTGTGACTTGTTCCAGTCTCCTGCTCCTCAGAACCGTCCTTTCCAGACCGTTCCGAATCTTCACTGGATTCCCTACCTTGCGATCTACTCCTCAAGTCTGCGCCTCGTTTGTTCCTTCTGGCCACTGGATTCCAGCTGTGTCTACCAGCAGCGTAACACTGTGTTACAAACTGTAGAGACGAGATGCGGCTAAAAGAATTTGCCATGGTGGTCTGGGTCAAATGGAGGAGAAGAGGAAAGAGAAGGTCTACATGACAGGAGATGTCACTGGATGTAACAGGTATGTGGTGCTGTATTCTCCTCCATGTCTTTTTTATTACAATTATATGTATTTTAAATTTGACGACCAAATTTTTTCAGTTTAGGACCCAATTTGGGGTATTTTTTTTTTTTAGTCTGAAGATGTCATATGGCCTAAGAAGAGTCTGTGGCGCTCATAAAGCACCGCAGCCTCTTCATACAAAAAAAAAAAAAAATAAACTAAAAATGGAGGGGGGGGGGGGGGCCCAAGTTGGGTAGACAGCCCCGGGCCTATCATGCACTTAATCCGCCCCTGGTAGGCAAGGTCGGGAGTGTTAGTCCCTAATGTGTCCCTGGTGGAGGGGGGAGGGGGCTAGTCGACCCTACCTACCTATACGGAGTACTTGCTCCGCAAGGAGCGACCCCGTCCGGATACCTAACCCTGGTGCGGGCCGGTGTCCCTAGTAAACCCTAAAAGTGTCCCGACGTGTCACGTTTCCGTTTAGAAAAACTCATCAGGGGACGTCAAAAGTACAGGGTGGCAGGCAAATTAATGCCTGAATAATAAACAATACTGGTGGCTAGACCTGCTATAAGGATTAGCCACAGGTATGGGAGCTGAGTCAGTAAACAAGGATAATGGCTAAAGACTCCTGCAGAATGGTCCAGTAGGGCCTATTCAAACTCTGGGTATAGTGGCCAGGCCAGTGGGACCGGACCACAAAAAATCCTCAAACAGGACCGCAGGTGCTGGTTAACCAGTGGGCTGTCCGGGCACATGGAAAAAAAAACGCTAGAGAGCGCGGTGCGGTCACTGTGGGGTCCAAGTCAAAGGTCAGGGGCTGTCGGCACTGTTTACCTGGAGAGTGCCGTTTAAATGAGGAAGACCACAGCGCGCTCCTTACCAAGGCACGCCCCCCCAGGATGTCACGTAGGGACCGGGAAGGCTGTGTCCTGTGAACAAGAATCCTGCATGTCATGGAACGCAGCGTCGGACGGCGCGTGCGTTCCACATGCCGCCACAGGGGCCGCACGGATGGAGCTGTGTGCAGGGCCGAGGGCGGAGACACGTGGAGTGCAGACGTAAGCCGCCGACGCTGCATGCCTCCACAGCGTCGGCGGCTTACGTCTGCGCTCCACGTGTCTCCGCCCTCGGCCCTGCACACAGCTCCATCCGTGCGGCCCCTGTGGCGGCATGTGGAACGCACGCGCCGTCCGACGCTGCGTTCCATGACATGCAGGATTCTTGTTCACGGGACACAGCCTTCCCGGTCCCCACGTGACATCCTGGGGGGGCGTGCCTTGGTAAGGAGCGCGCTGTGGTCTTCCTCATTTAAACGGCACTCTCCAGGTAAACAGTGCCGACAGCCCCTGACCTCATACCCTTTGACTTGGGCCCCACAGTGACCGCACCGCGCTCTCTAGCGTTTTTTTTTTCCATGTGCCCGGACAGCCCACTGGTTAACCAGCACCTGCGGTCCTGTTTGAGGATTTTTTGTGGTCCGGTCCCACTGGCCTGGCCACTGTACCCGGAGTTTGAATAGGCCCCACTGGACCATTCTGCAGGAGTCTTTAGCCATTATCCTGGTTTACTGACTCAGCTCCCATACCTGTGGCTAATCCTTATAGCAGGTCTAGCCACCAGTATTGTTTATTTTTCAGGCATTAATTTGCCTGCCACCCTGTACTTTTGACGTCCCCTGATGAGTTTTTCTAAACGGAAACGTGACACGTCGGGACACTTTTAGGGTTTACTAGGGACACCGGCCCGCACCAGGGTTAGGTATCCGGACGGGGTCACTCCTTGCGGAGCAAGTACTCCGTATAGGTAGGTAGGGACGACTAGCCCCCTCCCCCCTCCACCAGGGACACATTAGGGACTAACACTCCCGACCTTGCCTACCGTCCAGTATTTTCTGGTACCATCCTTAATGCACGCGCTCCAGTGACCAGCACCCTCCATGAATCGGACTCCTTTCCTGTGGCATCACCATTCAGGTTCCATCCATACAGATCGGTCCGTTCATCAACCATCCGGGTGAGAACGTTCTAATACTCACATTGGTGCTTAATCGTGCAATTGTTTTTGGCCCATCTGGGCTTGTCTATATATATTCTGTGTATCCTTTTTTGTGCCATTTATTTTAATCTATTACCATTAAATGTTAAATTTTATTCCCTTTGATCCCCAATAAGGGATCAGTTCATTCAATTCATTCAATTTGGGATTTTTGGTCAAGGCTCTAAGCTTGACCTGTGCACTTTTTGTACTTTATCATTTCTTCCAGAGCATGGCTGGATTTCTGGCAACTGGCTTCAGTGCGGACAGTTGGCTTATGGAGGCACAGGAGGTTTTTTCGGACAAGGAATTTTCACAGAAAAAATACATCCCATCCTTTAGTGCCGCTTTCAAGGAATTAACGGATGTATACAGAGACCAGATTCTCTCCTGGTGGGAGACGCAGAGCCTAGAGGGCTATCTAAAACATAACATCGTCCCCCGGGGACTCCGCATCTCGCTGCTGCCCGCGGCCAGATTCAGGAGCCCAGGCTTCCTTAGCAAGTGGGAGCAGGAGGCCACTAATAGCTCTTTGCGGTTGATGCGTCTCCTACTAGCCGAAGAGAAAAACTAAGTTGAAACTATAAATAAAAAATTAACTGAGCATTGAAGCTGCCCAGACCTTTGCACACGAGGCGGAGTTTCCAACAAAGGAGAAGCAACTCCAAAATTACCTTGATAAATATCAGTATCACCTCAAGGAACGGAAGCACCGCCAGTTTGTGCGAGATCTGGCAGACTTCAAGGAGAATAGAATTTACTCCTCCATAGCTCACAGAGGTGAGACTGGTGGCGCACAGACTGACCTTTCTTCTACCGAAACAGACTATTCAGACTCGGACAGTTTACCAAAAGGTAATAGACAATCCCCACGGGGAGGGAGCCGTAGGGGGCGAAGACGAGGAAGTTCACGTGGAAGGGACCGCTGTTTTTTAGGGGGTACCCCCAACCAAGGGCAATCCAACCCTCCACCCTCACAATACCCACTACGCAACCGAGTCCAACCACCCCCTCAAAACCCCTAGGCCCCCAGGTTGTCAATCTGTCGTCCCGTCCACTTAGCGCCATCGAGACTCAGGTCCTCCAACTGGGCCTCTCCTTTGTCCCTACCCCTAATTTCAATAGATTTGATACCATCAAGGATCTTAACTTATTTGTTCGTAAGTTACGTTGGCATAAATTTTTCAAGTTACAGGAGAGGAGACAGTGTCGTTAACTGGGTATCCCGAGCGAAATTTTGTCAGACGTACGCCTGCTCTTTGACCTTGACAAGGGGCCACCACAACACGACGGACGGGATCCCTTTACCGACCTTAAAACGAAAAATAACAAAATGCCACCAGTATCTGCTGATCCATCCTGCATAGATGTGTTCTTGGACCTGGTCTCACACCAGGTCGAAGAAATTAGGCCTCCACATTGCTCTAATGTTGACCGGGCCCAGGCCACCGTGATTTCTGATCTCGAGAATGACCGGTCCATCGTAATCAAACCCTCAGACAAAGGGGGTAACACGGTGGTCATGGACCAGGGTCAGTACAGAGCAATGTGTGAGTCTTTACTGAACGACCCCTCGACCTATGAGGTGCTACCTCGAGATCCATCTAATGAATTTAGATCTGAACTCAAATCTATTCTAGAGGAGGCCAAACTGGCAAACCTCTTCTCTGATGACGAATTCAAGTTTCTGTTTCCCCCGTACCCTCGCATTGCAACGTTTTATTGCCTCCCTAAATTACATAAGGGGGTCAATCCACTCAAGGGACGACCCATAGTCTCAGGGGTGGACAACCTCTGCCAAAATGCAGGGATTTACGTGGATAAAATTCTGGCTCCGTTTGTGACTATTCTTCCATCTTACACTCGCGACACAACAGATCTTCTGAAGCGGTTGGAGGGCATTTACACCGAGGCGAATAGTCTATTGGCCAGTATAGATGTGGAGGCACTTTACTCCAGCATTCCACATTCACTAGGCCTCAAGGCCGTTGAACATTTTTTGAGCAGTCGAGGTCGTCAGTATCGCGCCCACAGTCTGTTTATCCTCCGTTTGCTGGAGTTCACGCTTACTCCTAACGTGTTCTCCTTCAGCGGCAGGATCTGCCACCAGCTCAGGGGCACCGCGATGGGGAGCCCATGTGCCCCGTCGTATGCTAACCTGTTCCTGGGCTGGTGGGAAGAGACCCTGGTGTTTACGGACACTGGGTCCGCACTTTTGGATCCTGTGGGACTGTGGGCGCGATACATCGACGACATTTTCATCATCTGGAACAGTGATGAGGTCTCTTTCTGTTCGCTGGTGAAGGGCCTTAATGTTAACAACATAGGCCTCCGCTTCACCAGCGAAAATAACATCGCTCACTTGCCATTTTTGGACGTCCTCATCTCCAAAACTGCGGAGGGAGAACTGACCACGACAGTTTATAGGAAGCCTAGCTCGACCAACAATTTGCTTAGGTGGGAAAGCAGTCACCCGCTCCCACTTAAGAAAGGCATCCCAAAAGGTCAGTACCTCCGCCTCAGGAGAAACTGCTCTTCTAAAAAGGACTTCATTAAACAGGCTGCTGACTCTGCGATTGAGATTCCTTCAGCGAGGATACCCTGATAGGGTGTTGCGACTAGCCTTCAGAGCAGCATTGCAGGCAGACCGCACAGATCTTTTAATTCCTAAGCCCCACCAGGCACAGACAGGGAATCTCATCCGCCTGATTAGCACTTTTGATCGTGCAGCACCTGAAGTTCGTAACATCTTATGCAAAAATTGGGGTGTCCTCATGATGGATCCAGACCTCAGAGAGGTCTGGGACCATTATCCCAACATCACCTTATCGCAGGGGTCGTAACCTCCGCGATAGGTTGGTCTCAAGCGAATTCATACCGCCTGTACCCCCGGGTACTGCCTGGTTGCAGTCAAACATCAAAGGCTGCTACAGATGTAGTGGGTGCATTGCATGCAGCCACCTGCAAACAGGTAGGACCTTCTGCAGTAACAATACCGGTAAGGTCTATACTATTAACCACTTCATCAACTGTAGGACACGGGGGGTGATTTACCGCCTAGCCTGCGAATGCGGCAAGGAATATGTTGGCAAGATCATCCGAGAGTTTCGCAGGTGGGTGGGTGAACACCTTAATGATACATCCAAGAGCAAGGACACGCCAATAGCCAACCACATCCGCACTTATCACAACGGCACTGCCCATGTGTCTTATATGGGCATTGACCGGGTCCTCCCGCCACGTCGTGGAGGAGATTGGGATCGGGTGATCCTTCAGCGGGAACTCCGCTGGATTTATTATCTTAAATCCATGACACCGTTGGGGCTTAATGAACAGCTCAACTTTAGCTGTTTCCTGTGACCGTCTGATCACACCATTTTGTCCCAACACTCAGTTCATCTGGATTTAATGTAATATATTTTCATTCAAATTTATTATACCTCATCACTATATTTCTTGTCCTCTATGCCTCCTGACCTTACCGCCGGCCCTCTGTTACGGCAGCTGGGCCTAATTGCCTATGTCTTCCCTCCCAAAGAAGCTCTGATGTTGAGAGCATCATTTTTGCTTTATCTTTGAGACCGCTGACACGCTGGTCTCTTATTGCAGCCACTGGTCCACCGTGCGTCTCTGCGCGGCGTCCAGTTGCTAGGAAGCCTTACCCGCCCCCAGGTTTTCCACTCCAGCCCCTCCTACTCTCCTGCGTGCGTCCACAGCGTCGGCGGCTGACGTCTGCGTTCCACGTGTCTCCGCCCCCGGTCCCGCACGGAGCTCTATCGGTGCGGCCCCTGTGGCGGCATGTGGAACGCACGCGCCGTCCGACGCTGCGTTCCATGACATGCAGGACTTTTGTTCACGGGACGCAGCCTTCCCGGTCTCCACGTGACATCTGGGGGGGCGTGCCTTGGTAAGGAGCGCGCTGTGGTCTTCCTCATTTAAACGGCACTCTCCAGGTAAACAGTGCCGACAGCCCCTGACCTCATACCCTTTGACTTGGGCCCCACAGTGACCGCACCGCGCTCTCTAGCGTATCCTTTTCCATGTGCCCGGACAGCCCACTGGTTAGCCAGCACCTGCGGTCCTGTTTGTAGGATTTTTGTGGTCCGGTCCCACTGGCCTGGCCACTGTACCCGGAGTTTGAATAGGCCCCACTGGACCATTCTGCAGGAGTCCTTAGCCATTATCCTGGTTTACTGACTCAGCTCCCATATCCTGTGGCTAGTCTCTGTAGCAGGATCTAGCCACCAGTATTGTTCATTTTTCAGGCATTAATTTGCCTGCCACCCTGTACTTTTGACGTCCCCTGATGAGTTTTTTCTAAACGGAAACGTGACACGTCGGGACACTGTTAGGGTTTACTAGGGACACCGGCCCGCACCAGGGTTAGGTATCCGGACGGGGTCGCTCCTTGCGGAGCAAGTACTCCGTATAGGTAGGTAGGGTCGACTAGCCCCCTCCCCCCTCCACCAGGGACACATTAGGGACTAACACTCCCGACCTTGCCTACCGTCCAGTATTTTCTGGTACCATCCTTAATGCACGCGCTCCAGTGACCAGTACCCTCCATGAATCGGACTCCTTTCCTGTGGCATCACCACTCAGGTTCCATCCATACAGATCGGTCCGTCCATCAACCATCCGGGTGAGAACGTTCTAATACTCACATTGGTGCTTTCAATTGTTTTTGGCCCATCTAGGCTTGTCTATATATATTCAGTGTTTCCTTTTTTGTGCCATTTATTTTAATCTATTACCATTAAATGTTAAATTTTATTCCCTTTGATCCCCAATAAGGGATCAGTTCATTCAATTCATTCAATTTGGGATTTTTGGTCAAGGCTCTAAGCTTGACCTGTGCACTTTTTGTACTTTATCTGAGAGGCTGGTCTGAACACTGCACTATATGAGGGCATATATATGTCCACAGAGACTTTACTAACGCAGCACGCTGTAAAATCATCTGGATGAGGTAGGCTATTAAATAGTCGCTCCAGACATAGTGGTCTAGCGTATATGTACTGGATACACTGATCTCAATCGCAGACCAAGGGTGCAGCACTCAGTATAGTCAGTGCGATCAGCTAAACATAGCCTCACACGGCCAGGAATTAGCTGGAATAGCCACACCTGAGCAAATATCCTATAGGGTCACTTGCAACAAACATACTAGTGTCCATTCATAGTGTGAATCGTGTCCTAACATCCGGCTTGCAATTGATTAGCAACTACTTGTCTCTAGTCCATACCTATAATTGTACAGAGGATTTATTTATACTCCTTCTCTGCACAATTTTTGGGTCTGGTTGGCTGATGGTCACAGACTGTGACATATAGGCTTTTTGCCCTCCTTTTAAACGGACTTTAATAACGTTTTTTTTTTTTTTCTTTTAAACGTTCATCAGGCTGTGAATCTATTGGTATTAAGGAACGTCCACCTACGTATCTGTATAAAGTGTGAGATAATTATAAATAAATACCCAAATACCTTTCATTAGTTATAATGACTCATTTTGTCTAGAGAGCAATTATTAGGAGAAATAAAATGGCCACTGTCCTATTAGTACACACAAAACCTGTCCTAATCACACAGGAGGACAAGTTGCTTCACAATACTGAGCCAAAAATCTGCCTCATCCTCCTCTCCACTACACTTGTCAGGGATTATATTCCTGAAGACTGCAGAATCTCTGTAGGAATGGCGTTCATGAGAAGACTGAAATGCAGAGAGGACAGACTCTGGTAATGGAGACCGCATACAAGTGCTGCTGCTCATTATTACATCCCCTCCTCCTCTCTGTACTTCATGTCTTCTTATTAGCTCCATTCCCCAGAGAATGATCAGAAGATCATATTAAACTGTATTCAGTACCATAACCTCTGACAAGCAGAGCAGAGAGAAGGATGAGGCAGCTCTTTACCTCAGTGCTCTGAAGTAACTTGTCCTCCCATGTGATTAGGACAGGTTTCATGTGTACTAATAGGACAGCTGCCATTGTATTACTCCTGATTATGGCTCCTGATAAAATGAGCCAATATAACTAATGAAAGGTATTTGGAAATATACTTATAATAAAGTAATATTTAACTACTTTTATCTTTTTAATTCCCGGAAAACCTGTTTAAAGAGTGTAAAACCCTGAATATTAACAGCACTAGTCTTACCAAAGAGGCTGTCGTGTTTGGACTCTTGAGCCCTTGGCCTGGTGGCATTGGCCTTGTACCTTAAACCACCTGTTGCTACAGGGAGAGAAGATATACAGCATGGTGTTTTCTGTGATCTCTACCACCTAATTGCGATGCACAAGAGAGTGCAAATCAAAGATCTAGAGCAGTTTCTTGATTACTGTGGAAGAGGAGCCATAGGAGAAGATGACCCTGAAAAACTTGTTTCCCACCGTCCTCTTTGGTTTGTTGGAAGTCTTCCAAGAGGACGTTCTCGCCCTGCAAGATGCACTGTTGAAATTTACTCTGACTGTCATCTTGGATATAGTGGCAGAGGTGTTTTTCAGGGCATTTAGAGGAATATTTGCCCTGAAGACCTGAAAGGGCTACATATTTTGGTTCTGTTTGCTGAGGATGAAAAAGTCATCATAGTTCACATGCTGAACCCTCATATTTCTGTGGAAGCTATCACCTACTTCCTAGCCAAGCATGTCTGGTGAAAGGAGGTGTGAAAATTATAAATTAGCGGGAATCTTGTCAGGAAAGTACTGCTACGTCATTAAATTTGTTGAAGACCCAGGTGGAATCGAGGGATACCATCACGCTCCCTCTACTTTTATGATTGGTAAAGACAGAGGGAGGCTGTTTTATAGCATGATAGCCACCCGCTATACTTTTGGATACAAGGAGGAAGACTGTCTGGAAAAAGCATCTATCTGCATGAAATATTAGCATCTAGTTGCCCAAATGAGAGTATCAACTCAAGTATCAAATTCCGTATTGACTTTGTTTTAATATCTGAAAGAGTCACTCCGGTATCCATGTCTCTTGACCCGAACATTTTTTCTTATCACAAATTAGTACACACCTCTCTGCAGATCCCCAGGCTCCCCAAAGCCACAGATGCCTGGAGGCTTCACACATTTCTACTCCAAAACCAAGAAATAATAAAAATTAAGGAATTTTTCATAAAGAAAAGTGTCTTCATTGCTCAAGAGAAAGCAAAGATTTTAAAAAATCTAAACATCCAGCTGCAGACATTCTATAAACTCAAAAGTGTTGATGTTGAAATGGACAACTTTATTGCCAAGCAAAAAGAGAAAATCTAACAGCACACTGAAAGCATGTTCAAATAATTTATATACAGTTCAAGAATAGGAGGTCCTTGAAAATAATTAAAAATGTTCTCACTTCTTCTTTAAAGAGACCACCAAAGTTCATGAGATCACTACTGAACTAGAGGGTGAAACATCTACAGTATAAGGCTACAGTACATGCACACGACCGTATGTGTTTTGCGGTCCGCAAATTGCGCATCCACAAAAAAACGGATTACATCATGTAACGGATCTCCTGGCACCCAACTGGGTACCTCCGTTGATGGATGCTCCTAGTGCTTCCCGAGGGCTCCAAGCACTCAATTTGACACCATAACCACCACAGACCCCACGAACCGCTGCAGCTTGGTTGGGGTCTCACCGTCCTCCACCCACACTGGACCCAAGACTTCAGCTTCTAGTGGGTGAACCTCTCCTAAATCCAGAGAGCAGGAACCATGAACAAGCTCTTACAAGAGCTTATAATCAAGGGAGTATTGTGATATAGCTATCCCCAAGAGTGTAGTTATCCCATCCTCCAAACATGAGCCAAAGCTTCATGAAGGGGTAAAACAGGTCTCTTTATTGAACACACAAGCATTGACTTATATACACATTTTCAAACAAGGGTACCAGGTTGGGAACTGAGGACATAACATAGCAGCCAATCCTTACAGTTTAAACACAAAAACTATACATTCAACAAACACAATGGCATTGCCTGTGACGCATTCAATAGCAGAATAGGCATTGTCTTTGACGCAATCAACAAAATACAATTACCAACACACTGTGCTCTGCCTGTGATACAATTTCCAAACATAATGGGCTAACTTAATCACTCATAGGCAGAAAACACACATTTTTCTTGTGGATCCGCAATTTGCGGACCAAAACACAGAAAACACCTCAAAACACCACATATCCCCATAATTTATACATCCATGGATAGCTCTGATCTGGGTAAACATCATATCCAAAAATCACCCAGATCCGAGCAGGGGTTCCCGAATTCCATGGAAGTCTACCTTCTTCTTCAAAGTTAGTATATGGGCCATAATCCTGAGGCAAGAGGCTGGCAAACAGGCCCCTCCAAAACCCAGTGGCGAGGTTATTTTCGCCACACATCAGTATGCTATCTGTTTTATTTTTTTTGTGGATTAATTGTAACAATGCCTAAAACGGACAAGAATAGGACATGTTCTATTTTTTTTTGCGGGGCTACGCAACGAGCATATTGATGCATCCTATCTGCAAAAAAAAAAAAAAGGGGAACGGACACAGAAACAAAGTTTGTGTGCATGTAGCCTAAGTAGTATGCTGGGGAAAAAAAATTATGTTTTTTTATCAAGATGGTTTTAACAGTAAAGAAACAGATAATTATTTTACAGACGATGCACTGAATGCACTGCCAAGCACTTTATCTAAATATGAAAAAGACCAACTACAAAAAAAAGGTATCATTGGATGAAGTAAATATTGTTCTTAAGTAGTCACCTAAAAAGCCCCGGGGTCGAATGGGCTCTCAGTGGATTTTTACAAAGAATTTTGTGACATACTGTATTTCAATCAAATTTTTATAGTGTAATCTTAGAAGCCTTTAAAGCTGATGTACTACCAGTTTCCTGGAGAAAATGCCTGCTTTCACTCATCTTAAAAAAATTGAGATAAAACAAGACTTGCTAATTGGAGGCCCATAACATTGCTGAACACAGACTACAAAAAAACTGTCCAAGATCTTGGTCAACCCTTTTAAAGAAGTTTTAACATCGATCATACACAAAGTACCAAGTATGTGCAGTAATTATTAAAACAATAGGGATGCTCACTTGTGTGCTAGACTGGCGCGCAGCTCACTAACTACCAATTAGTGACTGTAACATTCAAATGGAAAAAATAGCTAGCTCATAGTCAATTTGCATATAATTTACGGAATTAAAACCCATAAAATATACATGTAATACATTGATACGACTAATGTTATTAGCACAAAAATATAAAAATATTAAAACAGACTCTGTTCCTTTAAATGCCTATAATGCGGAGTTCTCGCATAAAAGGTTTGTATATGTTATGAACAGAGACGAGCAAGTTTAAAAAAAAATTGATTCACTGGTTCTCCCAATTTTTCGGGAAAAACTTGGTTTGATCTGAATATATTTGCAGCAAATTACGTTAAAAAAGGGCTATTTCCTGTCTGCTGAGACCCTCTATAGTGGTGTAGAACACTGTGCCTTGCAGTAACATGCATAGGGAGTCTGCTTTGCTAGTAAAATACTGTGAATCCGTATGACATGCAGATGACAGGTGTCACTCTTAGAATCACTGCACACTTCACTTATTTGGGCAGTTACGAGGCCAAAACTGACCAAATAACTCAAGTGGGAACTCAGCCTTACAGGTCGATGTTAGCGCCAAGAAGTAGCGCACTCCTTTTACACCGTCGCCAGCTGATTCCACATGTCTGCAGAAACTGCTCTATTAAACGCGTATACAAGTAGAGCCCCTCTGACAGAGTGGAGAGGGTGTCAGCAGTAAGTATGTGTTGACGTCACTTATTAATTTTCCCTCCCTCTGATCCGTCAGAACAAGTGGCGACAGCAGCAGCATCAGAAGGATACCACTGAGTGGCAAGGTGACATAGTGTGGAGAATGCAGCAGCAGAATCAGGATACCATACATTTTTAACCCCTTAGGGACCCATGACGTACCGGTACGGCATGGTTCCTGAGTCCTTAAGGACCCATGAGGTACCGGTAGGTCATGTATAGTTCCGATCACCGCCGCCCGGCACCTTGGAATGCATTGTAAACAGTGGCGTACACACAATCCATGGGGCCCCGGTGCAAAACTGAATCATGGGGCCCCCCTCCCCGTCGCCGCCCCCCCCTCCCAACCTCCCTCCACCAGCAGCAGAGTTAGGCTACTTTCACACCTGCGTTAGGTGCGGATCCGTCTGGCATCTGCACAGACGGATCCGCACCTATAATGCAAACGCTTGCATCTGTTCTGAACGGATCCGTTTGCATTACCACGAGAAAAAAAAAAAAAAGATGATGCAAACGGATCCGTTTTGACTTACACTAAAAGTCAATGGGAGGCAGATCCGTTTTCAATTGCACCATATTGTGTCAGTGAAAACGGATCCGTCCCCATTGACTTACATTGTAAGTCAGGATGGATCCGTTTGGCTCTGCATCGCCAGGCGCACACCAAAACGAATCTGCACAGACGGATCCGCACCTATAATGCAAATGCTTGTATCCATTCAGAACGGATCCGTTTGGCTGCAAGCAGCGTTTTGGTGTGCACCTCCAGAACCGAATGGAGGCTGAACGGAGGCAAACTGATGCATTCTGAATGGATCCTTATCCATTCAGAATGCATTGGGGTTGAACTGATCTGTTTTGGGCCTCTTATGAGAACCCTGAAACGGATCTCACAAGCGGACCCAGAAAGCATTTGCATTATAGGTGCGGATCCGTCTGTGCAGATACCAGACGGATCCGCACCTAACGCAGGTGTGAAAGTAGCCCAAGGCTAGTTTCACACTAGCGTTCGGCTGTCCGCTCGTGAGCTCCGTTTGAAGGGGCTCACGAGCGGACCCGAACGCTTCCGTCCAGCCCTAATGCATTCTGAATGGATGCGGATCCGCTCAGACTGCATCAGTCTGGCGGCGTTCAGCCTCCGCTCCGCTCAGCAGGCGGACACCTGAACGCTGCTTGCAGCATTCAGGTGTCCGCCTGGCCGTGCGGAGGCATGCGGATCCGTCCAGACTTACAATGTAAGTCAATGGGGACGGATCCGTTTGAAGATGCCACAATATGGCTCAATCTTCAAACGGATCCGTCCCCCATTGACTTTCAATGTAAAAGTCTGGACGGATCCGCTCAGGCTAATTTCACACTTAGCCATTTTTTGCCAATATAATTCAGACGGATCCAATCTGAACGGAGCCACCGTCTGCATTAATATGAGCGGATCCGTTCAGAACGGATCCGATCGAACGCTAGTGTGAAAGTAGCCTAACTCTGCTATATTTCTGTAGCCTGCAACCTCTGACTGCCCAGTTGGGCTGAAACTACTACACCCAACATGTTTTGGCAGTAATAGTAAATGGATATTGGTGCAATTCTGAGCTATTAGTCTATATAATACATATGTATTATATAGACTAGTAGCCCAGAATTGCACCAATATCCATTTACTATTACTGGCAAAACATGTTGGGTGTAGTAGTTTCAGCCCAACTGGGCAGTCAGAGGTTGCAGGCTACAGAAATGTAACAGAGCTAGTTATAAAGCCAGCCCCTGCCAGCCCCCAGCAGACCCTACTCTGAGTCTTTTTTTTTCTTTTTACAAATCTAATGTTATCTTATCTTAACTTCTGGACCGGCGCCAGCTTCTTCGCGCTTTCCAGAAAGCGCCTTCTCCCTGCTGCATCTCAGCGTCATGTCCGGTGCGGCCGCCCAACCGGAAATGACGAGGCACGCCGCACCAGCACGGGGAGGAGAATCAGGGGGTGGAGACTCAAGGAGGTGTAGGGCTGGCCTGGCACTGACTGCAGCTCAGAAACGCAACACTGGGCGGCGGGCCCCGGGTTAAACAGGCAGGCACAGCACTACTGCGGGGCGGGGCCAGGGGTCCACAGGCGGCCGGGCCCCCTGGAGTGCCGGGCCCGGTCGCAACTGCGACCCCTGCGACCCCTGTATGTACGCCCCTGATTGTAAAGGATTAGACCCCCAAAAGTTCAAGTCCCAAAGTGAAAAAAAAGTAGAAAAAATAATGTTTTCCCCCCAAAAATTTTTAAGTTTCAAGTAAAAATAAACAAAAATGTCATTTTCCCCAAATAAAGTAAAAAAAAATTGGTAAAAAATTTGGGGGGAAAAAAAGTATACATATTAGGTATTGCCGCATCCGTATTGACCAGCTCGATAAAAATATCACATGACCTAACCCCTCAAATGAACACCGTATAAAATAAAAAATAAAAACTGTGCTAAATAAACAATTTTTTTTTCACCTTACATCACAAAAAGTACAACAGCAAGCGATCAAAAAGGCGTTTGCCCACCAAAATATTACCAACCTAACCATCACCTCATTCCGCAAAAAATTAGCCCCTACCGGAGACGATCGCCCAAAAAAATAAAAAAAAAATATAGCTCAGAATATGGAAACACTAAAACATATTTTTGTTTTGTTTTAAAAAAGCTGTTATTGTGTAAAACGTACATAAAAAAAAAAGAAAGTATAGATATTTGGTATCGCCGTGTTCGTATCGACTGGCTCTATAAAAATATCACATGACCTAACCCCTCAGATGAACACTGTAAAAAATAAAAACTGCGCTGAATAAACCATTTTTTTGTCACCTTACATCACAAAAAGTGTAATAGCAAGCGATCAAAAAGTCATATGTACCCCAAAATAGTGCCAATCAAACAGTCATCTCATCTCGCAAAAAATGAGACGATACCTAAGATAATCGCCCAAAATCTGAAAAAACTATGGCTCTCAGAATATGGAGACACTAAAACATGATTTTTTTTTTTTGTTTCCAAAATAATCTTATTGTGTAAAACTTACATAAATAAAAAAAGTATGCATATTAGGTATCGGCGCATCCGTATCGACTGGCTCTACAAAAATATCACATGACCCAACCTCTCAGATGAACACCGTAAAAAAATTTAAATAAAAACTGTGCTAAATAAACCATTTTTTGTCAGCTTACATCACAAAAAGTGTAATAGCAAGCGATCAAAAAGTCACACGCACCCCAAAATAGTGCCAATAAAACAGTCATCTCATCCTGCAAAAATCATACCCTACCCAAGGTAATCGCCCAAAAACTGAAAAAATTATGGCTCTCAGACTATGGAAACACTAAAACATGATTTTTTTTTGCTTCAAAAAAGAAATTGTGTAAAACTTAAATAAATAAAAAAATATATATGCATATTATAGCATATGATCTAACCTGTGAGATGAATGTTGTAAATAACATAAAATAAAAACGGTGCCAAAACAGCTATTTCTTGTTATCTTGCCTCACAAAAAGTGTAATATAGAGCAACCAAAAATCATATGTACCCTAAACTAGTACCAACAATACTGCCACCCTACCCCATAGTTTCTAAAATGGGGCCACTTTTTTGGAGTTTCTACTCTAGGGGTGCATCAGGGGGGCTTCAAATGGGACATAGTGTCATAAAAACCAGTCTAGCATAGTGCCTTCCAAAAACCGTATGGCATTGCTTTCCTTCTGCGCCCTGCGCTGTGTCGGTACAGTAGTTTACGACCACATATGGGGTGTTTCTGTAAAAAAGTCTTGGCAAGGGCTAGAGGGCTGCAAAAGGAAGTAAAAATGGGGTAAGAGTAGGACAAGTGCCCCACAAACAGATGTGGATAGGGAAATAACTTAAAATAGCATGAAATACATAAAAATTTAAAATAAACGTTCTAAACCTGAGCACAAGTGAATGACAGTGGCACCTGCCATCCCGCAAACAGAGGCTATGGCAGCAACGCCACCATGTCTTTCACAGTCATCAAGCATTTCCACACTGTCCCATGGAAGCGTTCAGCTGTCCATCTCCCAAACACTGGAGAGGAGGAGAAGGAAGAAGTCGACAACGCAGCTGGGTCACCGCCAGCACCTCAGAAGACAGGGTTAGCATGGCCGAAATGTGGAAAAGCTTTGTCACCACGCCACAACAACCAGCACCACCAGCTGATATGGAACGTCTTAGCAGGAGGCAGTATTTCAGCAACATGTTGGAATAGTATTTGTGCACACGCCTACACTTACTGACTGATGGGTCTGCCTAGGGGCATAGCTAGAGGGGAAGAAGGGGAAGCGGCTGCTTTGGGGCCCTGACCCAGAAGGGGCCAATCCAGGAGGAGGAGGACTAAAAATACCTTGTCAGGGCCCCCTCAACAGTATTACACAATAAAATTATATGCAGTGGCAGTATAGACAGTGTAGAAAACGGATGGAACAGCTGCCGGTCCTGGTCTGAGAGAGCGATCTTTAGTGGCCCCAGGAATGGGGGCGGCATGAAAGGAAAGGTTTGTGAAAAAATTATTGGGGGAAAGGGGGGTCCCATTCAAAAATTTGCTATGGGGCCCAGTCATTTCAAGCTACACCACAGGGTCTTCCCAATTCAACTTCTGGGTCTTCAAATTGGGCACATGGCCTGAGCTTGCCTTTACGCCTTGGGAGGTGCTGGCCAGTGTATTGTCTGAACATGTGTTTAGCATGGCTGGGGGCGTTATTACAGACAAGCACAGCCGCCTGTCCACAGCTAATGTGGACAAGCTCACGTTTATTAAAATTAACCAGGCATGGATCCCACACCACTTGTGCAGAATAGGCATTTATACCGGCCACAAAGTGCACCTATTGTTTTCTTTTTTTATATGTCCCGATGTTTTGGGGGTTACCCCAATAAAAACAAAAAACAAAACAGTGTTGGCAACCTCCTCCTCCTCCACTGCCGCTTCCACCTACACCGTCGCTTCTGGTCACAGTCTTCTCAACCTCCTACGCCACATCCACCTCCTCCTCCTAGTTCGAGATTATTATTTAAATTTTTATGTATTTTATGTTATGTTATGTTATTTCCCTATCTACATTTGTTTGCAGGGCACTTGTTTTACTCTTACCCCCATTTTGCTTCCTTTTGCAGCCCTCTAACCCTTTCCAGGACTTTTTTAGAGCCATTTTAGTGCCCAAAAGTTCGGGTCCCCATTGACTTAAATGGGGTTCGGGTTTGGGGTCAAGTTCGGGTCCCGAACTCAATCTTTGTGGTGAAGTTCGGCCGCACCAGTCGAACCCGAACATACAGGTGTCCGCTGACCTCTACAGGCGAGTTCTTCTTGGGGTAAGTATGGCCCCCGCTGCACTAAACACTTGCTCTGATGCCATAATACTGGCCGGGCAGGACAGCTTTTCCAGTGCAAACTCTGCTAGTTGCGGCCACAAATCCAGTTTGGCTGCCCAGTAGTCCAGAGGATCTTCAATGTGGGTTGGCAAGGTGCTGTCCAAGTATGCCACCACCTGATGGTTCAGGTCCTGCTCCAGGTCTACCTGCTGCTGCTGGCGAGTAGTTTCTTCACTATGCTGGTGAAGAAAGCTACTCATCAGTGACTGTAGACTCAGGCTGCTGCTGATGGAGCTGGTACTGCTCCTGTCACCCCATCCCACCCCTCCCCAACAGCCATGGCGGTGGAACATGAGCGCAGCCCCGGTCAGACTTGCGAGAGGATGGACGATAGCGCAGATAGTCAGCGGCCAACTGACTACATAGGATTTCTCTGTAGTAGTTCACTTTTTCCTTCCTCTCAGTGGGTGTAAAAAGATCCCCATTCTGGATCGGTAGCGAGCGTCTAACAAGGTGAAAAGCCAGAAATAATCCCTCTGCCGAATGGTGACAATTCAGCTGTCATTACACAAGCAAGTGAGGATGCCTCCATCTCCACCACATACTGCCACAATGTGTCTGGTTCATCTGTCTCGTCTTCCTCATCGCCCTGTAGCTCCTCTGGCTGCTCCTGCTCCTCCTCTCCTGTCACCTAAGTTGAAAAACCATACATTTTGCTACACATTACCTGTGCTCCAATGTCCTCCTCCCCCTCCTCCTCCTCTTACAGTTCAGCCCCCTAGAGGGCTTATGTGGCCGTGAGATCTAGGCGCCACGTCTCCAGTCCCCTGACCAGCCATTGTTACCGGAATTCCAATGGGTGGAAACATGGCATATCAGCCTATCTTGGGGTTTGCCGTTCTGCTGATGCAGCTCAAGGAGGGTGTGCTTTGTGGTGGCTGAAGTGCAAGCAAAGTTTCCTGGCCATTTTTAGAATATCTTGAAGATGGGTGGAATACTTCAGGAAACGCTTGACAACCAGATTGAACATGTGTGCCATGCAGGGCACATGCCTCAGCCTTCCTTGATGCAGCGCCGACAATATGTTCTTCCCGTTGTCGGTCACCATGGTTCCGATTTTTTGTTGTCTCTGAGAAAGCTAGGATTTTATTTCTTGCTGCAGGGCATGGAGCAGTTTGTCTCCTGTGCGACTCCCTTCGGCAAGGCAAACCAGGTGCAGAACAGCGTGACACTGCCGTGCCCTGCACATATGGTTTGCTGGAGGAGCACTGTGACTTGCCCCTGCAGTGGAGGCTGAGGACATGGTGGAGGATGAGGGGGCAGAGGTGGACCTTGTCACAGGACCAACGGCGTGACAACGTGGAGGCGGGAGCGGTGTGACCTGGCTAAGTTGCTGGTGTGGCTGTGCAGGAACCACATTCACCCAGTGGGCCGTAAAGGACATGTATTGTCCCTGACCGTACTTACAGCTTCACACATCGGCGCTGTCGAGCACTTTGGCAGACACCGACAGGCTCAAGGACTGGCCCACCTTCTGTTCTACATATTTGTGTAGGGCTGAAACTGCTTTTTTGGCAAAGAAATGATGGCTTGGGACTCTCCACCTCGGCTAAGTCAGGCCATCAGTTCTCTGAAAAGTGCAGAGTCCACCACTTGGAAAGGGAGGGACTGCAGCACCAGAAACTAGGACAGGAGCATTTTTAGCTTCTGCACCGTTGGATGCGTGCACAAATACTGCTGTTTCTTGGCATTTGCTTTGGTGATCGATTGCTGATGGAATGACTGACGAGTAGGAGGAAGAGCAGCAGGAGCATCTGGATCAGCAGAAGATGGGAATGACAGACAGCTCCCTTCGGCTGAGGTGGTGGAGACTTGACAGGCTGAAACAGGGTGCATGCCACTGGGTGATACAGCGGTTGCCGCGGCAGGCTGGACCACTACATCGGAGCCACGGTTCTCCCAGGCCACTATATGGCGAAATTGCACATGTTGATGCAGGGCCATAGTGCCAACATTGGCACCCTGGACACGCTTCACCTTCTGCCCACAGATTCTACATACGGCCATGTTCACCTCCTCCGGCGGCTTAACAAAAAAATGCCAGACCGGCGAGTAGGTGAATTTCCCCCCAACAGTCTGCACTGACTAATTGCTATTGCCGCTGCCTCTGTGAAGCTCTGCACCACTTCTTCCTGGGCAGTTAGGATGCTGCAAAGCAGGTGGTCTACCCTGGGCATGTTTGTCTCCCGACCTCCCACTGCTGCCACCCTGCTGACTCCCAGCCACTGGCTCACGGGCAAGCTGCCACCCTCTTCTCCTGATGATAATGAAGCCCCTTCTGCACCCGGGTCCCAAGTGTGATCGGCTTTATCATCATCGAGTACTGTCTGCACATCACTTATGTCCTCCTCACCGGTCTCTGGTTCAAGAGCCTGACCTCTTGCAATATCACCTCCCACGCCACTCTCCTCATCACTACTTGCCCGCATAGCGGAGGAAGCGGCGGATGTCTTATCCAGATCTTGGCTGGGCAGAAGCTGCTGACCGCCCTGTAGTAGCTGTTCCTCGCTAAAAAGTAGAGCTGAGCCTACAGCATATAATACTTCTTGTGTTGCGGGAACCGAAAAGGCAGGTTGAGGACAGGTGAGAGCACAGGGCCTGCTCCCGGGCCATGCCAACTAAGGGTTGGCTGGGGGAGTCTGATGTCTCTAGGGATGAAGTGGATGACAGAGTTAACCAATCAAGAACTGCTGGGTTGCTGGTTAAGACATGACCGCTAGATGACACCGGGAGCAGAGGACCAGTGAGGAGGCAGGGGCAATATTCAAATTTGTGATATTTCTCGAATATTTGGGTAAATATTCGTCTTATATTCACGAATTTGGGAATTCGTGATCTCGTCATTATTTTCTTGAATGCAAAAATCGGCAATCGGAAAATTTGCACTAAAAATCCACAATAAAAAATTTGTGTTACGAAAATTTGCGATCAACGCTACTCCTAAAGTCAAAGATATTGCAGCCTTCTCATTGGCCCACAAGCAAGCAGTGAGGGATCATGGGTACTGATGAAAAAAAAATCTATTCTATTCGAGATTACGAAGATATAGCACTATATTCTAGATATTGGAGAATTCTCAAAGTGATAATATTTGCGATAAAAATTTGCGATTAGAATATTCGCGATCAACACTATTTAGGACTCTCGCTGTGACTCCTGCAGCTACGCCCCCTTACTCTGCTGCGACCTCTGCCTGCGCCAGAAACATTTAGGCCTCTGCCACTCCTCTGTGCATGGCCTGGTATTTCTCTGTCTGACATACTTTTAGCTGAACTAAATAAATTAAAAGCAAATTAAAAACACCCCAAAAAACGACAAATATATTTTTCTTTTTGTACTAAAATAGGCCACTAAATGCTTTCACCATAAATAACTGCAACAGTGAAATGCGTATATATTTTTATTTCTTTACTGAAATAGGCCACTAAACGCTTTCAACACATATAACTGCAGAAGTCAACTGCGTATATATTTTTCTTTTTCCATGGAATGACAAATAATCTTTCCCTGCACTTGTAAATCGCTTTGCTAGCACTGTCCTTAGCGCCTTCTGACGTCTCCCCCTGCACTAAGGTGCTGTGAAATAATTCCTCCCTATCATTTCCCTGCACTAATAAATAGTTTTTTCAGTTTCTTTGTTCACAATGAGGTTTTTCCTATTGCTGTCCCTAGCACCTTCTCACGTCTGTCCTTGCACTCAGAACCCTGTAAATTGGCAGAATCTAAAATGGCTGCTATATTTATAGGGCTGTGACATCACAGTGTTGGCTGGCTGTCGATTGGCTGCATGCATGCATGCATGGCAATCTGGGTAATTCCACCTTCTGAGAGTTCCTTGCTCCATGTCCTCAGTCCTCACAAGTAGCCGCCATTTTAGGAAAAATTGCGATTCGTTACCATCGAATTTCACTTTGTCTGATTCTATTTGCTCATCTCTAGTTATGAATAGTTAGGAGCAGCACTCCTGCTGAAACTGGTAGTACTATAGATATTCCCTGCAGCGGGGACAAACTCCAACACAAGCTGCTTTTGAGATATGTAGTGTCCCACTAGGTAAATGTGGGCACTACACAAGGGTCAGTTGGGCCACGTTGTTCCCACCTCCTGCAGGACAGGGTCATTGTATTTTATATAATGTTTTTATGTGTATTTTTCCCTGTTATCTGTGCATCAGGCCTGTTAGGGTGTAGTTCCTCCTCCTAGACAGTAGAGGGAGCTAGGGAACCCCTAGTATTTATAGTCAGGCCCAGCTCAGGGAGAGTCAGTCTAGAGTCTGTGTAGAGTCAGAAGTCAGTGTGGACTTTAGTTAGGCATCAGCTGAAGTGGAGCTTCTGACATGCAGCTAGATAGCCCAGGCTTCTAGTTTGCCACCAGGAGAAGGGTGTGCCTCCTGAGAGAAAGTAAGTTCCTACAAAGCACAGTGCAGAGCCAAATTGATTCCAGCCAACCTGAGAGCTAAAGGGCAGAAGGATCTATTTAAAGCAAGGAGACAAATACCTGAGGAAGTTATAGGGCATACGGGCCTTGGGATAAAGACAGACAGGATTCTGAGGAAAGTGCAGCCTGATCTGTAAGTGTTTAACCCTCTGAGTATCTTGCAAGAACATTGTGCCTGCCAATTGATGTAAAGCCTGCATGTTTACTACCTCTGACATATGGAACCGTTACCGGCACTGGCATCACAAATTTAAAGGGATCTTGCCACCGGCACATTAAAAACACCTGCCACATCCAGAGCACCTCTCCTACCATCAGGCCTGGTCCCTATACACAGAGAGTGCCCCAGAGGACCCCTGTGCCAGCCTCTCCATCTCTGCTGTACGTCTGCCCAGGGTATATAAAAACTGAGTACCAAAAAGGCCCTCGGTTAGTAACTACCCCTGTGACCTCACCAATTGCCTCACCCTTCAGGGCTGCGTACTGCAGATACCCCGTTCTACAGTGTACTGTTCCTGATAAATTTACACCTTTGTGTTTTTAGGATTTTTCGCGCATGCGTTCTTAGAATGCATGGACGCCAGAGCCGACTTGTGTATTGTGAAATCAAATGTCTCCAAATATGAATATACACCAGTAATGTTTGACAACCTGTTCTGCCAGACGCGTTCCTGGACAATGGCTCATATAAACTGTATGTTGAATCCACAGCCACACACCCAGATGAACTACTCGGAATTGGCTATTGGCTAAAATCATGGCTCGATTACTGTCGTGTTTGGTATGCCCTGTTCGGTAAATATACGCCCAGGTGATTGCAGGTAATATCATATTTCTAGGAGATTCTTGCACATGAGCAGTAATTTTCACGCATCACTTGTGCGTTGCGTGAAAATTGCAGCATGCTCTATAGTGTGTGTTTTTCATGCAACGCAGGCCCCATAGAAGTGAATGGGGCTGCGTGAAAATCACAAGCATCCGCAAGCAAGTGCGGATGCGGTGCGATTTTCCCGCATGGTTGCTAGGAGATGATCGGGATGGGGACCCGATCATTATTATTTTCCCTTATAACATTGTTATAAGGGAAAATAATGTCATTCTTAATACAGAATGCTTAGTAAAATAGGGTTGGAGGGGTTAAAAAATTATTTAACTCACCTTAATCCACTTGTTCGCGCAGCCCGGCTTCTCTTCTTTCTTCTTCTTCTTTGCTGTGCAGGAGGAAAATGACCTGTGGTGACATCGCTGCGCTCATCACATGGTCCGTCACATGATCCATGACCATGGGGATGGATTATGTGATGGACCATGTGATGAGTGCAGTGATGTCATCAAAGGTCCTTTACCCAGGTCCTGAAGAAAGAAGAGAAGCCGGGCTTCCATGTTATAAGGGAAAATAATACAATCTACACAACACCTAACCCAAACCCGAACTTCTGTGAAGAAGTTCAGGTTTGGGTACCAAACATGACGATTTTTCTCACGCGCGTGCAAAACACATTAAAATGTTTTGGACTCGCGCAGAAAAATCGCCCATTTTCCCGCAACGCAACTGCATTTTATCCGGCCCAACTCCATGACGCCCGTGTGAAAGAGACCTAAAAGGTCACTGTTAAGGGGGGCGGGGTGTTGTGGAGGTCACATTTTAAGGGAACAGAGCTCTGTGAAGATCACTGTTAACCCCTTAAGGACACAGCCTAATTTCACCTTAGGACCAGGCAATTTTTTGCAAATCTGACCAGTGTCACTTTAAGTGCTGATAACTTTAAAACGCTTTGACTTATCCAGGCCATTCTGAGATTGTTTTTTCATCACATATTGTACTTCATGATACTGGTAAAATGAAGTAAAAAAAAAATATATTTTTTTCCACAAAAAATACCAAATTTAACAAAGATTTGGAAAAATTTGCAAATTTCTAAGTTTCAGTTTCTCTATATCTGCAATACATAGTAATACCCCCAAAAATTGTGATGACTTTACATTCTCCATATGTCTACTTCATGTTTGAATTATTTTGGGAATGATATTTAATTTTTTGGGGATGTTATAAGGCTTAGAAGTTTAGAAGCAAATCTTGAAATTTTTCAGAAGTTTACAAAAACTAAATTTTTAGGGACCAGTTCAGTTCTGAAGTCACTTTGCGAGGCTTACATAATAGAAACCACCCAAAAATGACCCCATCTAAGAAACTACACCCCTCAAGGTATTCAAAACTGATTTTACATAAGTTGTTTACCCTTTAGGTGTTGCACAAGAGTTATTGGCAAATGGGGATGAAATTTAAGAATTTAATTTTTTTGTCTAATTTTTCATTTTAACCCATTTTTTCCACTAACAAAGCAAGGGTTAACAGCCAAACAAGACTGTATCTTTATTGCCCTGACTCTGCCATTTACAGAAACACCCAATATGTGGCCGTAAACTACTGTACGTCCACACAGCGGGGCGTAGAGTGAAAGGTGAGCCGTTTGGTTTTTGGAAGGCTGATTTTTATGGACTGGTTTATTTACACCATGTCCCATTTGAAGCCCCCTGATGCACCCCTAGAGTAGAAACTCCCTAAAAGTGACCCCATTTTGGAAACTACAGGATATGGTGGCATTTTTTGGGGGACTATTTTTTGGGTAAATATGATTTTTGGTTGCTCTATATTACATTTTTGTGAGGCAAGGTTACCAAAAATTTTAATTCTGAAATTTTATCTCCATTTGCCATTAACTGTTGAGGAACACCTAAAGGGTTAATAAAGTTTGTATAATCAGTTTTGAATACCTTGAGGGGTGTAGTTTCTTAGATGGGGTCACTTTTAGGGAGTTTTTACTCTAAGGGGGCATCAGGAGGGCTTCAAAAAGGGACATGGTGTCAATAAAAAAGGCCATCAAAATTGGCCTTCCAGAAACCATGTTGGTCCTTTCCTTTTGCGGCCTCCCTTTTACTGATACAGCAGTTTACGACCACAAATGTGGCGTTTCTGTAAACTGCAGTATCAGGGTAATAAATTTAAACTTTTGTTTGGATGTTAACGCTTGTTTTGTTACCGGAAAAAACGAATTGAAATGGAAAAGTGCCAAAAATAGCGGTTTTGGCACAGCTTTTTTTCTTTTTTTTTTTAACAGTGTTAATCTGGGGAGTTAGGTCATGGGATATTTTTATAGAGGAGATTCTTACGGACGCGGAAATACCTAATAAGTCAACATTTTATGTACAATTATTTAGGTTTTTGACTATATTATCTTTTTTGATACAACATTTTTTTTGGCATCTCTAAAGTCTAAGTGTCATTTGTTTTATTTTTTTAATCCAATTATCTTATGTGGGGGCTAATTTTTTGCAGGATGAGCGGACGGTTTTACTGGCACTATTTTGGGGGCTATATGACTTTATCGCTTGCTATTAAACTTTTTGTTATGTAAGGTGACACCAAATTTTTTTTTTTGCACCTATTTTTTTTTTTTTTTACCGTGTTAATCTGGGGGGTTGGGTCATGGGGTATTTTTATAGAGGAGATTCTTACGGACGCGGTGATACCTAATATGTCTACTTTTAAAAAATTATTTTAGTTTTTTTGGGTGTCAAGTCTGAGAACCAGTTTTTTTTTATCCGATGTCAGTGCTAAATTGGGATACAAATTTAGTACTCCATGGAAGTGTGATACTCCCTGAAGCAACCGTCAATGCAGAGGCCCGGATGATCGGGGCACGTGTCGCACTGAGTAGTCATGTCCTTCCGTATCCCCCTCCTGCGACACACTCTGCACTTTTTTTGGGTTCGTCCCTTCTTCCCAGTATGGGGGACCACACCTGGAAAGTGTTGGCCAGGGACGATCCGGGCGCCTACAGTTCCCGAGGTACTCCAAACTGCTCTTTCCCGGTCCGAAAAGATCAGGGCCTTGAGGACTGCCTCATAGAACTGGAGGAATGTCCCTGTGCTGCCATCGCTTTGGGATAGTACAAAAGAGTTGTACATGGCAACCTGTACCAAGTAGACCGCAACTTTTTTGTACCATGCCCGGGTTTTGCGCATGCCGTTATATGGCTTGAGGACTTGATCCGAGAGATCAACTCCTCCCATATACCTATTGTAGTCGACGATACAATCGGGCTTGAGGACCTTTGCCGCGGTACCTTGCACAGGGACAGGGGTTATGTCGTTACCATGAATTGTGGACAGCATAAGGACATCCCTTTTGTCCTTATACCTGACCAGCAACAGGTTTCCAGTGGTACGGGCACGGGTCTCACCCCTGGGGATAGGTACCTGGAGGGGGTGGGCAGGGAAGCCGCGTTGATTTTTCCGCACGGTCCCACAAGTGGACGTGGATCTGGCGGCAAGGGAGTGGAACAAGGGGTACTGGTATAAAAGTTAACCACGTAAAGGTGGTAACCCTTATCCAGCAGTGGGTACATAAGGTCCCACGAAAGTTTCCCGGTAACACCCAGAGTGGGGGGACATTCTGGGGGTTGAATCCGGGAATCTCGTCCCTTGTATACACGAAATTTGTAAGTGTACCCTGAGGTACTCTCACAAATTTTGTATAGCTTCATGCCATACCTCGCCTGCTTGGAGGGCACATACTGGCGGAAAATGAGTCTCCCCTTGAACGCAATGAGAGACTCATCAACCACGACCTCCCTTCCAGGTACATAGGCCTCCATAAATTTGGCCCCAAAGTGATCGATGACCGGCCGTATCTTATACAAACGGTCATGGGCAGGATCACCTCGGGGGGGACATGCTGCATTATCGGAATAATGCAGACATTTCCGGATGGCCTCAAACCGGGAGAGTGTCATGGCCGTACTGTAAAGTGGGGTCTGGTATAGGACGTCCCCACTCCAGTACAGCCTGGCACTGGGTTTCTTGACCAGGCCCATATGCAGCACAAGGCCCCAAAATGTCCTCATTTCAGCTGCACTGACCGTCGTCCAGCCACCGGGCCTGGCCGAAAAGGAGCCCGGGTGTTGAGCAATGAACTGTTGGGTGTACAGATTTGTCTGCTCCACCATCAGATTTACCAGTGGGTCACTGAAAAAATTACAAAAAAAGTTATTCAGTGTAGCCCACTGTGGAACTCTGTATTCCTGATTGGCCTACAAAATCAGGAATCACGGGCTCGTATCGCTCTGGGCTACACCAGACTAGTTCACCGGCAGGGTGCTCCAGTGGATTTAACTGGTGGGCCGTACTAGTGTGGGCCACAGGGTCCCTAACATGGCGGTCCCCTTGCTCCGCCTGGCGGAGTCTCCGCCGCCTTGGGGGCTCATCATCATCGCTAGAGGATGAGGAGGACGCGGATGACAACAGGAATGTGAGGTCATCCTCGTCCTCACTGGGACTCTCGGAGTCGGAGGCAAGCTGGGCGTATGCATCCTCGGCCGAGAACGTCCGGCGGGCCATAGGGGAGTGTGTGTCTGCGTGTATATGTGCGTGTGTGTAACTCTTTATTTGGTGTGCGTGTGTGCGGGGGCACGGGTGTTCACGAACTCACCCTAAAACTAACAGAAAAAAAAACCTAAAAAACAAAAAAAAGGGCAAAAAATGTGGGAAAAAAAAAATCGGCGGTGGGGTGCGCGAAAAGGCGGAAGCCAGGAGGCACTCCAGGCTAGAGGGGGACCTGAGGAACCCGAGGTAAATGATAATAATACGATATAGTAAGAAATAAATGTACAAGAAGTAATATAGCTCCAGGGGAGCAAAAAGTCTGACCTGTCTGCAATGGAGCAGTAAAGAAAGAGGAAGTGTACAGGCAGCATGACCCTTATATACTATGCTGCGCAGTGATCTACTTGTTACTCTTTACATTTTTCTTTACTGCTGTGGAGTTAGTAAAGAGAGAGTTAATGCAAAATAGGAAGCCTCCTGTCATGTTTTAAAATTGTCTGGGACGGTTCTCGAACGCAATCAAATGTTCGCGAACCGCAAGTTCGCGGCGGGCCCCGTTCACTTTAATGGCAGGCGAAACTTAAAAACCTTCAGCTCATATTTGCAGCCACCAAATACTTAGTAGAAGTGCACAAATAATCCCACAACAAGTGACATAATAGAGGGGGATCAATGACAAGAATTCCAACTAAAAATATGTATCTTAATCAGGGGACATTTTTATGCGTCTTAAAGGGAAATTCTCTGAAATGTGCCCTGTTGGAGCCTAGAAACATTTTATTTTAGGCCACAGGAGTATGGGCCTTAAAAATTAGGCATTCACCTGACATTAAAAGAAATCTGATTATGTGGCTCGAGGTACATTATGCGGTCATTTGATAAAAATGTTACTGTAGACCACTGGACTACAGGCCCCAAACATTAGGCATTCACCGGACAGAAAAGATCAAGTGGTTATGTGGCCGGAGGTATATCAATTTTACTGCAGACGAGTACAAATACATGTCTAATACATATGTTTAAAAGAACCAAAAAATATAAAATTGGATTAAAAACATGGCTAACAAAATCCTCCCTCTTGAAAAAAAAAACTAATGATAATAGTTAAAATGCGATAAGTGGTCGTCACTGGTGTTGAATTCCTCCGAGGCCGCAAACTATTATTCACTCAGCGTACATAAAGGAACAAGTAAGTATGTGGCTGGAGGTAGATTACACAGTCATTGGATATCAATTATACAGCAGGCCAGTGTACTACAGATCCCAAAAATTATGCATTCAGCGAACATAAAAGAATTTATTTGTTCCAGTAGCGTTTGTCACTCTGTGTAGCTGTGGTAATGCAGCAAAACCGCAAACAAATGCTGCACTACCGAAATGCACTATATAGAAAGTATATAATTGGTATATAACACCCCTGCTTTAATCATTTTTTTTGGGGGGGGGGGGCAACTGTTATTTCACACCAGTAGAACTTATTTGTTCCAATAGCGTTTGTCACTAACTGTAGCTGAGCTAACACAGCTAAACCGCAAAAAAATGCTGCACTACCCAAATGCACTATATAGAAAGTATAAACAGTAATTGGTATATCACACCCCTGCTTTAATCGCTTTTTTGGGGGGGCAACTGGTATATCACACTAGTAGAAATTATTTGTTCTAATGGGGTTTGTCACTCTGTGTAGCTGAGGTAACGCAGCAGAACCGCAAACAAATGCTGCACTACCCAAATGCACTATATAGAAAGTATAATACTGGTGTATATAACACCCTTGCCTCAATCAATTTTTTGGGGGGCAACTGGTATATCACACCAGTAGAAATTATTTGTTCCAATGGCGTTTTTCACTATCTGTAGCTGCAGTAATGCAG